>NC_044304.2:25108355-25451272 GCF_007474595.2 Lynx canadensis | reverse complement strand
AGAGAAATAGAACGATTTAGAAGCAAAACCAAAGCTGAATCTGGAAAACTTGATCTATTACTAATCTATTAGTAGATCTATTACTTGATCTATTACTAAATCCATGCTTCATTCTTCCCCAATAAAGTCATTGAAAGCAATCCTTTCATAGAACTATGTGTGGCAAATAGAAAAGACTGGAATGACTAACTACAATGATATAAAGAGGGTAAAAAATTACTAGAGCAGACCAGTCAGCCTATCTAAGGGCAACAGCACAGGATAGCAGTTAGTTGGGGGAGTTTTAAAGTCATACCACTTATGTTTGTATCACAATTTCACACTTGCTCGTAGCATATCTTAGGCAAGGTATTTAGCCTCCCGTGCTTCAAGTTGTGTTTTTAAAAAATGTTTATTTATTTATTTTGAAGGCAGGGGGCAAGGGGCAGAGAGAGAGAGAGAAGGAGAGAGGGAGAGAGAAAGAATCCCAAGCAGGCTCCACATACCCAACAAAGAGCCCAGTGTAGGGCTCTCACCCACAAACTGTGAGATCATGACCTGAGCCAAAATCTAGAGGTGGAGGCTTAATTGACTGAGCCACCCAGGCACCCCTCAAGTCATTTTTAATGAGGAAATACTAACAGTTTTTGTGACAGTTAATAAGGCCTCCAGCTTCCCTAGGCAGTAGTGGCCGGGTTCCAGGGGTGGTGCCATTTCCATTGTCAATGCAGTGGAAACTTGGATGGGATTTTAAGCATTGTTTGTGTCTGTATGTAGCACTCTCAGAGATTCCATGAGCTGCCTGGATTTTTTTTAAAGAAACTACTTAAAATCGTTTTCAATATTTAATATATTTATGTGGCTTAAAAAATAGAGATATATCCGAAGAGTCTCCTTCCCATGTTTCTACCTGTATAACTCAGGTTATCAATGTTACTACTTTCGTGTATACACTTGAGTTTTGTTACACATACAACCATATAAACATATGTTCTTATTCTTCCATCTTTTTACATAAAATACAGTGTCCTATATGTATTATTTTCCCTCTTTGTTTTGATTACTTTATCTTAGAGACCTTTCCTCATCACATACAAACTTTTTCTCTTTTTTTTGTTACACCTATATAGTGTTATATACTGGTATGATTTCATGTGTGTGCAAGTATGACTACAAAGCAAATTCCAGAAGAGTAAATGCCAGAATAAAATCTATAGTCAAATTACCTTACATAGGGGCTATACCAGTTTAAACTCTCACCACCCTCAACAAGAGAATATCATCAAACTTGAGTTTTTGCTAATATAAGAGAATTTTTATTTCTCTTATTATGTAAAGCGTTAAGCATATTTTTATATACTTAAGAATGTTTTGTATTTCTTTGTGAAATGTTTGGTCTTATCATTGTCTATTTGTCTATTGAATTATTGATCTTTTTCTTACTGATTTCTAGGATATAATATATATAGATATTATTTATACATTAATATTGATTATATTAATATTTCTAAGACACATTAATTTCCCAGGGTATTATATTGTAAGTATATATATATATGTAATTCACATATATTAAAGACATTAGGCTTTTTCTATGTATGATGTATTTTGCAAATATTTATTATTTGTTTTTTGACTTTATTTATCATGTATCTTGCCTTGCAGAAGCCTTTTTATTTGAATTTAGATTTATTGTTCCTGAAGTAAATGGAAAAGGGAGGTTTTTTATTTTTATGTAGTCATCATTCTATTCCTTTTTTATTTTTATTTTTTTATTAAGTAATTTCTATGCCCAGAATGGAGCTTGAACCCATGACCTTGAGATCAAAAGTCGCATGCCCCAATGACTGAGCCAGCCAGGTGCCCCCATTCTTTTCCTTTGTCTACTGAATTTTAAATTATGGCTAGAAATGCTTTCCTCATTCCAAAATAATGTTTTCTTCTAGTACTTCCATAGTTTATTATTTGCTAACATTTTATTGAGGATTTTTGGGGTTAAATTCAGGAGAGATGTTGGTCTTAACATTTTTGTAATGTCTTTGCCAGGTTTCAGTATCAGGATTATGATGTCCTTATGAAAGAAATTGGAGAGTTTTATGTTCTCTATTTTCTGAAAGAGTTTTCTATAAAGTTGGTATTAATTATTTCTTAAATATTTTAGAGGCACATTCACCAGTGAAGTAATTGGATTTTCTTGTGGGAAAGGTTTTGAAAAGGATTCAATTTCTTTAATATATATAGGGATATTCTGATTTGTATTTAATTTTGTGTCGATTTTGATAAGTTGTATTTTCCAAAGAACTTTTCCATTTCTTCTAAGTTGTTGAATTTGTTACCATAAAGTTGCTCATAATATTTTTATTATCTTTTTAATGTCTGAAGAATCTGTATAGATAATTCCCTTTTCATTCCAATTCCAAATATTGTTAATTAATTAAAAAAATTTTTTTCATTTTATTTTATTAAAATTTTTTTCATATATTTTAAATTTAATTTTTTAAATTTTTTTAACGTTTATTTATTTTTGAGACAGAGAGAGACACAGCATGAACGGGGGAGGGGCAGAGAGAGAGGTAGACACAGAATTGGAAGCAGGCTCCAGGCTCTGAGCCATCAGCCCAGAGTCCGACGCAGGGCTTGAACTCGCGGACCGCGAGATCATGACCTGAGCTGAAGTCGGACGCTTAACCAACTGAGCCACCCAGGCGCCCCTAAATTTAATTTTTTTTTTAAATTTACATCCAAGTTAGTTAGCATATATACAACAATGATTTCAGGAGTAGATTCCTTAATGCTCCTTACCCATTTAGCCCATCCCCCCTCCTACAACCCCTCCACTAACCCTCTGTTTGTTCTCCATATTTATGAGTCTCTTCTGTTTTGTCCCCTCCCTGTTTTTATATTATTTTCATTTCCTTTCCCTTATGTTCATCTGTTTTGTCCCTTAAAGTCCTCATATGAGTGAAGTCATATGATTTTTGTCTTTCTCTGACTGACTAATTTCGCTTAGCATAATACCCCCCAGTTCCATCCACATAGTTGCAAATGGCAAGATTTCATTCTTTTTGATTGCTGAGTAATACTCCATTGTATATATATATACCACATCTTCTATATCCATTCATCCATCGATGGACATTTGGGCTCTTTCCATACGTTGGCTATTGTCAATAGTGCTGCTATAAACATTGGGGTACATGTGCCCCATTGAAACAGCACACCTGTATCCCTTGGATAAATACCTAGTAGTGCAATTGCTGGGTCATAAGCTAGTTCTATTTTTAATTTTTTGAGGAATCTCCATACTGTTTTCCAGAGTGGCTGCACCAGTTTGCATTCCCACCAGCAGTGCAAAAGAGATCCTCTTTCTCCACATCCTCACCAACATCTGTTGTTGCCTGAGTTGTTAATGTTAGCCATTCTGACAGGTGTGAGGTGGTATCTCCTTGTGGTTTTGATTTGTATTTCCCAGAGGATGAGTGATGTTGAGCATTTTTTCGTGTGTCAGTTGGCCATCTGGATGTCTTCTTTGGAGAAGCAGCTATTCATGTCTTTTGCTCATTTCTTCACTGGATTATTTATTTTTTGGGTGTTGAGTTTGAGAAGTTCTTGATAGATTTTGGATACTAACCCTTTATCTGATATGTCATTTGCAAATATCTTCTCCCATTCTGTTGGTTGCCTTTCAGTTTTGCTGATTGTTTCCTCTGCTGTGCAGAAGCTTTTTATTTTGATGAGGTCCCAATAGTTCATTTTTGCTTTTGTTTCCCTTGCCTCTGGAGACGGGTTGAGTAAGAAGTTGCTGTGGCCAAGGTCAAAGAGGTTGTTGCCTGCTTTCTCCTCAAGGCTTTTGATGGCTTCCTGTCTTATGGTTAGGTCTTTCATCCATTTTGAGTTTATTTTTGTGTGTGGTGTAAGAAAGTTGTCTAGGATCATTTTTCTGCATGTCGCTGTCCAGTTTTCCCAGCACCATTTGCTGAAGAGACTGTCTTTATTCCAGTAGATATTCTTCCTGGTTTGTCAAAGATTAGTTGGCCATATGTTTGTGGGTCCATTTCTGAGTTCTGTTTTCTATTCCATTAATCTGAGTGTTCTTGTGGCAGTACTATACTGTCTTGATGATTACAGCTTTGTAATACAGCTTGGAGTCCTCCAAATGTTGTTAATTTAAATTTTCTCTCTTTTTTTTCCCTAATTTGCCTAGTAAGGAACTTAGTTACAGTTCATTGTTCACATTTAGCTTATATGATCCTTTTAAAATTTATCCTCATGATATTCTCATTTCTTTTCTTTTTTCTTTTTTTTAAGTTTATTTAAATATTTTGAGAGAGAGAGAGAGAGAGAGAGAGAGAGAGAGAGAGAGAGAGAGAGAGAGTTTATTTAAATATTTTGGTGTGTGACAAGAGGAGGGGCAGAGAGACAGGGAGAGATAGAGAATCCCAAGCAAGCTCTGTGCTGTCAGTGTGGAGCCCAACTTGGGGCTTGAACTCACAAACTGCAAGATCATGACCTGAGCAGAAACCAAGAGTTGGATGCTTGACAGACTGAGCCACCCAGGCACCCCTCTCCTTTCTTTTCTTATCACCACCGTCACATCACCATCATCTCTATCACCGTGGCATAGTGTCATCATCTCTGGAAGTCATCTTGAGATGGAAGATAAATAAACTGTCCCATATCACTAGTAGCATCACTATATTTTTCCTTGCTATTTTTTCTTACTCTTCCCAGCCTCTTAATGTTGGAAGTTCTTAGGGCTCAGTCATTGGTCCTTTTCTCTATCTACCTTAACTCTCTTGATGATCTCATCAGTCTCATCAAAAATATAGATGAGTTTATACATGATTATATGCTGGCAACTCCCAGATCTTTAACTGGTATCCCAGACTTCTCTAGCCAGTCCCAAGATTCATATATACAACCTCCTACTTGTAACCTTTCCTTGGATATCTAACTACGTGGCAAACTCAAAATTCACTCTCCCATTGCCATCGCCCTGGTCCACGTTAAATCATCTTTTACATGGATTTCTACAAAAAGGCCCTAATGGGTTTCCCTGTGTCTACCTTTGCCCCTACCTTCATCACATCGTCTGTTAAAAATAGAGCAACTAGAAAAATTAAGTCAGATCATGTTACTCCTCTCCTCAAAGTTCTGCAAAGCCTTCATGTTTTACTCAGATAAAAAGTTTACATAGCACTCCATAATCTGGCTCCTCTTTATCCTTCTAACTTCACTTGAACTTTTCTTTATTTCTCTGACCTTGCCTCCACCTTCTCTTGCCCCTCACAGCGGATGCCCCAGCCATACTGCCCCCCATTCTCGTTTCTTAAGCCCTCCTGCCTGAGGGCCTGTGCTTCAGCTATTACCCCTGCCTACTGTTCTCTTCACTTACATATGCTCTTGTCTCATATCCTCCCCTCCTAAAATCTTTGTTCAAATTATCACCATATCCAGGAAGCCTTCCCTGAGCATCTTGCTTGATACCCCCACTGGTTCTGATTCTTATCCTGCTCTAATTTCCCTATTTTCTGTATCATTTATTACCCCTTAACATACCATATAATTAAATCGTTATTGAGATATAAATAACATATAGCATTGTATTAGGTTCAGGAGTACAACATAATGATTTGATATTTGTATACATTGCAAAATGATCACCACAATAAGTCTAGTTGACATCCATTACCACACATAATGGCAAGATTTTTTTCTTGTGGTAAGAACTTTTAAAATCTACTCTTAGCAACTTTCAAATATACAGTATGGTACTATAGTCACCAGGCTGTACGTTGTATCCCCAGAGCGTATTTACTTTATCACTGGAAGTTTGTACAAAGGATATTTGTTTAATTTATTGATATATCATAATCACTAACAATGATGTAGATACTAAACAGTGTAGATGCTAAATAAGTATTTGTAAATGAATATAGAAAGTCAATAAGGAATTTCATATATGTGCTTTTTGTTAATTCCTTCTAATCCTATTTTCCTTATATTCTTTCATCATGAGAGTTTTTAGGACCCTACTCCTACTATTACATGGAGTTAATATTTTTTCCCTTTTAAAATATGGACGCCTCGGTGGCTCAGTGGGTTAAGCATCCAACTCTTAATCTCGGCTCAGGTCACCATCTCACGGTTGGTGAAATCAAGCTCCTTGTGAGGCTCTATGCTGACAGTGCGAAGCCTGCTTGGGATTCTCTCATCTCCCTCTCTCTGCCCCTCTCCTGCTCATGCTCTCTCTCTTTCTCTCTCAAAATAAATAAGTAAAATTTAATAAAATAAACTCCACAGCAAAGGACTGTGATAGTTGATGATTACATTTTTACTGGTAAATGGCAAAATCACAGAATAAAGACCATGTAATGATTTGGTGGTGTTGTTCACTGTTGTATCTCCATGACTATAACTGAGCCTGACATATGCTAGGTCATTAAGACTTGTTGAGTATAGAGTTTGTTTCCTCTCCAGCCTCCTACTGAGGTACTGTCCATGCAGGCTGCCTATTCTACACTCAGCTCCTTCCAGCCTCTCACCTTTTGTGAGAGGATAAGGAATTATTATTATTATTATTTTTTGATATGGAATGCTTCAGGGTGCCTGGCTGGCTCTGTTGGAAGAGCACAGAACTCTTGATCTCGGGGTCATGAGTTCAAGACACACGTTGGGTGTAGAGATTTACTAAATAAATAAATAAATAACTTAAAAAATATGGAACACTGCACAAATTTGCATGTCATCCGTGCACAGGGGCTGTGCTAATCTTCTCTGTATCGTTCCAGTTTTAGTATATGTGCTGCCAAAGTGAGCACGATAACGATTTTTTCTTTCTTTTTTTCTTTTTTTTTAAAAAATGTTTATTTTTAAGAGAGAGAGACAGAGTGCTAGCAGGGGGGAGGGGGGTGGGCAGAGAGAGAAGGAGACACAGAATCCAAAGCAGAGGCTCCAGGCTCTGAGCTGTGAGCACAGAGCCTGATGTGAGACTTGAACTCCTGAGCTGTGAGATCGAGGTTGGACGCCTAACTGACTGAGGCACCCAGGTGCTCAATAATGAATTTTTAATAAAGCTAAATTTATTCACTTTGAGAGTATGTCCTTTCTATTTCATAGGTGTTAAAAATTCATTTATTTAACAAATACTTATTGAGCACCTGTTATGTTATACCAAGTTCCAATGAATGCTGGGGAATATAATGGTAAGCAAAAACACATGATGGTGATAAAAAATGGAAAATCAAAAACAAGGTCCTTACTAATCAAAATGAAAAGTTGGATAATATGGGTGCCTTAGTTGGTTAAGCATCGGGCTTCAGCTCAGGTCATGACCTCCTGGTTGGTGAGTTTGAGCCCTGCATTGCGCTCTCAACTGACAGTGTGGAGCCCTCTTCAGATCCTCTGTCTCCCTCTCTCTCTGCCCTTCCCCTGCTCTCCCTCTCTCAAAAGTAAATAAACATTTAAAAAAAGGAAAAGTTGGATAATCTATGATCTTCCAATTTAAAAAATTACCTAATTAAATTATTATTTGCAAAAAAATGTAAACATAACTGTCATACAAATATAAAAATAAACATGTGTCGGGCACCTTGGTGGCTCAGTCAGTTAAGCGTCTGACTTCGGCTCAGGTCTTGATCTCACAGTCTGTGAGTTCGAGGCCCGCTGACAGGTCAGAGCCTGGGGCCTGCTTTGGATTCTGTGTTTCCCTCTCTCTCTGCCCCTCCCCCACGCATACTCTGTCTCTCTCTCTCTCTCTCAAAAACAAACACTAAAAAAATTTAGAAAAATAAACGTGTCAAATATTTTATTCTATTTATTAATTAATGAGAGAACCAGTTAGGCGGTAAGTCTGGTTCAAAGAGCATTTCAGGAGCTGAGTATTTGTGGGCAATTTAGTAAAGGAATGTTAAAAAAAGATTGCTAGTATTGATATAAAGCTGGTTAATGTCATACAGAATAAACCAAGTAAACATATTTGGACTTACCTTTTTTTCAGATAGAATTATTTGCACCTCTACTGGACACAAAAATTCAAGTTATAATTTTACAATGTCTGGGACTTTGAATAATAAACAATGAGTTGAACATAATACGGTCTTTAGTTACATTTTTCTCAGGTGGCCCTGTACCTCAGATGGCATTAAGAGGACACACCACCTACCTTTTTTTTTTTTTTTTCTGCTCCCCCTCGTCACACAAGTTTTAAATAATTTTTATTAACACCTGCTGTGAAACCAAAAATTGGGGGAACCCGTGCCCTATAATATGGTGCTGGAAACAAAGTTAGTGTTGGGTAATGTTGTTTGATTGCTTTCAACTTGAAAAAATATATTCTTATGTACTTATAATTTTATCATTAGCTTACAGTTTGTTACTAGCTTGTATTTTTTCAATAGATTATTGAGATATAATCCACATATCATAACATTTACTCTTTCAAGCATACAGTTCAGTGGCTTCTTAGAATATTCACAGTTTTGCAACCATCACCACTATCTAATTTTAGAACATCTTCATTATACCAGAAAGTTAGCCTGTAGCTAATAGCAGTCACTCCCCATTTCCTCCTCCTCCAAGACAACTACTAATCCACTTTCTGTCTCTATGGATTTATCTATCCCAGACATTTCATATAAATGGAATCATATTATATGTGGCCTTTGTGACTGACTTCTCTCACTTAACATGTTTTCATTGTTCTTCTGTGTTGTAACATGTATCGTTCATTCTTTTTAAGTTTATTTATTTATTTTGAGAGTGAGGGAGATGTGGGGGTTGCAAAGAGAGAGGGAGAGAGAGGGAATGCCAAGCAGGCTCTGTGCTGTCAGTGCAGAGCCTGACCCAGGGCTCAAACTTATGAACCATGAGATCATGACCTGAGCCCAAACCAAGAGTCAGAGGCTTAACCAAGTGAGCCATCCAGGCACCCCCCATTCTTTTTATTGATGAATAATATTTTACTGTATGGATGTACCACACTTTGTTTATCCATTCATCAGTTGATGGACATTTGCATTGTTGCACTTTTTAGCTCTTAGGAATAATGTCACTATGATTATACATGTGCAAGTTTTTACGTGGACATATGTTTTATTCCTCTGGAGTATATACGTAGGAGTGAATATTCTATGTTTAACTTTTTGAGGAACTGCCAGACTATATTCCAAAGGGGCTTCACTGTTTTACATTTCCACCAGCAATGCACAGGAGTTCCAATGTGCCCACATCCTGATCAACACTTGTTATTGTCTGTTGTTTTGAGTATAGCCATCCCAGTGGGATAAAGTGGTGTCTCATTGTGGTTTGGATTTGTATTTATCTAATGACTAATGATGTTGAACATCTTTTACTGTGCTTATTGGCCCTTTTTATATTTTCTTTAAAAATTAAAAAAAAATTATTTATTTTTGAGAGAGTCAGAGACAGAGCATGAGTGGGGCAAGGGCAGAGAGAGAAAGGGAAACACAGAATCCAAAGCAGGCTCCAGGCTGAGCCCGATGCAGGGCTTGAACCCACGAACCACGAGATCATGACCTGAGCCGAAGCCAGACACTTAACTGACTGAGCCACCGAAACACCCTAAAAAAATTTTTTTTTAATTTATTCATTTTTGAGAGTCAGAGAGAGACAGACCATGAGTGGGGGAGGGACAGAGAGAGAGGGAGACACAGAATCCAAAGCAGGCTCCAGGCTCTGAGCTGTCAGCACAGAGCCGGACGCAGGCCCTGAACCCACAAACCGTGAGATCATGATGTGAGCTGAAGTCAGACACTTAACCAACTGAGCCACCCAGGCATCCCCATATTTATATTTTCTTTGGAAATACATCTGTTTAAATCCTTTGCCCATTTTTAAATTGAGTGGTTATTTGTCTCTTATTTAATTGTCTTTTTTTTTTGTATATTCTAGAGATAAGTCCCTTATTAAATATATGATTTAAAAAATTTGGGGGGCGCCTGGGTGGCTTGGTCGGTTAAGCGTCCGACTTTGGCTCAGGTCATGATCTCACGGTCCGTGAGTTCGAGCCCCACGTTGGGCTCTGTGCTGACAGCTCAGAGCCTGGAGCCTGTTTCAGATTCTGTGTCTCCCTCTCTCTTTGCTCCTCCCCTGTTCATGCTCTGTCTCTGTCTGTCTCAAAAAAATAAATAAACGTTAAAAAAAATTAAAAAAAAAATTTGGGAACACCTGGGTGGCTCAGTCAGTTGAATGTCTGACTCTTGATTTTGGGCTGGGTCATGGGATCAAGCCCCACATCAGGCTCTGCACTGAACATAGAGCCTGCTTGGGATTCTCTCTCTCTCCCTCTGTTCCTCTCCCCTGCTCACACACATGCTCTCTCTCTCTCTCTCTAAAATGGGGGGAGGGGGAGAAAAAAATTTTCTCCCATTTATTTTGTGGATTGTCTTTTATTATTTTATTTTTTAAATATATTTTAAGTATCAGGTTTTTTTTTTTTTTCAACGTTTTTATTTATTTTTGGGACAGAGAGAGACAGAGCATGAACGGGGGAGGGGCAGAGAGAGAGGGAGACACAGAATCGGAAACAGGCTCCAGGCTCTGAGCCATCAGCCCAGAGCCTGACGCGGGGCTCGAACCCACGGACCGCGAGATCGTGACCTGGCTGAAGTCGGACGCCCAACCGACTGCACCACCCAGGCGCCCCTAAGTATCAGGTTTTATTAAAAAGTGCATTTTGATTAATTTATGATCTAGGTAAGCTGTTAAGATATCAGTATACTCTCTGAGGCACCTGGGTGTATAAGTCTGTTAGCGTCTGACTCTTGGTTTCAGCTCAGGTCATGATCTCACGGTTTTGTAAGTTCAAGCCCCATGTCGGGCTCTGCTCTGGCACCACAGAGCCTGCTTGGGATTCTCTCTCTCCCTCTGTCTGTGCCCCTCCCTCACTCACGCTGTCTCCCTCTCTCTCAAAATAAATAAATAAACTTAAAAAAATATAAAAAAAAAGATATCACTATACTCTCTGGAATAATAACTTCATAAATATTTAAAACAAAATTTTAAAAGCCTCTTTATTTCCTTCACCATTATTGTTTTACAATACACATATCACCTTGTGAATACAAAAAAAAACCCCTCTGGATGATAATTCTGCTACATGTAAAATACAGAATATATATATATATATATATATATATATATATACTTCTTTATTCTTAAGAACTATTTTGTTCTCCACACTGGCAAGTATAGAATAGAATACTCCCAAACATACTTATGTTAGGAGTAAAACTTAGAGTTATATGCAGTTTCTGCACAAATATATTTTAAAGAAATAGATCTCTGTTTGTTATTCACCAACAAAATTGTCATGAGAGTGTGGATAATTAATTTATAGCTTTCAAGTTTTAGTTAAGTGATCATTTTCAAAACTCTTTTTAAAAACAAAATATTGATGGCTGTTTTCATTGTGATCTGTGGATTGTCTTTTAGTTTTTTTTGATGATGTGTTTTGAAGCACAGAAGTTTTAAATTCTGATGATGTCTCATTTATATATATTTTTTTCTTTTGTTGCTTGTGCTTTTGGAAGACATGAAATCTCTTAAAGATTTTCATTTAGTATGTCTTTAGAAAAATCTTTCTTCCATATTTTCTTTGGATAAGGACAACCCAGGGATGGCCCCTTTGTGTCTATGATATTGCTGTTCACAGCTTTTGTTGACAGACCTAGCACAAACTTGGGAAGAGTGTTGCTATATGCTGCATCTAGGACAGCAGCTCTTAGCTTTGCCTATCTTAGTTATGCTGTGCATTTTTTACTTGTGTACCATATTCTATTTGTCCCTAATATCTTGGAATTTTTCTGAGAAGTGGAGCAACAATGCAGTATCAACTTATTAAAATACATTTTAAACCTTAGGCACACCTGGGGGGCTCAGTCAGTTGAGCATCGGACTTCAGCTCAGGTCATGATCTCACAGTTCCTGAGTTCAAGCACCGCATCAGGCTCACTGCTGTCAGCTGAGTCTCCTTCTGATCCTCTGTCCTCCTCTCTCTCTGCCCATCCCCCCTTTCTCTCTCTTTCTCTCTCATATGAATAAAACTTAAAAAATTTTTTTAAACATTAAAAAAAGGAAGCTGGCATTGCATTGAATCTTTAGATTGACTTGGGAAGATCGCTGTCTTAACAATATTAATTCTTTCAATATATGAGCAAGGAGTATTTTTACTTTTATTTGGCCTTCTTTAATTTTATTTAACAATTATTTGTAATTTTTAGTCTACAAACGTTGCATTTCTTTTATCAAATTTACTCTCGAGTATTTTGTATTTCTTGATGCTATTGTACATGAGATTTTTTCCCTTACTTTCAATTTTGGGTTGTTTATTGCTAGTTTATACAAACACAAGTAATTTTTGTATGTTGATGTTGTATCCTGCAATCTTGCTGAACTCATCTATTAGTTTTAACAGTTCTTAAATAAATTCTTTTTTGGGGCACGTGGCTAGCTCAGTTGGTGGAACATATGACTCTTGAGGTCAGGGTTGTAAGTTTGAGCACCATATTGGGTGTAGAGATTACTGAAATATAGAATAAAAAAAAAGAAATGAATTCCATAGAATTTTCTATATACAAGATCATGTAATCTGTAAATAGAGGTAGTTTTATGTTTTTCTTTCCAATCTAATTGTCTTTTATTTATTTTTCTCACATAATTAGTGGCTTAGATATTGACATTAGAGTCTTACAGTTTAAAATTGTTGTTGTCCAGTTCACACAAATTGGCTTCTGCCTCTCAGAGAGAACACAATGTGGAAAGAGAAATAGGCTGTGAACAACTGGTTGTAGTACGAGGTAGAATAAGGCAATTCATAGGTAGAGGATGGTAGCATCCTCTGAAAGAATAGGGCACGGAGCAATTAATTTTGTCATTTGGAAAACAGGTAAGGCTTTACTAAGGAGGTGACCAGAAGTGCAAGTATAATTTTGTTGGGCTTTGAATTGGATTGGGAAGAGGAAAAGATAAGTATTCTTTCTTTATCTTTGTTAGCAAATTTTTATTATCCAATACTTGGAGAATATATGTTACATATATGTAAGCTATGAAGAAAATGAACACCCATGAACCCTCCCCTCTTCTTTAAAATTAAAAGATCATCAATATTCTTGCTTCCTTCTATGTGATCCTTCCCTATTTTAAGCCCCTTAATCTCCCTTGAAGATAAATGTGTCATAAATTCTGTTTGTATTTCTCTTTTTTGTTGTTAATTCACATTTGTATGTAACAATTTATAAAAACATATCATCTGTATGTAGTCTTCTGTGACTTGATTTTCTTCACTTAACATTATGTTTCTAAAACTCATCCATGTCTTGGGAATGACTGTAGTCGTTCATTTTCACTGCTATATATTATTGCTTACTTATCTAATTTATTGATTTTCCTACTTAGAGTCATATGAACAAAAAATCCCTGCCCTCAAAGTACTTACATTTCATATTTCTTCTTCTGTGAAATGTCTATTAATGCCCTTTGACTCTTTTGTTATTTTTGTTTCAGTATTTGTTTCCATTGTTTTTGTTGTTAATTTATATATTCTGAATAATAATCCTTTGTCACTTACATAATAATGAATCTATCAGTGTGTGGTATACATCTCTATTTAGATTTTCTTTCACATCTTTTTTTTTTTTTTAAATAAGTTTATTTATTTTGAGAGACAGTGCAAGTGGGGAAGGGCAGAGAGAGAAGGAGAGAGGGAATCCCAAGCAGGCTCCATGCTGTCAGCATAGAACCCAATGAGGGGCTTGAACTCATCAAACCATGAGGTTATGACCTGAGCCGAAACCAAGAGTCTGACGCTTAACCCACTGAGCCACCCAGGTGCCCAGGTTTTCTTTAACATAGTTTCTCCGAAATAACTTTGCACAGCTTTCATTTAATTTATCCCTAGGTACGGAGGCCTAGGTGGCTTATTTGGAAGAGCATGTGACTCTCGACCTCACGGTTGTGGGTTCAAGCCCCACACTGGGTGTAGAGATTACTAAAAAAGAAATAAGCTTAATTTTTTTTCAAAATAATTTATCCTTACGTACTTTATTTTGTTGTTGCCATCATAAATTCATCTTTTTGTTAATTATGCTTTTTATCTGTAGCTTGTATTCAGTGGTTCTTTTAACTTTCTTTATATTAATTTAATAACCAGTCATTGTACACAGACAACAATTTGCGAACAATGTTAGGTTTTTTTTTTTCTCATTATACCCTCCAGGTCCATCCATGTTACAAATGGTATGATCTCATTCATTTTTATGTCTGAGTAATATTCCATTGTATATATACACCACATCCTCTTTCTCCATTCATCTATTGATGGACACTTGGGTGCTTCTATATCTTTGCTGTTGTAAATAATGCTGCAGTAAACATAGAGGTGCACATATCTTTTTGAATTTGTGTTTTTGTTTTCTTTGGGTAGTTTTGTTTTTTAAATTTCTATTCCCCATATCTTTTTTTTTAGAGTATCTAAGTTTCTTCACATTTTATTATTTTATAATGCTAATAAGTGCCTTGTATTCTATATATAAAAACTAATTCTAGCCAACCTTGGATTTTAGCTTTTGATGAGTCATATATTGAGCCAAACACAAAGGAAAGATATCAGGAATAGATTTTGTAATTTTATATTCTTGAAAAAGAACCCTTTATATATCATGACTTACTTTAAGGATTCCAGTTAAGATCATTCTTAAAATTTTCCTTATCAAATTAATGTTTTTAGTTAAATCTCAGTAACATTTGAATATTGATCAAAATGAATTCCACTCATTCTTTTTTTTTTGAAGTCACAAAATGATTTTATTAATAACACTTGTGACTTACTTGGTTTTTTTATTAACTGAATAATTAATTTAAAAAATTTTACATCCAAGTTAGTTAGCATACAGTGCAACAATGATTTCAGGAGTAGATTCTAGTGATTCATGCCCTATGTATGACACCCAGTGCTCATCCCACCCATTTAGCCCATCCCCTCATCAACAACCCCTCCAGCAACCCTCAGTTTGTTCTCTGTATTTAAGAGTCTCTTATGTTTTGTCCCCCTCCTTGTTTTTATATTATTTTTGCTTCCCTTCCCTAATGTTCATCTGTTTTGTACCTTAAATTCCTCATATAAGTGAAGTCATATATTTGTCTTTCTCTAATTTCACTTAGCATAGTACTCTCTAGTTTCATCCATGTAGTTGTAAATGGCAAGATTTCATTCTTTCTGATGGCTGAGTAATACTCCACTGTATATATATCCCACATCTTCTTTATCCATTCATCTGTTGATGGACATTTGGGCTGTTTCCATACTTTGGCTACTGTCGATAGTGCTGCTGTAAACATTGGGGTGCATCTACCCCTTTGAAACAGCACACCTGTATCCCTTGGATAAACAACTAGTAGTGCAATTGCTGGGTCGTAGGGTAGTTCTGTTTTTAATTTTTTGAGGAAACTCCATGCTGTTTTCCAGAGTGGCTGCACTAGTTTGCATTCCCACCAGCAGTGCAAAAGAGATCCTCTTTCTCTGCATCCTTGCCAACATCTGTTGTTGCCTGAGTTGTTAATTTTAGCCGTTCTGACTGGTGTCATCCCCATATCTTTTATGTATGTATGTATGTATGTATGTATGTATGTATGTATGTTACTTCGCTGGCTGGGACACTCAATACAATGTTGATTAGAAGTAGTAACAATAACTATGCTTATCTTCTTCCTGATTTTAAAGAACATGTCCTAATGTCAACATCAAGAATGATGAACTAAGTGTTTTCACTTGATGTTTCATTTTCACCTCCAAACAGAAGTTACATTTTGGCATTTTGGTACAGGCCATTCCCGCATTTATGTTATGTGTGTAGGTGTGCGTATTTATAATTTATGTTATATATTTATATATTTATAAATATATATATTACTATAAATATTTATATATTTATGTTGATATATATATGTATATATATATATAAAACAGCTTTGTGTTTCTATAATAATACCACACTTTTAATTAGCATAATTTTATCACATACTTTAATATTCTATGGAACATTTACTCCTCTTCTTTTTTGCTCTTATAATTTTCCAGGCTATTTCTAAATGTTTATTTGTGCAGATGAACTTTAGAATCATTTTGTTAGTTTCTCTTCTCCTCCAAATCTAATTGGGATTTTGATTGGACTAATCAAATATGTTAAATAATCTCAAGAAACGTTTATACTATTGAGGTTTCATCTATAAAATCTATGTGTGTGGGTCAGTCAAAAGAGTGACTCATTATTGTTTATACTTTCACTGTTAGGACTATATCCCTACTGTCTCCATCTTGTGCAATCCAGGAATGAGAGCTCGTCACTGGAAGCAGATATCAGAAATTGTAGGCTATGACTTGACTCCAGACTCTGGAACTACACTGAGAAAAATTTTAAAATTAAACCTTACACCATACTTGGAAAAATTTGAAGTGATAAGTGCAGGTGCAAGCAAGGTAAATATGAAGATCAACTGAAACACTTTATTTGATTAGTTTGTTAATAAAATAATCACAGTTTTTGTTGGGGTCGAGTGTATGGTACTGGATAGCAATGGGAGGAGATGGGGGAACCTGACAGAAGACCGCTCTTCCCCCTCCCCCCACCCCACAAAGTGTGTGCTTCTATATTACTTCTTTGTCTTGAATCCAGGCTAGAAATGGCTCCTTTGACCTCTTCATGTGTGTTTTGGCATTTGATGTGTCTGCATTCTAGCAGAATAAGTACAGTCTTCCAGGGTTCTTAAAATATACAAAGGCATTTCAGACTATAGACTGCAGAAAGGCCACTTCAGAGAAGGCCCAGCAGCTATTTTATTCTCGTGTCTATTTTAATACTGGCAGTGGTAGTTTTCATAGCAAGTGAATTTTTTCAAACTACACTATTATTCTTTTTTTAATTTTATTTTTATTTTTTTAAATTTACATCCAAATTAGTTAGCATATAGTGATATAGTTAGGATATATAGTGAAATAGTTAGCATACAATGATTTCAGGAGTAGATTCCTTAGTGCCCCTTACCCATTTAGCCCATTCCCCCCCCATAACTCCTCCAGTAACCCTCAGTTTGTGCTCCATATTTATAAGTCTCTTATGTTTTGTCCCCCTCCCTGTTTTTATATTATTTTTGTTTCCCTTCCCTTATGTTTATCTGCAAAACTACTATATTATTCTTAGGAATTTTTTAATTGTTTAAGAAATCTTTTTAAACCTAAAGACAGTTACAGTGTCGCCACAGATTATGTTAAGAGAATTACTGTGTAAGGGTGCCTGGGTGGCTCATCGGTTAAGCGTCAGACTTTGGCTCAGGTCATGATCTCACAGTTCGTGGGTTTGAGCCCCGCATTGGGCTCTGTGCTGACAGCTCAGAGCCTGGAGCCTGCTTTGAATTCTGTGTCTCCTTCTGTTTCTGCCCTTCCCCCACTCACACTCTGTCTCTCGCTCTCAAAAAATAAATAAAACATTAAAAAAATTAAAAAAAAAAGAATTACTGTGTAATGCACTCATTACTGGATTCACCAGGGAAAAGTTGGTACAGTAAATAAGACTTTTCTTCACTAACTCATTCTTTCTTTTCTCCCTTTTAGGAATTTTCACTAGAGAAAGCCATGCATACAATGATAGGAACCTGGAATGATATTGCTTTTCATATAACTCCATATCGTGATACTGGAGTCTCTATTCTTTCTTCAGTAGATGAGATTCAGACTCTCCTTGATGATCAAATTATAAAAACTCAGACAATGAGAGGCTCACCTTTCATCAAACCATTTGAAAAAGAGATCAAGGTATGTCAAATATGATAGTTTCCAGTTATTTATAAAAGCTATAAGCTTGGGGTGCCCAGGTGGCTCAATCAGTTAAGCGTCCGGCTGGATCTCTCAGCTCCAGTCTTGATCTCAGGGTTGTGAGTTCAAGTGCTGTGTTGGGCTCTATGCTGGGTATGGAGGCTACTTAAAAAAAAAAAAAAAACAACAAAAAACCCAAAACAGTAATCTTATTACATATATATTACTGTGGAAATAAGTCAGTTTGTGGATAGCTTTGGGTGAAATATAGGAATGGATATTTAAAAATTAATGTGGAACCATATAGAACAGATCTAAAACATTATCACCCACAAGATATGAGTAGCACCCTCACTTCAACAGTTGTGACAATTGTAAATGTCTCTAGACATTGTCAAATGTCCCTTGAGGTGGAGGGTGAAATAGTCACTAGGTTGATAACCACTGGTATACAGCAGGGTATTACTGGATGCTTTTCAGACTTGGGATGATTCCCTAGAGATTAAGAGTTTAGTGTAAGTAACTGCAGTCATTTCCGATGGTGAGTTCCAATGATTTAGGAAAACTTTGGACTTCCTAGAGTTTTTCTAAGTCCATGTGATACCCATAAGTGACGTTGAGCTGTTTTGCATTGATTTGAAAATAACAGTGAATTGTATTTATTTATTTATTTATTTATTTATTCATTTATTTATTTATTATTTTTAAATAACAGTGAATTTTAAGTAAATATTCCTTGTTGTAATTTATGGGTTTTCTTTAATGACTGGAATTTAGTACAGTGTGCTTTTCATTAAGGCCTGGGAAGACCGTTTGATTCGAATACAAGAAACGATTGATGAATGGTTAAAAGTACAAGCTCAGTGGCTGTACTTGGAGCCCATTTTTTGTTCTGAGGATATCATGCAACAGATGCCAGAAGAAGGGCGTCAGTTTCAGACAGTAGACAGACATTGGAGAGATATCATGAAGTTTTGTAAAAAAGATCCCAAGGTGAAGTGTTTGTTTTCTCTCTTACAAATAAAGAGGACCTTTCATTTTGGCTATTAAAGAAAGCATTTGTTTTTGTTGGTTTTTTTTCCAATTACAAAAACAAAACCTGCTCTTTGAATACAAACTGGAAAGTTCAGAAAAATATAAGAAAGCACAAAGCATTAAAATAATTTTACTTTTCAATTCTTATAATAAACTACTTGTAACTCTAACAGTGGAGCTGACTCACAAATGTACATTTAACTCGCTTGACTATGGCACATACTGACTGCTGTTTTTCTCTTGTAAAATGAAATAAGATAGAGAGAGAAAGGAGTAGCAGGGAGAGAGAGAGATAGAGAATGAGTATAGGTGATTCACCTGATATTCCACTTAATGACTCTATATTCTTGGGAGTGATAGGAATAAAGAATCTGCAATTTTGGGATGCCTGGGTGGCTTGGTTGGCTGAACATCTGTCCGACTTTTTTTTTTTTTAATGTTTATTCAGTTTTGAGAGAGAAAGAGAGACAGAAAGAAAGGTGTTGTGAGCAGGGAAGGGGCAGGGGCAGGGGGACAGAGGATCTGATGCAGGCTCTGAGCTGTGAGCAGTGAGCCTGATGTGGGGCTCAAACTCAACCATGAGGTCATGACTTGAGCCAAAGTTGGAAGCTTAACTGACTGAGCCATGCAGGTGTCCCAAATGTCCAATTCTTGCTGTCAGCTCAGGTCGAGATCCCAGGATTGTGGGATCAAGCCCCATGTCGGTTTCTATGCTGCAGGGAGCCTGCTTAAGATTCTCTATTTCTCTGCTTCCGCCCCCCTCCCCTGCTCACGCACTCTCTCTCTAAAATACTTTTTTTTTAATTAAAAAAAATTTTTCAGTTCTCTCAGTTGACCTCACTTGCTATGTGTCTCTCCTAGTAACTATAGCACCTTGTTGAGTGTGATTCTCATGTTGAAAGACAGACTATGTATTTTTCATGCACATAGTATGCATAGTCCATAGATAAGCATCCACTTTTTAAATCTGGCATTCAACTTAAGAAATAACAATTTGTTTCAATGCTGGGTGAAAATTAGCCATGCTGGACTTCTTGAGAGTCAATAGTACACTGAAATTTATGAGTTTTGAGGATTTTGTCTTACACATTGACTTTAGAACCTTTGTGAAACATGATTTGTTATAGACCAGAAGTCAGTATATTTTTTCTGCAGTGGACCAGATGATAAATATTTTAGACTTTGTGAGACAGGCAGTCTTTTTTGCAAGTACTCAACTCTGCCATTGTGGTAGGGAGAAAGCAGCCTGAGACCATACGTAACTGAATGGATGTGTCTGTGCTACAGTCAACTGTTTCTGGACAGTGACATTTTCACACGCCATGAAATATGATTTTTCTCTTAATTCTTTCAAAATTTTTTAAATTTTAAAACATTTTTTAATGTTTATTTATTTTTGAGAGAAAGAGACAGAGCATGAGTGGGAGAGGGGCAGAGAGATAGGGAGACACAGAACTGGAAGCAGGCTCCGGGCTCTGAGCTTTCAGCACAGAGCCCGATGCGGGGCTCAAACTCACAAGCGGTGAGATCATGACCTGAGCCAAAGTCAGGTGCTTAACTACCTGAGCCACCCAGGTGCCCCTCTTTCAACCTTAAAAAAAGTTTTTTTTAATGTTCATTTATTTTTGAGAGAGAGAGAGATAGAGAGAGAGAGACAGAGTGTGAGCAGGTGAGGGGCAGAGACAGAGAGAGACACTGAATCCGAAGCAGGCTCCAGTCTCTGAGCTGTCAGCACAGAGCCCAATGCAGGTCTCAAGCTCAAACTGTGAGGTCATGACCTGAGCTGAAGTCGGACACTTAACCAACTGAGCCACCCAGGTGTCCCAATTCTTTCAATCTTTTAAAAGTATAAAAATAATTCTTAGTTCACAGGTCGTACAAAAACTGGCAGCATAGTGTATTCATATATCAAAACATCAAGTTGTATACCTT
Organism: Lynx canadensis; assembly: GCF_007474595.2. Classification (NCBI taxonomy): domain Eukaryota; kingdom Metazoa; phylum Chordata; class Mammalia; order Carnivora; family Felidae; genus Lynx; species Lynx canadensis. Next base: position 25,430,499 of record NC_044304.2, on the reverse strand, counting down.
AACTATATAAAATTTTTATTTGTCAATTATACCTTATAAAGCTGAAAAAAAAAAGAAAGAAAGAAAGACACTGGCAGCAGGTTGGATTTAGCCCATGGGATACAATTTGCCAACTCATACTGTAGATTGTTAAGTTTATAGTTGATGGTTATAAATGTAAAAATTAAACCACACACCATCCTAACAGACTTTTCCCACATCATTCAGAACAATATAGGAGAAATGAAAATGTGCATGAGAGTCATAACTTCTCATTTGTAACTTGCGTCCTTGGATAAGAATATTTATGATTTATTGAATTATAATAGTTTTACATTACAAAAAAATTACAATTTTCATAAGCCTTTTGACATTTCTACATTTTTGACATATACTATAGATTAATGCATAGGTCTTATAATTATATCTGGTATGTAAGTGCTGACCTGAACAAATGTGTATCTTTTAGGTCCTTGCTGCTACTTCTTTAACAGGTTTATTGGAAAAATTGCAGAACTGCAATGAACTTTTGGAGAAAATTATGAAAGGGCTCAATGCGTATCTTGAAAAAAAACGGCTTTTCTTCCCTCGGTATGATGGATAATTAATTGTGCTATAATTAAAATTATTTTCTGATATGTGATGAATTAATTATAACTAAAGCATTTGTATTTGCATGTTTTTCTCTAGTTTTTTCTTCTTATCTAATGATGAAATGTTAGAGATTTTGTCAGAGACCAAAGATCCACTGAGAGTTCAGCCTCATTTAAAAAAATGCTTTGAGGGCATTGCTAAACTGGAATTCCTTCCCAATTTGGACATTAAGGCCATGTATAGCTCTGAAGGGGAGCGAGTGGAACTGATTGCACTTATTTCCACGTCTGCAGCGCGAGGTGCTGTGGAAAAGTGGCTCATTCAAGTGGAAGATTTAATGCTCCGGAGTATTCACGATGTGATCGCTGCAGCCAGGCTGGTATGTTTCCTGAGATATAAAGTACACCATATATTCTGTGAATGCTTTCTTTTTAGGAGGTTTTGAATGTGTGCTGGTAAATTAACACAGTTCTTACTGTGTAAAACCATTATTTTTTACTCTTTGTTTCTAACATTATTAAGATAATGATATTAGTTAAGAATTGATAACAGTATATAATTAAGTGCTACAAAAGACAATAGGTGTCATGAGAAAGAATAGGCAAGGTATATATAATTTAGAATATGGAGAGGGGGACGTTTCTAGTGATAGGTTCTTGGAGGAAGTGAAATTGAAAGTGAGACCCAAAGTAGGAATTCACCAGATAAAGAGAAAGTAGGAGAACATCTAGGTAGTCTGTATACAGCCCCTGGGATCAAAAAGAACCTCAGATGGGGGTATTAAATGAACGGTCTACTGCTGTTTACACCTAAACAATTACTTAGAAACTGGAAGTGAGATGAACAAACATTAAAAGAGGGTATATAATATTTGAAAAAAATGTAACACCTGAGCACTACATGTAATTTACTTATGCTAATCCAATTAACCTAATCTACTATTAATATTGAATAATAAAATTCAGTATATTTCTGTCTTTAGGACCACAAAGGAACAGTTATGTAGTTAAAAAAAGAAGTTATATAAAAATTTTTTAAAATGTTTTTATTTATTTTTGAAGGAGAGAGAGAGAGCATGAGCAGGGGAGGAGCAGAGAGAGAGGGAGACAGAATCCGAAGCAGGCTCCAGGCTCTGAGCTGTCAGCACAGGACCTGATGCAGTGCTCAAACCCACGAACCATGAGATCATGACCTGAGCTGAAGTTGGACGCTTAACTGACTGAGCCACCCAGGAACCCCCCAAAAAAGTTATTTTAAAAGGCATTGCAGCTTTATAATCCAGTGACTCACTTTATATGAGTGAGGTATCCATTTTCCTTCATCCTATAATGCTCATCTTACTACAATGGCTATTGTATTCAGCTTCAGGGTTCCTGAAGATAAATCTTGACTTTTTCTCCCCCTTTTCCATTTGTGATCCCAAACAGATTAAAACACATAGGAAAACAACATTATCATTATCAACATTATCCATGAAAGTATTTTCTTTATTAGTACAGAAATATTTTCTCTATGTATCTGGCAATAGCTCATACATTCTTTGAAACTTGTCATTTGTTTTTATTTCTAAACATTCCTAATAAAACACATTTAAGTAATAATATGTTTCTATCCTTATGTTTAACATCATTTTATCTAAGATGGTGTTATTGTATTAAAAATATAGTTTCTGGGGCGTCTGGGTGGCTCAATCAGTTAGGCGTCCTACTTCAGCTCGGGTCATGATCTCACAGCTCGTGGATTCGAGCCCTGTTTTGGGCCCTGTGCTGACAGTTCAGAGCCTGGAGCCTGCTTTGGATTCTGTGTCTCCCTGTATCTCTCTGCCCCACCCCTGCTTGCACTCTGTCTCTCTCTCTCAAAATAATAAACATTTAAAAACATTTTTTAAATATAGTTTCCATTAGCATCAACTTCAAATTTTGTTCTGCAGTTATATTTTTTCCATTTATAATTTGAATCTACTATTATCACATGAAGCAGGTTATTGTTTTTAAAGGTTAAACTCTGCCCCACTCCAAATCCATTTTAATGTATTTTGAACATAAAAATATTAAGAGAAATGAGAGCATGCTTTGAACTCAAAAGCACAGATAGTTAAATTATGTATAATTCAACAAATATATAATTGTTCAAAATATAACTCTAGTCATGTAAGTTTTTAGAAAAGCTATGGATAAATCATACAGGGGTTCTAATTACTAATCCAGTTTCCCACTAGATTGTATAGTCTCCTTTTCAATTATACCTGGCATCAATATATATAATCTATTAGACTTATTTTTTTATGGATTAATAAAACCCTTATATTTCATTATAATAGGAGTAGTATGTATTCTATGTAGAAAACTTGACAACTTCTCATAGCAAAGCAACAAAAAATCATAAAGAAATCAATTTCCAGAAGAATCAACAATAAATTCTTCCAGAGACAACTGATTGTTAACATATTAGTGTTCATCTTCCCATTCTTTTATGAATAAACAAATGATTAAAAAACATAATTAATAACAATTTTTCTTTTAGTCATCTAGAAGTTTTCATGACTATGTGATATTTTAACCTATGAAATGTACCAAATATTTCAGACATTTAGCTTCCCCCCCCCCTTCCATAATCTTTAAAGTTAGGAATGCATTTTAATTATTCAGGCTTATCCAGAATCTGCAAGAAGAGACTGGGTTCTAGAGTGGCCTGGACAAGTTGTCCTTTGTGTTTCTCAAATGTTCTGGACTTCTGAGACACAAGAAGTTATAAGTGGTGGGACAGAGGTAAAGCTTTTTTTTTTTTTTTTTTTTAACATAACATCCTTTTCTACTGCTATGTTTCTTAGTTGGCTTATCTATTCTTTGTAACGGCAGTCTTCCCACCAGTTTGTACAGGTAGCATTAAAATTATACAATTCTTTGGGGTGCCTGAGTGGCTCAGTCAGTTAAGCACCCAACTCTTGATTTCAGCTCAGGTCATGACCTCATGGTTCCTGAGTTCAAGCCCCACGTCAGGCTCTGCACTGACAGTGAGAAGCCTGTTTGGGATTCTCTCTCTGGCGCTCCCATGCTTGTGCTCTCTCTCTCTCTCTCTCTCTCTCAAAATAAATAAATAAACATTAAGAAATTAAATTTACAATTCTTTGAAAATGTGTTAGTGTTTTATGAAGCTTAGGCAAACTCACTCTGTTCTGTAATTAATTTCTGTATTGAAATATATTATGATGTCAAAATTGTTTTGTAAAAGGGTGTATAAAATACAGGTTTTAGCTACTATATACCATTAGTTTAATTGCTTTTTAATTTTGTAGGCATTAAAGAAGTACTATCAGGAACTCCAGAATCAACTGAATGATATTGTAGCGCTGGTAAGGGGAAAACTGTCGAAGCAGACCAGGACTACTCTGGGGGCTTTGGTTACAATTGATGTCCATGCTAGAGACGTGGTCATGGACATGATTGATATGGGTATGTGACTCTTTTCTTTAATATTAAAGGTAAATATTAATAGCTTCTAGAAACAAAGATTTATACTGTACATCTTTTCCTCTCCCCACAAGGTTTGTTTTATGTCATCTTTTCTATAAACTGGAAAACAAATTATTTTAATATTTGCTATTATAAAAAATGATAGAATACCTATTTTTCAAATTATTTTTACATTTCAGGATTGTCTCTTTTACTTTCTTCTTTCTAGGTGTCTCACATGACACAGATTTTCAGTGGCTTGCTCAGCTTCGATATTATTGGGAATATGACAATGCTCGAGTTCGTATCATTAATTGCAATGTAAAATATGCTTATGAATATCTTGGTAATTCACCTCGACTTGTCATTACTCCTCTAACTGACAGGTGTTACAGAACATTGGTATGCATTTAAATTATTTTAATTCATACATTAAAGATTACTTTTTGGTGTGGTGTCATGTTTCCTTGTCCAAATTTAACATGGCTGTCCTCATTTTATTCTTTTATCTGTAATAGTTGAATAGAGCTATCCCTTCCTAATCCCAATTCCCTTTATGTGAAACTATAGCAATGAATATTTACTTCTGGGTGCTTTTGTAGAATACAAGAGTGTTTGGATTCTAATGTTTGAAAATCATGAGTCATTCGGGATAATTAGAAAAAGAAGGTATTAGAGGTTTAAAGAGAAAACTGGAGCTTCAAGGAATGGATTTGGTTTTTGTGAGACTCCTGGGAGACATGACAGGAAGATGAATAAAGTCCATCTGGGCCTTAGAACTCCTAGTTAGTTCTTTTTTTTTTTTTTAATTTTTATTTATTTTTGAGAGAGAGAGAGAGAGAGAGAGTGAGCAGGGGAGGGGCACAGAGAGAGGGAGACACAGAATGTGAAACAGGCTCCAGGCTCTGAGCTGTCAGCACAGAGCCTGACGTGGGGCTTGAATCCATGAACTGTGAGATCATGACCTGAGCTGAAGTCAGAAGCTTAACCGACTGAGCCACCCAGGCGCCCCCCGTCCCCCTCCCCCTGCTTTTTTTAATGTTTATTTAGTTTTGAGAGTGAGACACAGCATGAGTGGGGAAGGAGCGGAGAGGGCGGGGTGGGGGTGGGGGTGGGGGTGGGGGGGACACACAGAATCCTAGGCAGGCTCCAGGCTCTGAGCTGTCAGCACCGAGCCAGACACGGGGCTCAAGTTCACCAACCGCAAGATCATGACGTGAGCCAAAGTTGGACGCTTACCCGACTGAGCTACCCAGGCACCCCTAAAGAGTTAGGTGTGTTGAATAGGAGGGAGAGAGCTGAAATGTAGGGGGTGGTGATAAGGTCTGTGCTTGTTGAGAAGCTTTGGAAGATGAAGTTAGGACTATAAAAAATCCCAAACACCTTGGAATAAGGTTGCTGTGTAAAATACAGGATTCTCAGATAAATTTCAATTTCAAATAATTTCTTAGTATAAGTGTGTTCCAAATATCATACAGGACATACTTCCACTAAAAAATTATTCATTGTTTATCTGAAATTCAAATTTAACTGGGAATTCTGTATTTTTATTCGCTAAGTCTGGCAACCCTACCTGGAAATTGAGGAGAAGCATCAAGAAACACCAATCCACCTGTGCTGAGTAAGTGAAAGTATCTTTGACTGAGTTCTCTAGAAGCAGAGATGAAATGGGGGGATTCTTGGGTAAATGATTTACTAGGGAATGCTTTCAGTAAAAGCCTGTAGGGAAGTGAGGAAAACAGGGAAAAGTAAAGATGTAGTTTTAACAGATGTACAGATTTAGCCTGATCTCAGGGGGAGCTTTGGAGCATGGATGGCATTATGGGGGTACCCCTCTTTAAGGCAAGGGGCCTGGCTTTTATATCTCCTTATGGCCCTTGGCTATCAGTCACCCCTGGAGTTAGGGGTATGAAAATTGAGAAAGGCAAACCTCACTAAAATGGAGTTGGGAGGCCATGAAGGAGAAGCTCTCAAGCCCTACTACCATTCATCATCAATTGCAAAACCAACAGGAGGAGATGTACTTTACATTCCTGACAGGAAGAAACATGTACTTGATTACCCCAGCAGGAATAAGGATTTTGTTCTTGTCTGGCAAGATCCCAGCCATTGAGAAACTGTCACAACTCAGCCAATGAAAAGCCACTACACTTGGAACTCCCAGTTTCCTCCAGTGGACTTCTTGTTTATAGTGGCCCCTCCCAAAGCCCCCCTTTCCTCTATAAAAGAGCATTCCTCTCCTCTGTTTCCTAGAGTTGCCTATGGTTTTGCAGCAGTTTGTGTGTCGAGAATTGCAATTGTCTGCTGTTTCCATGTAAACCCATTTTTTCTTTTTTTTTTTTTTTTTTTTTCTGGTAAACTGACAGGTTTACTTTGAAAGGTAAAGCTCTCAGGTGAGGAAGCTTTCAGGTATTTGCTGATAAGGTAGCTCCTATTAGTCAAGGGCAATTTTCAGGAGAAAAGGACAGTTGTGAGCTATTTGTAGCTGATTCAACAATTGGAAGATAGAGACAATGGCTGGTAAAGGCTGCCAATGCGGCTATGATACAATATTTCACCAAACCACCTATTTTCTTGGAAAGCTGCTTGAGGGCAGAGACCATGTCTGTCTTGGTTTCTACTCTAGTAGTGAACAGGTACATGGTCAATCCCTAAATATTTGTTGTGTAAATGAATCTCAATCGTCTGTGTCCTATGTGGGACCTTGGTGAAATCAGAAGCTGTGAATATTTGTGGAAGCTCACAGCTTCCAGTTGTAAGATCAGAATCCCATTAAACTTGTATATAACATTAGACATTGAAAAATTTGTAAGCATTTTCTTGAAATAATGAAGGAAAAACCTGAGGTTTCCAGCAATCAAGTTAATGGGTGTTAATGGTATAGCATTTATTACAAACTTAAGGTGGGTAAAATATTGATATAGCCTTTATTTAATCAAAAATTTTATTTTTATTTTATTATTAAATTATTAATTTTTAAAAAATGTTTATTTTTGAGAGAGAGAGAGAGAGAGTGAGAGAGAGTGCAAGCCGGGGAGGGGCAGAGAGAGAGGGAAACACAGAATCTGAAGCAGGCTCCAGGCTGTGAGCTATCAGCACAGAGCCCGATGTCAGGCTTGAACTTATGGACTGTGAGATCATGACCTGAGCCAAAGTCAGATGCTTAACCAACCGAGACACCCAGGAGCCCCTTAAATTGTTTTTTAATAGATCTTTCTTTTTAGAGAAGTTTCAGTTTCATAGCAAAATTAGTACAGCAAAAGAAAGTACAGAGAGTTCCCACATATCCCTTACCTCCTCATATGTACATCTTTAGTCCTTTAACCCTATTTTTTTTTAAAGGAGTTAAATTTTACAAACTCTTATACTAGTTTTCTTGAAATAAACCCCATAGTTGGAGTTGACTATAATTTATATGCTTCTAAAAATTTCCAACCATTGTTCTAGTCCTTTTGGGGAAGAATTCAAGAAGAATTCAGTTACTGCTGATATTGTTCTTAAGGGGCTTAAAGACTAATTGGGAGAAAAAAAACAACGTACAAAATTAATGTAAGGCAAGGTAGACAGTGATCCTACTGGTAAGAGAAGTACAAAACAGTGTTGTAGGAATGGAGAAAATGGAGAACATACCAAGAGTGAAATGCCATAGCCAGGGTGAATTATAGACAAAGTTATATGATAGGTATTGTTGGGCTTCCAATTGATGGGCTCCCATTTACAACACTCATTTTCAGGTGTTGACTTTTGGCAGCTAGCCATGGAGATTGTTATTAATGATCTCCACAACAATCTCTAGTTAAACCTTTCTGACCAAATGTTAATACCTCAAGGCTAGATTCTTTTTGTTTTTAAAGGCAAATGGGATACCCATGGCATACTATAATACAAGGAGATTTTGATACACTTCTACTTTTTCTGGAACTGCTTTTTCCTTATGCAGCTGAAAAATTGCATAGTAAAAATTAACTGAACAGTATGATTGTATTAGTGCCTCTTTGAGGCTACACAAATAAGACTCAATCCATTTTCTAAGCAATCGTCTATTATATAGTTATTTTTTTTTGTCCAGTTATGCAAGGATTTCTTTCAAAATGTATGTTTCTTTTCAGATAGGTGCCTTCTATTTAAACCTTGGAGGAGCTCCAGAGGGGCCAGCAGGCACAGGAAAAACTGAAACTACCAAGGACTTGGCTAAAGCTCTTGCTGTCCAATGTGTGGTGTTCAACTGTTCAGATGGGCTAGATTATCTAGCCATGGGAAAGGTAAAGTTTCATATTAAATGTTACAAATCTATAGCTATGTCCAACTGGATAAACTGAACATTTAAACATTATGTGAATATGGTTTATGCATTGCTTGAACTTCAGTTATAGAGGTAAACACATTTTTTTAAGGGTTTTATTTATTTATTTATTTACTTTTAGAAAAATAAAAATTGTGACCAGTAAATTTTAAAAATTAATTAATTAATTAATTTTTAAATTTACATCCAAGTTACCATATAGCACAACAATGAATTCAGGAGTAGATTCCAGTGATTCATCCTCTATGTATAACACCCAGTGCTCATCCCAAGTGTCTTCCTTAAAGTCCCTTACCCATTTAGCCCATCGCCCCTCCCACAAACCCCTCTGCCCTCTATAAGACGTTCTTTTTATCTGAAGGGATTATTAGTCTTCATTTTCAGTTTTGACTTAAAAGATTAAATATTTGTTTAACAGATGATGCCCCGTTTTCTCCTTTTTTCTTGTCCTTAGTTTTTTAAAGGATTGGCTTCTTCTGGTGCTTGGGCTTGCTTTGATGAATTTAATCGAATTGAGTTGGAAGTGTTGTCAGTGGTAGCTCAACAGATCCTTTGCATTCAGCGAGCCATTCAACAGAAACTGAATGTGTTTATTTTTGAAGGGACAGAACTTAAGCTCAATCCAAACTGTTTTGTAGCTATCACGATGAATCCTGGCTATGCAGGACGTTCTGAATTGCCAGACAATCTTAAGGTAATATTTTATAAGAATATAAATTTGTTAATCAAAAATAACAGCATAATCCACTCAAAATGGTGTGATTTTCCCACATGTATTTGTAAATCTCCCCTTTGCCTCTTACAATAGCTGTAAGGTAAACCTCTAAAAACATTTTTTGGGTGTCTAACACATATTAAAGTATGTGAAACCATTAGAACACTACTGAGAAAAAGAAAACCACAGAGATAGTGAAATCTTGTTGCATTGGGGGAATAAACGTGAATATCACTGCATTCTGTTGGGGTGCTTGTGCTCATCTTTTAAAAAAAAATGGTTTCCGGGGCGCCTGGGTGGCGCAGTCGGTTAAGCGTCCGACTTCAGCCAGGTCACGATCTCGCGGTCCGGGAGTTCGAGCCCCGCGTCGGGCTCTGTGCTGACTGCTCAGAGCCTGGAGCCTGTTTCCGATTCTGTGTCTCCCTCTCTCTCTGCCCCTCCCCCGTTCATGCTCTGTCTCTCTCTGTCCCAAAAATAAACAAAAGTTGAAAAAAAAAATTAAAAAAAAAATGGTTTCCTTTAAAAAATAATATATTTCGTTCATTATATACTTCAGGTTCTTTTTAGAACAGTGGCTATGATGGTTCCAAACTATGCCCTCATAGCAGAAATCTCCCTCTACTCCTATGGATTTTTGAATGCAAAACCTCTGTCCGTGAAGATCGTGATGACCTACAGACTTTGCTCAGAGCAGCTCTCCTCACAGTTTCATTACGACTATGGAATGCGAGCAGTAAAAGCGGTTTTAGTGGCTGCTGGAAACCTTAAACTAAAATTTCCAAATGAAAATGAAGATATACTTGTAAGTATTAAATATATACACCGTGAAAGCTTCAGTAGAAGATCTTTTTTTGTTTTGTTTTGTTTTGTTTTGTTTTGATTTTAGGAAGGTTGATCTGGAGCTATAAATAGGCAAATAAGAAAGTTGTTGCTTTGAGCTTTTTTTTTTAATTTTTAAAAAAAATATTTATTTATTTTTGAGACAGAGAGAGACAGAGCATGAACGGGGGGAGGGTCAGAGAGAGAGGGAGACACAGAATCTGAAACAGGCTCCAGGCTCTGAGCTGTCAGCACAGAGCCAGATGCGGGCTCGAACTCATGGACTGTGAGATCATGACCTGAGCCAAAGTCGGACACTTAACTGACTGAGCTACCCGGGCGCCCCTGCTTTGAGCCTTTTTATGTGAGGTTGAAATAATAGTTTGGGGTTATGTTATTCATTACACTTTATATGAATATAAAGTTGGTGTTTTAGTAGGGGGCTTCCATAGATGAATGTGAAAGGAACTTTGACTTTTGGTGGTGGGGAGGGTGAGGAATCAGGACAACTAACTTCTATTGCACTATTTGGATGATTTTAGCTTCTTCGATCAATTAAGGATGTAAATGAACCGAAGTTTCTATCACATGATGTCCCCTTATTTAATGGAATAACTAGTGATCTGTTTCCTGGTATTAAACTTCCTGAAGCTGACTATCATGTAAGTAAACCTGTGAGAATGACTTATTTTGCAAATAAATTTATCTGATCACTCAGTCATTTCCAAAGTTTCAAATAAGTGAAATTATTCTATTTGGAGGATAAACCCCTACTTTGGCCATTTTCATCAATGAGAATGAATAAAATTTAGTGTCTTCTGTTGTATGATACCAATGTCAACAAGATTCAGATCAAAGATAATGTTCTTTCTAAGAGAAGGCGTACTCTTTGATTTCCTATCTTGTGACTTATAATAAGTCTACAATGTATACTATAATGCTATTGTGTACTTTGGCAGGTAGAAAAGATGGGAAACTGCAAGTGGCAAAACATCCTGTAGTTAACATAAGGAGTTTTCAAATTTAAGTAATAGGCTGACATTTTTTTTTTAAGATTTTATATTTAAGTAATGTCTACCTGCCACATGGGGCGCACACTCACAACCCTGAGATCAAGAGTTGCATGCTCCACTGACCGAGACAGTCAGGTGCCCCCTGACTTTTTTTATTTTTAAAGTAGGGGCTCCTGGGTGGCTCAGTGGGTTGAGCGTCTGACTTTGGCTCAAGTCATGGTCTTGCGGTTCGTGAGTTTGGGCCCCACGTCGGGCTCTGTGCTAACAAACAGCTCAGAGCCTGGAGCCTCCTTCGGATTCTGTGTCTCTCTCTCTCTCCGCCTCCCCTACTCGTGCTCTGCTTCTCTCTGTCTCTCAAAAATAAGTAAATGTTAAAAAAAAAATTAAAGGAAACAAACCATGTGTATTTCCAATTTCTTCTAAATTATAGACATTATAATGTGCATATATATACATATGTATACACATAAGAAGTGTCTGCTATTTAATAGCTATTATTATGGAAAGTCAAGATACAAATTTTTAATTAAGTTTTTTAATTCCAGAATGGTTAGCTTATAGTATAATATTAGTGTACAATATAGTGATTCAACAGTTCTACATATCACTCAGTGCCCATCATGATAAGCGTACTCTTTAACCCCCATGACCTATTTCACCCACCTCCCCTCTGGTAACTTTTCATTTGTTCTCTAGAGTCTGTTTCTTGTTTGTTTTTTCTCTCTCTTTCTCTCTTTTTGCCCTTGTTCATTTATTTCTTAAATTCCACATATGAGTACAATCATAAGGTATTATTTGGCTTTCTCTGACTGATTTATTTCACTTAGCATTATACTCTCTAGCTCCATCCATGTTGTTGCAAATGGCAAGATTTCATTCCTTTTTATGGCTGAGTAATATTCCATTGTGTGTATATACCACACCTTTATCCATTCCTCTATCTGTGGACATTTGGGCTGCTTCCATAATTTGGCTGTCATTAATACTGCAATAAAAATAGGGGTGCATATATCCCTTTGAGTTAATGTTTTTGTATTCTTTGAGTAAATACCCCAAAGTGCAATTGCTAGATTATAGGGTAACTCAATTTTTAACTTTTTGAGGAAACTCCATAGTGTTTTCTAGAGCGGCTGTACCAGTTTGCATTCCCACCAACAATACAAGATGGTTCCTTTTCTCCACATCTTCACCAATACTTGTTGTTTCTTCTGTTTTTGATTTTAGTCATTCCAACAGGTCTGAGGTGACATCTCACTGTAGTTTTGATTTGTATTTCCCTGATGAGTGATGTTGAGCATCTTTTCATGTGTCTGTTGGCCATCTGGATGTCTTCTTTGGAGAAATGTCTATTCATGTCTTCTGCCCATTTCTTCACTGGATTATTTGTGTTTTGGGTGTTGAGTTTTGTAGTTGCTTTATATATTTTGGATACTAATCCTTTATCAAATATGTCATTTGCAAATATCTCCTCCCATTCAGTAGGTTGCCTTTTGGTTTTGTTGATTGTTTCCTCTGTTGTGCTTTTTATTTTGAAGATTTCCCAATAGTTTATTTTTGCTTTTATTGCCCTTGCCTCAGACATATCTAGAAAAAGTCACTTTGGCTGATGTGAGACATTACTGCCTGTGCTCTCCTCTGGGATTTTTATGTTTCAGGTCTCACATTTAGGTCTTTAATTCATTTTGAGTTTATTTTTGGGTGTGGTGTAAGAAAGTGGCACGGTTTCATTCTTTTGCAGGTAGCTGTCCAGTTTTCCCAGCACCATTTGTTGAAGATACTTTTTCCTATTGCATATCTTTGCCTCCTTTGTTGAAGGACGTTAATCGCCTATATAATTATGGGTTTACTTTGGGGTTTTCTATTTTGTTCCATTGATCTATATGTCTATTTTTGTGCCAAAATCAAAATAAAATTTAAAATTACAAACAAAACAATCTTAATGAGATAGAAGATGTGTGGCTGAAATTAAATGTCACTTTATGGCAATTTAAATGATAAAATGTATAGTGAAGACTTTTTGAGTTCAGCATATATAAACTACCTTTTACCATTTGATGATTCAATTCTTCCACCCCCTCTTCCTATTGATATTACTATAAAAGTTTCAATTTGCTTGAGCTATTATATCATTAAGGCGTCACTTTGTTTAAAGACATCATTTACTCTTTTAGCCTTTTTATTTTAAACATTCAAACTCAAATACTAATCTACATTCTATGGCAATATCAGATTAATGTGATTCTAGGGTGTTTTCCAAAGCCAACAACCAATTCTCTTTCTCTGGACACCAACTGGTTGATCAACAGTTCAATTCTGACACTAGCTACCTGGTCAGACTCCACAGATTAAGGGCTCTGTCCTACAAGACTTCCCCTCACTTCAGACAGTCTTGAGTCTCTGGTCACCTGTACTGCTGACTGGCTGGACTTTCCACAACCTCCCCACCCAGCTTTGATGATTTGTTAGAACAGCTCTCAGAACTCAGGAACACAGTTTATTATTAATGTTTACTGGTTTATTATAAAGGATACAACTCAGGGGGGGTGCCTGGTTGGCTCAGGCAGTTAACCATGTGAGTCTTGGTCTCAGGATTGTGAGTTCAAGCCCCATGTTGGGTGTGGAAGCTACTTTAAAAAGTGGGGAGGGGTGCCTGAGTGGCTCAGTTGGTTAGGGGTCTGACTCTTGAATTTCAACTCAGGTCTTTGTTGCAGGAATTTTCACCTCAGTACCCCGGATTCATTGTCTCGCTGCTTCAAAGAATGAAGAGGTGGACACAGAATAAAATGAGCAGCAGGCAAAAGTTTATTAGAGTATAAGATCAGAAAGTAAGAATAGTATGAAAGCTCTCATTACAGAGAGGGGGCATTTGAAAGTGAAAGCTTGTGGACTGTAGGCAAGGGACTTAGTTTTATAGGGTTTTGGTCAGCTCCTTATCTTCCCCCTTGTCCCTTCTTAGGTCTTACCCTTATTAGCTAGGTAACTCTAAATGTCTAGTCATTCCTTTTCAATTGGCTGGTTTCCATTGTATGAGGGATGGTCTATGGCCAAACCAGTTCCTTGTGGGCCTTACGTTTTATAGTCTGCTACTAACTTTTAGTTAGTTATTTTGTCACATTCCTGAGGGAAATATGTGAGGGGTAGTAGATGCTCTCGTTAAATTTGTAAGAGGAACCCTAGAACCTTACCCCTGAAGGAGTTTGCTCATGGTCAGACGTTCCCAGCATTGTTTTAAAATAATGTGTTTTTGGGACGCCTGGGTGGCTCATTGGTTGGGCTTCTGGCTTCAGCTCAGGTCATGATCTCACAGTTCGTGGGTTTGAGCCCTGTGTTGAGCTCTGTGCTGACGGCTCAGAGCCTGGAGCCTGCTTCAGATTCTGTGTCTCCCCCTCTCTCTGCCCCTCTCCCCCTTCTTCTCTGTCTCTTAAAAATAAATAAATGTTAAAAAAATTAAAAATATGTTTTACCCATCCAGGGACCCCAGGTCCTAACCTTTCTCTCTCTGCCTATTTTACCCTATCTTTTCCTATCATATAATGATCCCAGGGTCGTGCCTGCATCGAGCTCTGCTCTGAGCAGGGGGGAGCCTCTGCTTAAGATTCTCTCTCTCTCTCTCTCTCTCTCTCTCTCTGTCTCTCTCTCTCTGCTCTTCTTCCCCAGTCTAGTACTCTCTTTCTCTCTTAAAAAAAAAAAAAGATATAAAGGATACAACTCAGGAAGGACCAAATGGAAGAGATGTATAGATACGGTGATATAGTGGGTGGCAGCATGCTTCAAGGTATGTCATTCTCCCTGCATTTTGGTGTGCCACCAAACCAGAAGCTCTCTGAATCTCATTGTGTCAGAGTTTTTACAGAGCTCAATCTTCCACCCTGTCCCTCCCTCCCCACCACCCAATGCCTTCACCAAAGGCTGAAAGTTCCAACCCTCTAATCACTGGGTCTTTCTTGCCACCAGTCCCATCCTGAGACTATCTCAGGTCCCCACTCTAAGTCAGTTCATCAGCATAAACTTGGATGTGATTGACAAGGGCTCATTAAGAATAACGAAGACACTCCTATCACTCATGAAATTTTCAGGGTTATAGGAGCTCTGTGCCAGGAACTGGGAATAAAGACCATATATATTGTTATATTATACTACGGGTAATAAACAAGATGATTCAGGGTATGCTAATATTATTTTTAAAAATCAGAATAAAAATACAAAAACTGTAACATTGTCATGGAAAATTCCTGTACTTCTATGAATATAGCAACAAATCCATGGACCTACAGCTTTCAGCTTGAAAAATACTACTAAGAGTCAGTGCTGGGAGGTGTGTGGCCAACACCTGCAGATGAGCCAAGGGGCCCAGGGCCAAAGGGAAAAACAAAAACAAAAACAAAAACAAAAAAACTCGAAACTATGTCATACTGCTTTTTAATATGTATAATATTCCTTTATTTTTCCTTTACTGACTTCTTTTGGGTTTCAGATAATGTCTATTTCTCCATTATTCTTCTCTGTTGAATTTTTAGTTTTACTTCAGTGGTTACTCCACAGGATATAATATACATCCTCGAATTATTACAGTTTACCTTAGGTTTGTATTTTACCATTTCAGAAACAATATAAAAACTTTATTCTTAATTTTTTTACAGTTTATTTATTTTTGAGAGAGCGTGCACACACACCAGCAGGGGAGGAGCAAGGAGAAAGGACATTATTTTAATGTTCTTGTCTACTAATTATGACATCTGGGTCATCTGGGAGTTTATTTTCTATTTCTTTCCTCTTCATCTTCAGCTATTCTCTCTCATGACTTGTAAAGTTTGATTTTATGTTAAAAACTATGTATAAAATAATTGTAGAGACTAAAGCGGTATGGTGTTTTGTAGAAAAACTATGTTTATCCTTTGTTAGATAGCTAGAGTGAGTGGTGATCAATTCAGTTGAGAATTGACCCAAGCCACAGTTTTATTGCAGCATTATCAAGCTTTAGTTTACCTCTAGTTTCAAAAGTCTATAAATTTTTTTTGAATGTTTATTTATTTTTGTAGGAGAGAGAGACAGAACGTGAGCAGGGGAGGAGCAGAGAGAAAGGGAGACACAGAATCTGAAGCAGGCTCCAGGCTCTGAGCTGTCAGCACAGAGCCCTATATGGGGCTCAACCTCACAAACCGTGAGATCAATGACCCGAGCTGACGTCAGACGCTTAACCGACTGAGCCACCCAGGCACCCCTCAAAAGTCTTTAGAGTGAGAATTGTCCTACTGTATTACAGGGCCCTCCCTCTAGCAGCATTTTGAGATATGGCAGGCCCAATCCAATGCCCACCTCTGTTCATACCTAGAAAAATCCTCCCCCAGGCTCAATTAGCTGTTCATTTGTGCTCACCTAGAAAGGCTTATCCTTTTCTGAACTTTAGTTCCATTAGACATATTTGTATCCAAAGCACTCCTGTATTTTTAAATTTTTTTGATTTTTTTAAACTCTGTTTATTTCTAGTTACGACAGTGTGAAGGATTGTTTGGCATGTCCTTCTGTATCCTAACCAAAGGTGAAATTCTCGAAAACCCTATTAAAAGGAGTTGTTTCTAGGGCTCCTGGGTAGCTCAGTAGGTTGAGCGTCCGACTTTGGCTCAGGTCATGATCTTGCAGTCTGCAAGTTTGAGCCCCACAACGCACTCTGTGCTGACAGCTTGGAACCTGGAGCCTGCTTCAGATTCTGTGTCTCCCTCTCTCTCTTCCCTTCCCCTGCTCATGCTCTGTCTCTCTCAAAAATAAATGAACATTAAAAGTTTTTAAAAATAAAAATAAGGGGCGCCTGGGTGGCGCAGTCGGTTAAGCATCCAACTTCAGCCAGGTCACGATCTCGCGGTCCGTGAGTTCGAGCCCCGCGTCAGGCTCTGGGCTGATGGCTCGGAGCCTGGAGCCTGCTTCCGATTCTGTGTCTCCCTCTCTCTCTGCCCCTCCCCCGTTCATGCTCTGTCTCTCTCTGTCCCAAAAATAAATAAACGTTGAAAAAAAAAATTAAAAAAAAAATAAATAAAAATAAAAATAAAAAAAAATAAAAAATAAAAGGAGTTGTTTCCATGCAGCCTGCACCCAATGCTATGGTGCTATGATCATTAACTTATAATAGGGAATAATAATATTTTTAAAGTAGTTTAATTCTATTTGTTCTTCCTTTTAATTAAAACATTCAGCTTTAAAAATAAAACTTTAAGAAATAATTTATCAATATAAAAAGATACAATTTTTTATTTTATTTTTTTTAATTTTTTTTTCAACGTTTATTTATTTTTGGGACAGAGAGAGACAGAGCATGAACGGGGGAGCGGCAGAGAGAGAGGGAGACACAGAATCAGAAACAGGCTCCAGGCTCTGAGCCATCAGCCCAGAGCCTGACGCGGGGCTCGAACTCCCGGACCGCGAGATCGTGACCTGGCTGAAGTCGGACGCTTAACCGACTGCGCCACCCAGGCGCCCCAACAATTTTTTATTTTAAAATGAAAAGTCTACATTTATAAGACATGGATATCATTTGTAATACCATTTTATAAGAATTTATTCCATTTTTCTTTTACTTTAGGAATTTTTGGAATGTGCTCATGAAGCCTGCAAAGTACATAATCTTCAGCCAGTTAAATTTTTTCTTGAAAAAATGATTCAGACATATGAAATGATGATTGTTAGACATGGGTAAGATTATAGATTATCATTGTCTGCCATGGTTAGATGCTGTTTTCAAATTAAACTATTAAAACAACTACAATTTGTTAAAAGATTCAACTACTCAGGTAGGCTAAGAGACAAAGAGCCCCATCCTCCATTTCCCATCCCTTAAAAACAAAGGTTTATTTCCGTCTCATGCTGCCCATCCAACATGGATTGATTGGTAAGGCATCCTCATTCAGTGATGTAGCACTAGTGACCACCACAATTTGCCCTTTTGGTCATCAAATGTGTTATTTACTCTCCTTCGTGCACATAAAACACACTCTTCCCTTCCCAGGAATACAATTTAAAAGTTCTAGTCAATGAACCATACTCAAAGTTCAGGCTCTCTAGGTGATGCATGATGGTTTCTATATCAGATTTGGAAGTTGTTCCTCATGATCCAAAGACCTACAAAGTAGAAAGACAAGTTATCTGCCCTCCACACACCAGTCTTCATTATAATAGTGGGCTTCCCAGAACAGGTTATTGGAGCAAACACTACCAACCAGAAGTTGAAGAACTGGAGACAGTTCAGCAATTATGGGTAGCAGTCCTTAAACCCAGCTGGGCATGTGAGGAGCCCCAGTTCCAGAGATACATTGACTACGAAACTGATCATTTAAACCTCAGATACTTTCGCTTGTAGAGGGCTTTCCAAGGAGTCATAATCATTTGATATACATGCTTTATTATATAGGGTGTCATTAAAGTGGCTGTGGAAATTTTGCATCAGTAGTTACATATATAATTTTTTCCTTGGAGAGCCCACTCCACTAACTGTATAAACTTTAGATCCCCTAAAACCTGGATCTACTTTTGCATGGTTTTGCTCCCTGAAAGGGTCTTTCCTGTTAATTGTTCTCTGTGGACCTTGGTTCAACTTTCTTGAGAGAGCTTTCCATCTTCATTTTTTTCCCTGTAAAGTCACATGTAAAGTAGACAATAGAGAATATGTCTTTGGGAGCTGAGAAATGTTTTTAGCCCGCTTCCTGCCTATAGAAAGTTGAGGTCTCAAAAGTTATGATTTTTTTTAAAGGCAGGATAAGAAAAATTAAACAGCTTCACATTGTGTAAATTTTCAAATGTAGACAAAAATAGATGGAATTGAAAAACTAAAAAAAAAATACAGGAACTAATACAATCAACCCTTATGCATCTAATACGTGAGGATCATTTTTAAATCTTGAACATTCACATGTTTTAGTCTAGACTCATGGTTTGTCAGTAAACTCCCTCAAAAACTTGATAAACTTATTTGATTCCAGGCAGCTCTATGTGCCAGTAGCTACAACTACAGTCCTTACTAAGTCATACCTTTATAAATTTCCTTGCAGTATCATTGAATCGATCAGGCTTAATTGGGAAGGCCACAAACTTAATCTATTTTTCCTGAATTATTTTATCCTCCTGAAATGATTACTGGGAACTATATTAATCTTTCATAGATTTTAATAAAGTGATACAATGGCCCTACCCTTAATGTGATCCTTGTTGCCAGGCTGAGTAGATTTTTGTTGTTCAAAGGCTTTCTCAAATTATCTTTATTTGCCAGTTGGGAATAAGAATAAGTTGCTTATAGGTTCCTGAATTTCTGGACTCCCTCTGTTCTTTCATTCCAACTTTCAAACTGGCTATTTTTTTTCTGGGCTCATTTCTCTCCTGTAGTTCTTTGTTAAATGCAGCCATCAGCTGCCATCATATATTAATAATCATCTGTTTACTACCCTTTTTCGTAAAATGACAATTTCGTTATGTATATTATCTGTATTCCAAGTTATCTCAACGAACAAATTTGCCAAATGTTTCATCATTGCATAACATTAATTGCCAATCTTTTTTTAGCCTGTAATAATGGTTAATTTGCCACCAACAACCTGGCCTCTAAGTCATTACCACATATTTAAGTCTTAAGAATACTTTACCCCCTTCTGGGAACTAATTTCTCTCCAGTAAGGATGGGCTAGATTATTCTTTAGAAACGATCAGTCACTAAAACCCAAATCTTAGTGACTTAAAAAACAAACAAACAAACAAACAAACAAAGGTTTATTTCCCATTCATGCTGTGTCCACTCCAGGTTAACAGGAAGTATCTGCTCATCATAATTACTCAGGGTCCCAGGCTATTGGAGCATCCACCATCTCAACATGATGGTCACAGCTGTGCTAGAGGGAAAAGTCCTGTAAGAAGAGAGCTCTGTAGGCTCCGTTGCAGGCAATGATCTATACCCTGCTAGGAAGTAACACCCGTGTTTCCACTTGGTACTCATTAGTCACCTAGTATTTCAACAAGAGGGCGAGGAATCCTACTATGTGCTGGGAGACAGGAGATTCAGAAGTATTTGGCAAAAAACAAAAAGTAATTACCATAGTAAGTAAAGACTTCAGGAAGGGCAATCTTTCCCATTTCTCTTCTTGGGAGGCCCAAAGTCTTTATTTTACTTTATTTTTTTAATTTTAAGAGTGTATAATTAAGTTTTCATTTTCATTTGGACATTTTTTTATTCTCTTTTGTAGGTAGTGGTATTAATGAAGAGAATCTTAGAAATCAACCAGCTCAGAAGTTAAATGTATTCTCGTGTCTGAGAAAAATTAATAGAATTTCAAAAATTATAAATACCAGTAAAACAGGAAAATAATTTACCATTATTTTTTAGAATCATATTGTATAATTCTTTTCTTTTGTAGTTTTATGTTGGTAGGAGAGCCTTTTGCTGCTAAGACAACAGTTCTGCATATGCTGGCTGATACTCTAACTCTTATGAATGAACGTGGCTATGGAGAGGAAGAAAAGGTTATTTATAGGACTGTAAACCCCAAATCCATTACTATGGGTCAACTTTTTGGACAGTTTGACCCAGTGTCTCATGAGGTAATCTACAGTATAAATATTCTCTTATTGACAGTGTGCTTTAAACCACGAAATTTGAAATGTTTTTATATGATCACTTTATAGTGTTATAAAGAAAGCTTCCCAACTCTCTTTTTCTTCCCCAGTGGACTGATGGTATTGTGGCCAACACTTTTAGAGAATTTGCCTTATCAGAAACACCTGACCGGAAATGGGTTGTATTCGATGGTCCCATTGACACTTTGTGGATAGAGAGCATGAACACAGTATTGGATGATAATAAAAAGGTAAATCCTCCTGATTAAAAGCAAAACTGATACACGATATGAATATACCAAACACTACTGAGCTGTAAACTTAAGAAGGGTTAAAATGGTAGATTTAACGTAAAATGATTTTTTTTTGCCAGTTATAAAACAAAATACATGTAAATATGCTTAAGCAATGTTATGTGTTCAACAACTAATTGACTAGGACTATATATTTAAAGCAAAGGGTGCAGCAAGTGTAGTAAGTTTATAGATTATCTTTTAAATGAAAACTATGCTATAATAAATTCTCTGCTTTTTTTTTTTATAGAATAAAAGTATATTAAAACCGTTGTGTTAACAGGAAGGTGTGGTATTGTAGTAGGTGTTAAGTTGTTAAGTGACTCCTGTCTTATGGTTTCTTATAGAACTTTAATATTTTAGGAGAAAATAAAAGGGCCTTATTCCATTTTGAAAACATTGAATGCGGGGCACCTGGGTGGCTCAGTCAGTTAAGCTTCCCACTTCAGCTCAGGTCATGATCTCGCAGTTCATTGGTTCAAGCCCTGCATCAGGCTCTCTGTGCTGACATCTAGAGCCTGGAACCTGCTTCAGATTTTCTCTCTCCTCTCTCTCTCTCTCTCTCTCTCCCTTGTGCACTTGCTCTCTCTCTCTCAAAAATAAATAAACATTAAAAAAAAAAAGAAAACATTGAATGCTTCAGTACTTGTATATGTTGCATTACCTTAGAAGCTGTGAAATATACAAAAGGACTAGAAAATAGAAGTCTTCTATGAGAGACCATATGTAAATTATAAAATATGACTAATTTTAAGTTTAGATTCTGTGCTTTTTTTAAAACTTGTGCATTCACATAACCATCATTTAAATAAAGATGCATAAAATTTCTTTCACTCTACAAGCTACACTCACTGATTCCTTCTGAATCAGTATACCCTCCCCACTGGGGCAATTGCTATTCTTTCTTCTACTGTGATAAATTAGTTTTGCTGGTTCTTGAACTTCATGTATATGGAATCATACTCCTGAGTATTTTCCTTCTTGTGGTCAATGTGGCATCTGTGATATTCATGGTGTTGTACTTCCATTTTACTTATTTATTCTTTTTATATCTGTATTGGTATTCCACTGCATATATCACAACTTATTTTCATACTTACATGAAATAACCACACTACTAAGTAAGCAAATTAATTTAATTAGCATTCAAATACACCAGCACATTTTCGTAGGTGGTTGGTCATTTATTCAAATTCCTTCTTTCAGTTACATTGATTGAGCTAAGGAGTAATAATGATTCAGAAGAGGAGAGGGGCTAATCAAAGTCGAATTCAGAGCCAGGCGGGAGGATTGTCTCATATTGGATGAGAGGAAAGTAGGAAAATGATAGGTATAGATATAGGTGGATGTATGAATTTGATAGTGGAAATCTGAAAGCAAGTCCTTTTGATGATTTATCTTTTCTTTGTGAAGTGGTAGACCCTAGTTCTTTGTACACTGGAGGAGAAAAGGAAGAAGATTTAAATTAGCCATTATGGAAAATGGGAAAGATAATTGCTAGGAAAGCACAGAAGCCTGTCTGAGGACTAGTAGTAGTAGTAGTGCCAAGGTCTGCCTTTGTGAGATTTTCCCTACCAGTCTAAGCAGCTTGGATGTGAGTGTAGATTATGCTGCTGGACTGGAAGTACAGAAAGACTTTGAAGATACTGGTATGAGAGTTCTAGAAGAGCTAGGCCATGGAAGGAAGCTGCTTAACAATGACAGAAGTGAAAACA
Source organism: Lynx canadensis (assembly GCF_007474595.2). Classification (NCBI taxonomy): domain Eukaryota; kingdom Metazoa; phylum Chordata; class Mammalia; order Carnivora; family Felidae; genus Lynx; species Lynx canadensis. The sequence goes on along the minus strand of NC_044304.2, from coordinate 25,408,028 downwards.
GCAGGGATATGAAAGTGGAGAGTAAGTGGTGTAGATGATTGGGTAGATGAGTAGTCAATGAGTGAGAGCACTGGATACATCGGAGACTGGAGGCAGAGACTGGGAAGCTTGAATTTAGTATTTCAGAATTGTGTAGTGTTCCAGGAGAGAAGGTCCCAGGTGTATAAACTGGATGGCTGGAGTGCAGTAGGAAAAACCTAAGTGAAGATAGGGTAGTCAAGGATCTGAGGGGCTGCCATATTGAGATTCTCCCCCCTCACAAACAGTGGATCAGGCCAGAGTGAAAAAAATTGAGCCATGTATCAAAGGCTTTAGCTAACGATGGGAATGCTGAGGTGCTGGTGAGTGACAGCAGGGAGCATGGGTTGTCAAAGGAGCAGAAGGTGGAAAGGGTGGGGTAGAGTATTTAGGAAACACTATGGGGGAGTGAGGAAAAAGCTGACTCCATCTCCCAAATATGAAGTAAATAGGAGGATGTTTGCTGAAATAATCTGGTAGGAAATTAAAAGTTTTATAGGCCAGCACTGTCCAAAACAACTTTCTGCAATAATGGAAATGTCTGCATTGTCCAGGAAGGTAGATACTAGTCAAATGTGGTTATTGAGCATTTGAAATTTGGCTAGTGCAGTTGAAGAACTGACTTTAAATCTTATTTAACTTTAACTACTTAAGATGAAGTTATTTAATTAGTTAAATTAGATTTAATTAGTAAAAAGTATAAATAGGCACATATGAATACTGGGCTAGCTTATCAGACAATCCAGCTCTAGGCCATCCATTTATTTTACAGAGGTCCAGGAATGCTAAATGCCACATTGTCGACATTTAACTAGATAGGGGCAAAACTGGGACTAGAGTGATGGTTGTAGAGGAGAAACCCAGAAAAATAAATGAAGAGGAAGAATTGAAAAAAAAAAAAAAATGTAGAAATGAAATTGGGATATCAAGAATTAATATTATTAAAATTATTAAAAGTTAATGATAATTCCAAAGGTAGTTGCCAAGGAAATTGAGAAGATGAGATGGCTTTAATAACAATGAACAAGAAAGGAATTGGGCAGAAAGGAAGCAGTTGACAAATTGAGATTTTTTACATATTTGATTGAAGAGGAACATTTTATTTTATTTTTTAAGTTTTTATTTAAATTCTAGTTAGCATACAGTGTGAAACTAAATATTAGTTTCAGGTGTACAATATAGTGATTCAGCACTTCCATACCTCACCAGGTGCTCATCATAAGTGGACTCCTTAATCCCCATCATCTATTTCATCCATCCCTCCCACCCACTTCCCCTCTGGTTACCCTCTGTTTGTCCTCTATAGTTAAGAGTCTGTTTCTTGGTTTGCCTCTCTCTCAAAGAGGAATGTTTTAGATTAAAAGTGATCTATATCCACATATTAAATGCAGTGCAAAATTCCTTGATTGAATTTTGGTTTGAGTAAATCAGTTGAAAAGATATTCCTGTTGTCATTGAGGAAATTTGAGTACTGGCTGAGTATTAGATCATATGAAGGACTTATTGGTAATTTTGTTAGGTGTGATAATGTTACTGAGGTAATATAGAAAACAGTTTATTTTTTTTTAAGTTTATTTATTTATTTGGAGAGAGAGACAGAGTGAGTGGGGGAGGGGCAGAGAGAGAGAGGGAGAGAGAGAATCCCAAACAAGTGCTCTGCACTGTTGGTGGAGAGTCTGATGCATGGCTCTATCTCACAAACCATGAGATCATGACCTGAGCAGAAACCAAGAGTTGGACATTTAACCGACTGAGACACCAGGTGCCCTGAAAACTCCTTATTTTTTAGAGCTGCATATTGACATATTTGGATGTGAAATGCTGTGGTGGGCATAATGCTCTTTAAAATACTGTTTTATTCCTCAGTATCCTTTTTTTAATTTTTTTAAAACGTTTATTCATCTTTGAGAGACAGAGAGAGAGCATGAGTGGGGAAGGGGCAGAGAGAGGGAGACACAGAATCCGAAGCAGGCTCCAGGTTCTGGGCTGTCAGCACAGAGCCCGACGCGGGGCTTGAACTCATGAACTATGACATTATTACCTAAGCCGAAGTCGGATGCTCAACTGACTGAGCCACCCAGGTACCCCCCCCTTTTTTTTTAAGTAATTTCTGCACCCAACATGAGGCTTGAACTCACAACCCCAAGGTCAAGAGTCGCATGCTCTACAAACTGAGGCAGCCAGGTGCCTCTTAAAAATACTTCTTTATAAAAGGAAGCAAATGTGGGAAAATCTTAATGTTGGTTAAGTACAGGAGATGGGTATATTAGTGTCCATATTATTCTTTATTTTCTTTTTTTTTTTTTTTAATTTTTTTTTTCAACGTTTATTTATTTTTGGGACAGAGAGAGACAGAGCATGAACGGGGGAGGGGCAGAGAGAGAGGGAGACACAGAATCGGAAACAGGCTCCAGGCTCCGAGCCATCAGCCCAGAGCCTGACGCGGGGCTCGAACTCACGGACCGCGAGATCGCGACCTGGCTGAAGTCGGGCGCTTAACCGACTGCGCCACCGAGGCGCCCCATTCTTTATTTTCAATTTTTCTCTTTTTTTATTAACAAAGAGACCATTTGACAACTTTATAAAGTCAGGAGTATTTCATGTAATTTTTAAAAAATTATTTATTTAGGGGAGGCTGGGTGGCTCAGTTGGTTAAGCATCCGACTTCGGCTCAGGTCATGATCTTGCAGTTCATAGGTTTAAGCCTCGCATTGGGCTCTGTGCTGACAGCTCAGAGCCTAGAGCCTGCTTTGGATTCTGTATCTCCCTCTCTTTCTGCCCCTCCCCTGCTCATGCTCTGTCTCTTCCAAAAAACAAACATTAAAAAAGATTAAAACTATATATATTTAAATTCATGTTAGTTAATATATAGCGTACTATTGGTTTCAGGAGTAGAACCCAGTGATTCATCACTTACATATTACACCAAGTGCTCATTCCAATGAGTGCTCTCCTTAAGGCCCATCACCCATTTAGCCTATCCCTCCCACCCAACTCCCCTCCAGCAACCCATGTAATGTTTTTAAATGTTTATTTAGTTTTGAGAGAGTGTGATTGGGGGAGGGGCAGAGAGAGAGGGGGACAGAGGATCCAAAGGGGGCTTTGCTCTGACAACAGAGACCCCCTTGTGGAGCTCACACTCAAGAACCGTGAAATCATGATCTGAGCCAAAGTCAGATGTTTGAATGACTAAGCTACCCAGGTGCCTGACCGATGTAATTTTATTAATAGCAAGGACTGAGATTTGTATAGGATTTTTGTAGTATGTTATGTAGTTCTCCTCCCGCCTAACTCTATGGGAGAGAAATTAACCGAGTTTATAGATGAAGAGGCTGAGAGTCAGAGATGTTACGTGTTTGCTTACCTAGTAATTGACCGAGCTAGATCTAGCTTACAATTTTCTGGCTTTTATGTAATACTTACATCACAGGATATACATTATCTTATACCTACAATATATTTTTATTTGAGAAGTTTGAGTTTTTTAAAAAATAAATGTTTGAAATATAATTGCCTTTAGCTTTGCCTTATGAGTGGAGAAATCATTCAGATGTCCCCTCAAATGAGCCTCATCTTTGAAGCAATGGACCTTTCCCAGGCCTCGGTAAGTTCATGTTTTAACATAACAGTAGATTGTTTATTTGTTCATTTGGTCAATAAGTATTTTTTATTATGTGTCAGAAGACTAGTTAGGCACCAGAAATACTAAGATGAATAAGATATAGCTTATGCTCATTTAGGAAGGATGAGAAGCATGCTAATAAATAATCCCACTATACTGCTACATGTAAGTGCTCTAAGAATATGGAGGGGGTGGGTACCCAAGAGGCGAATGGGTAGAGGAGGACCATGGAAAATGTCTGAGTATTTGATCTGGCTTTGAAGGGCAACACTTCTCTAGGGAGATTAGTTGGGGCTGGGCATTCCAAATCATGACAACATGATATGTAAAGATATGAAGCCATGACACGTCTGGGAGGCTGTAGAGGAAGACAGGTGCTAGATCATGACAGGCCTTATAAGTCATTCAAAGAAGTAGTTAATGACTGCCAGGTACTACTGGCATGAAAGCAACATTGGAAAAAGAAAACTTGTCTTTTTTCTCTAGCCTGCCACTGTAAGCCGCTGTGGCATGATTTATTTGGAACCCTCACAGTTAGGATGGGAACCAATTGTATCCTCGTGGTTGAATTCCCTGAAAGGACCTCTACAAGAACCAGATCATCAAGCTCTTCTGAGAGGACTCTTTGACTGGTTAATAAAGCCCTCTTTAAAACTTCGTAAGAAAAAATGCAAGGTAACACTGTAATTCTCTAACCCACTCAAGTTTCTTTGGTTTTCATTCAACTTGACTAAGGCTAAAATCACAATAAGTAGGATAAATAAACAAAATCAGTTTCCCCTTGACATTTAGTATCCACTTTTTAAAATGGAATATTTATTGTGATAATCAGTAATTCACATGCAGTTGTAAGAAGTAATAGATTTCATGCTCATTTCACCCAATTTCCCCCAATAGCAACATTTTGCAAGACTATATTATATCACAACAAAGATATTGACATTGATATTATCTACTGATATTATTCAGATTCCCCTAGTTATATCTGTACAGGTGTGTGTTTATCTCTCTGGGTTTTATTTTAAAATTTTTAATAATTTATAATTTTAAACATAAGTGCAACTTTGTACCCTTTGCCCAAAGTCTCCCTGTTTCCCCCACCTCCCCACCCCTGGTAACTGCCCTTTTACTCCAGTTCTATGTATTCAACTTTTGGATTGTACATATAAGTGACATCATGCAACTTTTTCCTTTCTGTGTTGGACTTTTTCACTTATCATAATGTCTTACAGTGGACCCATGTTGCAAATAACAGGATCTCTCTTTCTTTAAGTCTTAATAATATCTATAATTTAGTATTAATAATTTAAGTCTTAATATTCTATTATATATATATATATATATATATATATATATATATATACACACACACACACACATATATATGTGGCAATTTCTTTATTTGTCCATCAGTGAACACTTAAGTTTGTGTCCCTATCTTAGCTATTGGGAATAATGCTACAATGAACATGGAAGTGCAGATATATATTTTTTTGAATATAATATTATTTATTTTTAATATGAAATTTATTGTCACATTGGTTTCCATACAACACCCAGTGCTCATCCCAACAGGTGCCTTCCTCAATGCCCATCACCCACTCTCCCCTCCCTCCCACCCCCCATCAACCCTCAGTTTATTCTCAGTTTTTAAGAGTCTCTTTTGGTTTGGCTCCCTCCCTCTCTCACTTTTTTTTTCCTTCCCCTCCCACATGGTCTTCTGTTAAGTTTCTCAGGATCCACATAAGAGTGAAAACATATGGTATCTGTCTTTCTCTGTATGACTTATTTCACTTAACACTCTCCAGTTCCATCCACGTTGCTACAAAAGGCCATATTTCATTCTTTCTCTTTGCCACGTAGTATTCCATTATGTATATAAGCCACAATTTCTTTATCTATTCATCAGTTGATGGACATTGAGGCTCTTTCCATAATTTGGATATTGTTGAAAGTACTGCTATAAACATTGGGGTCCAAGTGCCCCTATGCATCAGCACTCCTGTATCCCTTGGGTAAATTCCTAGCAGTGCTATTGCTGGGTCATAGGGTAGATCTATTTTTAATTTTTTGAGGAACCTCCACACTGTTTTCCAGAGCGGCTGCACCAGTTTGCATTCCCACCAACAGTGCAAGAGGGTTCCTGTTTCTCCGCATCCTCTCCAACATCTATAGTCTCCTGATTTGTTCATTTTAGCCACTCTGACCAGTGTGAGGTGGTATCTCAGTGCAGTTTTGATTTGTATTTCCCTGATGAGGAGCAACGTTGAGCATCTTTTCATGTGCCTGTTGGCCATTTGAATGTCTTATTTAGAGAAGTGTCTATTCATGTTTTCTGCCCATTTCTTCACTGGATTATTTGTTTTTTGGGTGTGGAGTTTGGTGAGTTCTTTATAGATTTTGGATACTAGCCCTTTGTCCAATATGCCATTTGCAAATATCTTTTCCCATTCCGTTGGTTGCCTTTCAGTTTTGTTGATTGTTCCTTTGCATTGCAGAAGCTTTTTATCTTCATGAGGTCCCAATAGTTCATTTTTGCTTTTAATTCCCTTGCCTTTGGGGATGTGTCAAGTAAGAAGTTGCTGCGGCTGAGGTCAGAGAGGTTATTTCCTGCTTTCTCCTCTAGGGTTTTGATGGTTTCCTGTCTCACATTCAGGTCCTTTATCCATTTTGAGTTTATTTTTGTGAATGGTGTAAGAAAGTGGTCTAGTTTCATGCTTCTGCATGTTGCTGTCCAGTTCTCCCAGCACCATTTGTTAAAAAGACTGTCTTTTTTCCATTGGATATTCTTTCCTGCTTTGTCAAAAATTAGTTGGCCGTACGTTTGTGGGTCTAGTTCTGGGGTTTCTATTCTATTCCATTGGTCTATGTGTCTGTTTTTGTGCCAATACCGTGCTGTCTTGATGATTACAGCTTTGTAATAGAGGCTAAAGTCTGGGATTGTGATGCCTCCTGCTTTGGTCTTCTTCTTCAATATTACTTTGGCTATTCGGGGTCTTTTGTGGTTCCATACAAATTTTAGGATTGCTTGTTCTAGCTTCAAGAATAATGCTGGTGCAATTTTGATTGGGATTGCATTGAATGTGTAGACTGCTTTGGGTAGTATTGACATTTTGACAATATTTATTCTTCCAATCTATGAGCACAGAATGTTTTTCCATTTCTTTGTATCTTCTTCTATTTCCTTCATGAGCTTTCTATAGTTTTCAGCATACAAATCTTTTACATCTTTGGTTAGGTTTATTCCTAGGTATTTTATGATTCTTGGTGCAATTGTGAATGGGATCAGTTTCTTTATTTGTCTTTCTGTTGTTTCATTGTTAGTGTATAAGAATGCAGCTGATTTCTGTACATTGATTTTGTATCCTGTGACTTTGCTGAATTCATGTAGCAGTTCTAGCAGACTTTTGGTGGAGTCTATCGGGTTTCCCATGTGTAGTATCATGTCATCTGCAAAAAGTGAAAGCTTGACTTCATCTTTGCCAATTTTGATGCCTTTGATTTCCTTTTGTTGTCTGATTGCTGATGCTAGCACTTCCAACACTATGTTAAACAATAGCAGTGAGAGTGGACATCCCTGTCATGTTCCTGGTCTTAGGGGGAAAGCTCTCAGTTTTTCCCCATTGAGGATGATATTAGCTGTGGGCTTTTCATATGATGTTTAAGTATGTTCCTTCTATCCCGAATTTCTCAAGGGTTTTTATTAAGAAAGGATGCTGGATTTTGTCAATGCTTTTTCTGCATCGTTTGACAGGATCATATGGTTCTTATCTTTTCTTTTATTAATGTGATTTATCACATTGATTGATTTGCTAAAGTTGAACCAGCCCTGCAGCCCAGGAATGAATCCCATTTGATCATGGTGTATAATTCTTTCTATATGCTGTTGAATTCGATTTGCTACTATCTTGTTGAGACTTTTTGCATCCATATTCATCAGGGATGTTGGCCTGTAGTCCTTTTTTTTTTTTTTTTTTTTTTTTTTTTTTTTTTTTTTTTTTTTTTACTGGGTCTCTGGTTTAGGAATCAAAGTAACGCTGGCTTCATAGAATGAGTCTGGAAGTTTTCCTTCGCTTTCTATTTTTTGGAACAGCTTGAGAAGGATAGGTGTTATCTCCGCTTTAAATGTCTGGTAAAATTCTCCAGGGAAGTCATCTGGTCCTGGACTCTTATTTTTTGGGAGATTTTTGATAACTGATTCAATTTCATCGCTGGTTACAGGTCTGTTCAAGTTTTCTATTTCTTCCTGTTTGAGTTTTGGAAGTGTGTGGGTGCTTAGGAATTTGTCCATTTCTTCCAGGTTGTCCAGTTTGTTGGCATATAATTTTTCATAGTATTCCCTGATAATTGCTTGTATTTCTGAGGGATTGGTTGTAATAATTCCATTTTCATTCATGATTTTATCTATTTGGGTCATCTCCTTTTTCTTTTTGAGAAGCCTGGCTAGACGTTTATCAATTTTGTTTATTTTTTCAAAAAACCAACTCTTGGTTTCGTTGATCTGCTCTACAGTTTTTTTTAGATTCTATATTGTTTTTTTCTGCTCTGATCTTTATTATTTCTCTTCTTCTGCTGGGTTTGGGGTGTCTTTGCTGTTCTGCTTCTATTTCCTTTAGGTGTGTTGTTAGATTTTGTATTAGGATTTTTCTTGTTTCTTGAGATAGGCCTGGATTGCAATGTATTTTCCTCTCAGAACTGCCTTCGCTGCATCCAAAAGTGATTGGATTGTTGTTTTCATTTTCATTTGTTTCCATATATTTTTTAAAATCTTCTCTAATTGCCTGGTTGACCCATTCATTCTTCAGTAGGGTGTTCTTTAACCTCCTTGCTTTTGGAGGTTTTCCAGACTTTTTCCTGTGGTTAATTTCAAGTTTCATAGCATTGTGGTCTGAAAGTGTGCATGGTATGATCTCAATTCTTTTATACTTATGAAGGGCTGTTTTGTGATCCAGTATGTGATCTATCTTGGAGAATGTCCCATGTGCACTCGAGAAGAAAATATATTCTGTTGCTTTGGGATGCAGAGTTCTAAATGTATCTGTCAAGTCCATCTGATCCAATGTATCATTCAAGGCCCTTGTTTCTTTATTGATCCTGTGTCTAGATGATCTATCCATTGGTTTAAGTGGAGTACTAAAGTCCCCTGCAATTACCACATTCTTATCAATAAGGTTGCTTATGTTTGTGATTAATTGTTTTATATATTTGGGGGCTCCTGTATGCAGTGCGTAGACATTTATAATTGTTAGCTCTTCCTGATGGATAGACACTGTAATTATTATATAATGCCCTTCTTCATCTCTTGTTACGACCTTTAATTTAAAGTCTAGTTTGTCTGATAGAAGTATGGCTACTCCAGCTTTCTTTTGACTTCCAGCAGCATGATAGATAGTTCTCCATCCCCTCACATTCAATCTGAATGTTTCCTCAGGCCTAAAATGAGTCTCTTGTAGACAGCAAATAGATGGGTCTTGTTTTTGTATCCATTCTGATACCCTGTGTCTTTTGGTTGGAGCATCTAGTCCATTTACATTCAGTGTTATTATTGAAAGATACGGGTTTAGAGTCATTGTGATGTCTGTAGGTTTCATGCTTGTAGTGATGTTCTGGTACTTTGTGGTCCTTGCAACATTTTCCTCACAGAATCCCCCTTAGGAGCTCTTGTAGGGCTGGTTTAGTGGTGATGAATTCCTTCAGTTTTTGTTTGTTTGGGAAGACCTTTATCTCTCCTTCTATTCTAAATGACAGACTTGCTGGATAAAGGATTCTCAGCCACATATTTTTTCTGTTCATCATATTGAAGATTTCCTGCCATTCCTTTCTGGCCTGTCAAGTTTCAGTAGATAGGTCTGCCACTACTCTTATGGGTCTCCCTTTGTAAGTTAGAGCGTGTTTATCTGTAGCTGCTTTCAGAATTTTCTCTTTATCCTTGTATTTTGCCAGTTTCACTATGATATGTCATGCGGAAGATGATTCACATTACGTCTGAAGGGAGTTCTCTGTGCCTCTTGGATTTCAATGCCTTTTTCCTTCCCCAGATCAGGGAAGTTCTCAGCTATGATTTGTTCATGTACACCTTCAGCCCCTTTCTCTCTCTCTTCCTCTTCTGGAATTCCTGTGATACAGATATTGTTCCATTTGATTGCATCACTTAGTTCTCTAATTCTCCCCTCATACTCCTGGATTTTTTTATCTCTCTTTTTCTCAGCTTCCTGTTTTTCCATAATTTTATCTTCTAATTCACCTATTCTCTTCTCTGCCTCTTCAATCCGTGCTATGGCTGCCTCTATTTTATTTTGCACCTCATTTATACCATTTTTTAGTTCCTCATGACTATTTCTTAGGCCCTTGATCTCTGTAGCAATAGATTCTTAGATGTCCTCTATACTTTTTTCAAGCCCAGCAATTAATTTTATGAATATTATTCTAAATTATTGTTCTGTTATATTGCTTAAATCGTTTTTGATCAATTCGTTAGTTGTCGCTACTTCCTGGAGTTTCTTTTGAGGAGAGTTCTTCCGTTTTGTCATTTTGGATGGCGTGGGGTGGCGTGGAACTGCAGGGCACTTCCCCTGTGCTGTCTGGAGAACTTGTGTTGATGGGTGGGGCCACAGTCAGAACCGATGTCTGTCCCCAGCCCACCACTGGGGCCACAGTCAGACTGTTGTGTACCTTATCTTCCCCTTTACCAGGGGCAGGACTCACTGTGGAGTGGTGTGGCCCCTGTCTGGGCTACTTGCACACTGCCAGGCTTGTGGTGCTGCTTCAGTGGGATCTGGTATATTAGCTGGGGTGGATCCACAAGGTGCACAGGGGTGGGAGGGGCAGGCTTAGCTTGCTTTGCTGTCAGTGGTCCCCTGCGGGAGGAGCCCTGCAGCACCCGGAGGGAGGCAGACCCGTTGGAGCGATGGATCCACAGAAGCACAGCATTGGGTGTTTGCGCAGTGCAAGCAAGCTCTGTGAGGAGAGCTGGGGGATGGGAGAGGGATACGGCACTTGCCAGCGCCTTCGTTCCCTGCCAAGCTGAGCTCTGTTTTCTGGGGTTCACAACTCTCCCTCCAGGTGTCCTCTTGCCCTCCTGGCTCTCTGAGAGCAGAGCTGTTGCTTATAACATTCCAGATGTTAAGTCCCGCTGGCTGTCAGAACACACTCCGTCTGGCCCCTCTGCTTTTGCAAGCCAGACTCGGGGGCTCTGCCTTGCCAGGCTGGTTGCCCCTCCACAGCCCCGGCTCCCTCCCTCCAGTCCATGTAGTGCACACCACCTCTTTGCCCCTCCTACCCTCTTTCTTGGGCCTCTTGTCCATGCTTGGCTCCGGAGAGTCCGTTCTGCTAGTCTTCTGGTGGTTTTCTGGGTTATTTAGGCAGATGTGGGTGGAATCTAAGCAATCAGCAGGATGAGGTGAGCCCAACATCCTCCTACACTGCCATCTTCCAACTAATTTCAGATATATATTTAAGGTACTGATTTCATGTCCTGAAGAGGGATTGCTAGATTAAACATTCTATTTTTAGTTTTTTGAGGATCTTTCATACTGTTTTCCACAGTGACTGTGCCAATTTACATTCACACCAGCAATGCACAAGGGTTCTCTTTTCTCCACATCCTCACTAACACTTGTCACCTTTCATTTTTCTACTCATCCTAAAAGGTGTGAGGTGATATCTCACTGTGGTTTCGATTTGCATTTTCTGATGATTTGTGACGTCGAGTGCCTTCTCATATACCTGGTTAGCCATTGGCATGTCTTCTCTGAAAAGTGTCTATTCAGGTCCTTTGCCCATTTTTAATTAGATTGTTTGGGTTCTTTTTTTATATTATATGAATTTTTATATATTTTTTATATTAACCCCTTATCAGATATATAATTTGCAAATATTTCCCCTCAGTTTATAGGTTGCCTTTTCATTTTGTTGATGATTTCCCTTACCGTGCAGAAACTTTCAGTTTGATGTAGTCCCACTTTATTTTTGCTTTTGTTGCCTGAGCTTTTGTCTTATCCAAAAAATCATTGCCAAGGCCAATGTCAAGGAGACTTTAAAGACAAATATTGTTAAAATGTCTATACTACCCAAAGCGATCTACACATTCAATGCAATCCCTATGAAAAGAGCACCAGCATTCTAAATGCCAACATTTCTAAAATTTGTATGGAACCAGAAAAGACCCTGACTAGTCAATATAATGTTGAAAAAGAAAACCAAAGCTGGAGGCATCACAGTTTTGGACTTTAAGCTGTTTTACAAAGTTGTAATCACCAAGACAATATGGTACTGGCACAAAAGCAAGTACATAGATCAATGGAACAGAACAGAGAACCCAGAAATGGACCAAAAAACAAATGGCCAACTAATCTTTGACAAAGCAGGAAAGAATATCCAATGGAAAAAAGACAGTCTCTTCAGCAAATAGTGCTGGGAAAACTGGACAACAGCAACATGCAGAAGAATAAAACTGGACCACTTTCTTTCACCACACACAAAAATAAATTCAAAATGGATGAAAGACCTAAACATAAGACAGGAGACTATCAAAATCCTAGAGTAGAAAACAGGCAGCAACCTCTTTGCCTCTTTGCGACCTTTCCTATAGCAACTTCTTACTAGACATGTCTCTGGAGACAAGGGGAATATAAGCAAAAATGAACTGAGAACTCAAGATAAAAAGCTTTTCTATAGCAAAGGAAACAACAAAACTAAAAGGTAATTGACACAATGGGAGAAGATATTTGCAAATGACATATCAGATAAGGGGTTACTATCCAAAATCTATAAAGAACTTATCAAACTCAACACCCAAAAATGAAATAATCCAGTAAAGAAATGGGCAGAAGACATGAACAGACACTTTTTCAAAGAAGATATTCAGATGACTCATAGACACATAAAAAGGTATTCAACATTGCTGATCATCAGGGAAATACAAATCAAAACTACAATGAGATATCGCCTCACACCTGTCAGAATAAACTCAAAACACAAGAAACAACAGGTGTTGATGAGGATATGGAGAAAGGGGAACCCTCTTGCACCATTGGTAGGAATGCAAAGTGGTGCAGCCACTCTGGAAAACAGTATGGAAGTTCCTCAAAAAGTTAAAAAATAGAAGTAACCCTACAATCCAGCAATTGTGCTACTAAGTATTTATCCAAAGGATACAAAAATACTAATTTGAAGTGTTACATGCACCCCGAAGTTTATAGCAGCATTATCTACAATCGCCAAATTATAGAAGTGGCCCAAGTGTCCATAGATAGATGACTGGATAAAGAAGAATATATACATATATATATATATATATATATATATATATATATATATATATATATATACATATGTATATATGTATATATATGTATGTATGTATATACATATATACATATGTATATATATACATATGTATGTATGTATATGTATATATGTGTGTATATGTGTATTCCATGTATGGAATTAGAGTTGTATTATGCTAAGTGAAATAAGTCAGAGGAAGACAAGTGGAGTCTAAGAAACAAAACAGATGAACACAGGGGAAGGGGAAGGAAAAATAGGGAGGCAAACCATAAGAGGCTGTTAAATACAGAGAACAAACTTAAGATTGCTGGAGGGTGTGTGTGGGGGGGGCATGGGCTAGATGGGTGATGGGCATTAAGGAGGGCACTTGTTGGGATGAACTCTGTGTATTATAGGTAAGTGAGGAATGACTAGGTTCTACTCCTGAAACCAATTCTACATTGTATGCTAATGTGAATTTAAAGAAATACTTTTTCTTTTTTTTTTTTTAAAAGGAGCTTTTCCAGGGTGCCTAGGTGGCTCAGTAGGTTAAGCGTCTTACTTTGGCTCAGGTCATGATCTCACAGTTCGTGAGTTCAAGCCCCGCATCGGTCTCTGCACTGGTGGTGTGGAGCCTGCTTGGGATTCTCTCTATCTCTCCCTCCCTCTCTCTGCCCCTTCCCCACTTGTGCTTTCTCTCTCTCTCTCAAAATAAATATACAAATAAACTTAAAAAAAGAAGGAGCCTTCCCCCTGTGTTTTCTTCTGGGATTTTAATGGTTTAAGGTTTTACATTTCAGTCTTGAGCCCCTTTTGAGTTAATTTTTGTGTATGGTGTAAGATAATAAAAGTTTCATTCTTTTATATGTGGATATCCAATTTACTCAACACCATTTATTGAAGAGACTTTCCTTTTCACATTGTGTTTTCTTGTTGCCCTTGTTAAAGATCAGTTGACTATATGCTTGGATTTATTTTGGATTTGCTATTCTGTTCCATTGGTTTATATGTCTGTTTTTATGCCAGTACCATATTGTTTTGATCACTAGAGCTTTGTAATATAATTTGAAATCAGGAATTGTGATGCTTTCAACTCTTTTCTTCTTTCTTAAGATTATTTTGGCTGTTTAGATAGAGTCTTTTGTGGTTCCACACAAATTTTAGATTTTTTTTTTTTTTTTTTGCCATAGGAATTTTAGTGTTCATTTATTTTTGAGAGAGACAGAGTGTAAGTGGGGAGAGGGTCTGAAAGAGCAGGAGACACAGAATTTGAGGCTGGCTCCAGGCTCTTGAGCTGTCAGTACAGAGCCCATCACAGGGCTCAAACTCATGAACCGTGAGATCATGATCTGAGCCGAAGTTGGACGCTTAACCAACTGAGCCACGCAGGTGCCCCTGCCATTGGAATTTTGATAGGAATTACTTTGAATCTGTAGATCCCTTTAGGTAGTATGGACATTTTAACAATGCCAATTTTTCTAGTCTATGAGCACAGGATACTTTTCCATTTATTTGTGTCTTCTTCAATCTCTTTCATTAATGTTTTATAGTTATCAATGTACAGATATTTCATGTTACTGGTTAAATTTATTCCTAAGTATTATATTCTTTGTGATGCTATCATAAGTCAGATTGTTCTCCTGATTTCCTTGCCAGATAGATCATTGGTGGTATAAACAAATGCAACTGATTTTTTTTCCCCAAATGATTTTTGCATCCTGTAGCTTTACTGAGTTAGTTTGTTTTAAAAGGTATTTTTTTGTATGTGGTCTTTAGGGTTTTCTACGTATAAGGACATGTCATCTGCAAATAGAGATCATTTTACTTCTTTTCTGATTTGGATGCCCTTTATTTTGTTGTCTAATTGCTCTAGTTAGTACTTCTTGTTGAAAAGAAGTGGTGGGAGTGAGCATCCTTGCCTCACACCAGATCTTAGCAGAAGAGCTCTCAGTTTTATGCCATGGATTATGATTTAACTGTGGGCTTTTCATAAATGTCCTCTATTTCATTGCAGAGATTTCCCTTTTATATCTATTTTATTGAGAGTTTTTATCAAAAATGGATGTTAAACTTTGTCAAATGCTCTTTCTGAATCTATTGAGTTGAGAATGGGATTTTTGTCCTTCATTCTGTTAATGCAGTGTATCACATTGATTAATTTGCATATCTCTTGCATCCAGGGATAAATCCAACTTGGCTATAGTATGTAATCTTTTTGGTGTGTTGAATTCAGCTTGCTAGTATTTTATTGAGGACTTTTGCCTCTATGTTCATCAGAGATATTGGCCTATAATTTTCTTTTCTTGTGGTATCTTCATCTGGTTTTAGTATCATGGTGATTCTAGCCTCATAGAATGAGTTTGGAAGTATTTCCTCTACTTCTAATTTTTGCAAGAGTTTAAGAAGGATTGTATTAATTCTTTGAATGTTTGGTAGAATTCAGCTGTGAAGTCATCTGGACTTTTCTCTGGGAAGTTTTTCATTACAACTTCAATCTCTGTTTCTGATATGTTCAGGCTTCCTATTCTTGATTCAGTCTTGGCAGGTTGTATATTTCTAGGAATTTATCTATGTCCTCCAAGTTATCCAACTTATTTGTATATAATCATCCATAATTATCCCTTGATGATCCTTTTTATTTCTGAGGCATTTGTTGTGTGCTTTCTCTTTGATTCCTGATTTTACTTATTTGAGTCTTTGTTTTATTCTTAGTCTAGCTAAGAGTTTATTGTTTTTATTTATATTTTCAAAAAAAGCAACTCTTCGTTTTGACTTTTTTTCTATTGTTTTTCTATTCTCTATTTCATTTATTTCTGTTCTGATCTCATTTGTTTCATTATGCTAACAATGGGTTTAGTTCGTTCTTTTTCTAGTTCTTTGGGGTTTAAGTTAGGTTGTTTATTTGAGATTTCTTTTTTATTTATTTTATTTTTATTTTTTAATGTTTATTTCCCTTTAAGAGAGAGAGAGAGACAGAGTATGAGCAGGGGCAGGGAGGGACAGAGAGAGAGGAAGGCACAGAATTCGAAGTGGGCTCAAACTCATAAACTGTGAGATCAGGACCTGAGCCGAAGTCGTGATGCTTAACAGACTGAGCCACCCAGGTGCCCCGAGATTTCTTTTTTAATATAAACATTTATTGTTATAAACTTCCCTCTTAGTACTGCTTTTGATGCATCTCATGAGTTTTGGTATGTTGTGTTTCATTTATCTCAAGATATTTTTTGATTTTCCTTTTAATTTCCCCTTGGACTCAGTAGTTGTTTAAGACCATCTTTTTTACATGTGTATTTGTGAATTTTCCCATTTTCTTGTGGTTACTGATTTCTAGTTTTATTCCATTGGGGTCAGAAAAGATATTTGATATAATTTTAATCTTAAATTTGTTGACTTGTTTTGTGACCTAACATGGGGTCTGTCCTGGAGAATATTCCATGTGAGCTTGAGAAAGAATATGTATCCTTCTACTGTTGGGTGAACAGTTCTACATGTATTTCTTAGGTCCATTTGATCTAGTGTGGTTCAAATCTACTGTTTCTTTTCTGAATTTCTGTCTAGATATTCTATACCTTATTGAAAGTGGGATATTGAAATCCACTACCATTTTTATATTGCCATCAATTTCTCCTTTCAGATCTGTCAATATTTTTAATAGTTTTTTACAGTTTTTATTTACTTATTTTGAGAGAGGGGGGAGGGGCAGAAAGAGAGGGAGAGAGAGAGAATACCAAGCAGGCTCAGCACCATCAGCACAGAACCCCACGTGAGGCTCAAACTCATGAACCATGAGATCATGACCTGAGCCAAAACCAAGAGTCAGATGCTCAACCAACTGAGCCACCCAGGTGCCACCAGATCTGTCAATTATATACCTAGGTGCTCTGATGTTGGGTGCATATATATTTAAAATAGTTTTATCTTCCTGTTGAATTGAACTTCCATCATTATGACATTCTTTGTCTCTAGAGACGGGTTTGCTTAAAGTCTACTATGATACAAATATAGCCACTCGTGATTTCTGTTGGTTACCATTTTCATGGAATATCTTTTCCTATTCCTTCACTTTCAGCCTATGTATTTCTTCTAGGCAGCATACAGTTGGATCTTGATTTTTTAAATGTTATTTATTTATTTTTGAGAGAGAGAGAGAGAGAGAGAGAGAGAGCGAGCGAGTGCGAGCAGGGGAGGGGCAGAGAGAGGAGGAGACACAGAATCCGAAGCAGTTTCAGGCACTGAGCTGTCAGCACAGAGCACAACACTGGGCTCGAACTCACGAACCGTGAGATCATAACCTGAGCCGTAGATACTTAACTGACTGAACCACCCAGGCGCCCCTGGATCTTGGTGGGTTTTTTTGTTTTTTTGTTTGTTTGTTTGTTTGTTTGTTTGTTTTTATCCATTCAGCTGCTCTATCTTTTTAGTTGGGGGAGTTTAATATGTTTACATTTAAAGTAATTTTGATAGGGAGGAATTTGCTATTGCTATTTTGTTAACTGTTTTCTGTTTGTCTTGGGTTTGTTTGTGTTTTTTTGTTTGTTTGTTTCTCTTTTCTCTTTTGATGTCTTCCTTGGTGTTTCATTGGGTTGTTTTGTATTGATAGGTTTTGATTCTTTTTTTGTGTGTGTGACTTCTATAGGTATTTTCTTAGTAGTTCAAAGGGGCTTATATAAAATATCTTATAGTTATAACAGTCTCTTTTAAGCTAATAACTTATCTTCATTTGTATTCAAGAACTCTCCACTTTACCTCCTTCCCTATTGATGTCACAATTAGCATCTATTTATATTACATATCCATTAACATAATTTAGTTATAGTTACTTAATACTTTTATCTTTTAACTTTTATAGCAGAATTTAAAAGTGATTTACCCACCACCATTATAGTAATATCCACCTTTGGTTTTATATTGCTCAAGTTATACCTGAATAAACCCAGAGGTAAAATTTATTCCTGCTAAACTCTTTGGATAAAACTATATTAACTAAAGCTTTAAAATTCCCAATCGTTTTCCATATTTTCAAGGTATTTTGAATATGTGACTTTAAAACTCACATGTATATTTAGTATTTTATGAGAAAACTTTATATATTGTATTAGTTTCTCAGGGCTGTCATAACAAATTACCATAAACTTGGTGGTTTAAAGCAACAGAAATTTATTCTGCTACAGTCCTGGGGCTAGAAGTCTGAAATCAAGATGTTGGCAGGGCCAAGCTTCCTCTGGAAGCTCCAAGGGAGAATCTTTATTACCTCTCCCAGCTCCTTTTGGCTCAAAGCATTCCTTGGCTTCTGGCTGCATTATTCCAGTCTCTTTCCTCATGTTCTCCTGGCCTCTACTCTGTCTCTTTACTGTGTGACTCTTATAAGGATTTAGGGTCAGATACTCCAGAATGATCTCCTCATCTTGAGATCTTTATGTCTTCCAAGACCCTTTCTCCAAATAAGATCACATTCATGGGTTGCTGGGATTAGCACATGGGCCTCTCTTTTCGGGGATTCAACCTGCTACACACATACACTCATACACATTAGTTACTTACACATAAGCTAATATATTGATATTGAGAAGGGAAATGGGGTTTTCAGTAGATTTTTTCATCCTAAAATATAACTTTAGAGATAAGAAAAATACTCTGTGCACAAGAAAAAAATGAATTCCACTTTATGAAAATTTTGTGCAGTGTCTTCATAGAGAAAATATAAAGTCATTTTTCAGTTTTTTAAATTTTAAAACTCGAATGCTTCAGTTGGTGAAGCATGCAACTCTTGGTCTTGGGGTTGTGAGTTCGAGCCTCACATTGGGTGTAGAGATTACTTAAAATCTAAAGCAAAAACAAAAAACAAACTCTAATACTATATGCTGCAAATAATACAAAGTAGGCTCCATCTTTCTCATGAATAATAGATTTTTTCATAATTTATTCCCATAGTTGCCACTTCTAGTTAGTCCCCAGGATCTATTGATTTTTCTGTCCTTGCTAACTTTTATATCTGTCCTCTCCTTTCCATCCAGGTTCCTCTGACCATCCCTCCTTCCTTGTATGGTAGCCTCAGTCCTGACCTTCATAATTTCTTGCCTGAATCAATATAATAGAGCTGCTCTGGTTCCGACTATATCCTACTACCAGAATGAAGATTCCAAAACACAAATTCTTTCCGTGAACTCCCGTACTTACCCTCCATTGGAACCCTCTTCCTCTTCTCAGGAGATCCTTACACACAGCCTTTAAAACCTTTCACGATGTGACCTCTGTCTGCTTCTCAAGACTTACTTCTTGTCATTCTTCTTTCACACTCTATTCTTACATCCCACGGAATCCTCCTAACACTCCAGGTCTGCTTACACCTCCATTTCTGCCTATGTGTAGTTCCCCTGCCTTGAATATCCTTCCCCTCTGCACCTGGCTAACTGACATTTTCCTTCCAAATTTAGCTCAGCTAATCCTTTATCTGGGAAGCCTTCCTTGAATTAGTCCTCTCCTAATTTCCCTTTTTATCCTATTCCCTGGATCTAGGCTAATCCAAGTGCTCTAGTGTCTTCCCCCACCCACACTTTCCTGGGACTTCCTCTGTCACGTCATTATTACATCATATTATTTTTTGTCTATTTAATTTCAATATCACTCTTTTTCAGGGATCTTCCATTTTATTTGCATATCTCCTAGCTTGATATATAGGTATAGTATGTTTTTCATAAATATTTGTTGAAAAAAATGAATGAATGGCTGTTAGAGACTTCATTTCTGCTACCCTGAGAACACTTTATTTTCTTATAGTGTCTAGATTTCATTTCTCAGAGAATTTAGAATAAGAGTATATTATGTACAATTGTGTAATAGGATAAGCTAAGATCTCTGAGAGATGTTTTTATCATGCCTACAGTTTAAATTCTTTACTGTTTAAATATTATAAAAACCATATGTACTTTTATCAGTTTTGATTGTATTATTTTTAATCCCCTTCACTGTTTTGCCTACCCTCCCACCCCCTTCCGCTCTAGCAACCACCGGTTTTTTCTCTACATTCAATGAAGTGTTTCTATCTTGTTGTTGTTTGTTCATTTGTTTTTTAAGAGTCCACATATGAGTGAAATCATTTGTCTTTTTCTGTCTGGCTTATTTCATTTAGTATACTACCCTGTAGGTCCATCCATGTTGTTGCAAATGGCAAGATTTGATTCCTTTTCATGGCTGAGTAACACTCCATTGTATATATCCCACACATCTTCCATTCATCTGGACACTTGGGTTGCTTCCATTTCTTGTCTATTGTAAACAATACTGCAATAAACATAGCTGTGCTTTTTGAATTGGTGTTTTCATTTCCTTTGGGTAAATACCCAGAAGTGGAATTAATGGATCAGATGATAGTTCTATTTTTAATTTTTTCAGGAACCTCCACGCTGTTTTCCAGAGCAGTTACACCAGGTTACATTCTTACCAACAGTGTGTAAGGGTTCCCTTTTCCCCACATTCTTGCCAACACTTGTCATTTCTTATCCTTTTTGATACTACTTATTTTGACTGGTGTGAGGAATTTTTAAATGAATTATTTATCATTTTTTATTCTCCAAGTAAGATGAAGGCAAAGTATTTTATCCTTTTCACTTTGCAGGAACTGATTCCTACAAGTGATAGCAATGTGGTTGTATCTCTTACACGCCTCTTTGAAGTACTACTCTGTGACGTGCTGGAAAATGATCCTACAAGCAAACATATTCGTGTTTGGATTATGGTAGGTTTTATACTTAATGGGATTTTTATTCACAGAATCAAATGTGCCTCTGGAAATGATCATTGTACTGAGGAAGGCATTATAAGATCCAGAACTATTTTTTTGGTGAGCACCGAAAGAATAACTGAAGATAATAATGAAGTTGCCCTGACCTGGTATTCCAACTAAAAAAAAAAAAAAAAACATTTTAAAGAAAGTAACATATGCCCAAATGAACCCAAACTATCCTATTCTTATGAAAGATCATAATTTGATAAACACTTAATATGGTGACTTAATACTAATCCAGTATCAATTTAGTGAATTAATTTTGTCTTAAGGTGAAGCCAGGATGTAGGCTGCTACAAGCTGGTTCTAAGAGACCAGAAATAGGCATCCAACTAGTGGGGGTGAGGCCAGCAGGATCCATAGAGAACGTAGTTAGGGAGGAGTCAGAGAAGGCCAGAGAACAGGACTCTGAGGGAGCCAAAGGGAATAGGTTTTGTTCTCTTCCCTGCTCTGTGCTTTCTTACCATCTGGCACCTTATTTGGAAATACCTTCATCTTCTTTACTGAGTCTACCTTCTCTTCTGCTCTGTGGTAAGAGTGGTTCCCTTCCATTGCTTTCCCTTCACCTCGTTGCCACAGAAAATCTTCTACCTCAGTCACCTCACATTCCAGGGTTTCCTGCTCAGCATCCCCTCCTTTCCTCCTCTCCTTTCACCTTTATTAGAAGAAATAGAACAGACATGTTTGAAGCATAATTTATTTGTATCCCCTTTTGTCTCCCAAAGTTTGGAACTGCCTTTTACAGAACTAGTTTTTAATATTGTTCCATACCTATCAATGTTACCTGCTTATAAATTAAAAGTATTTTATGAATAGCTCACCTGTATAACCTTCATGGTATATATGTATATGTATATGTATATATGTATATGTGTATATATGTGTATGTGTGTGTGCATATATATATATATATATATATATATATATATATATATATACACATTTTTTAAAAGTTTTATTCTGTTGGTAAGCCTAAATTCCCTCTATTTTTTTTAATGGTTTAGAATCATTTTTAAAGACTAAAATAAATTGGGGTGCCTGGGTGGCTCAGTCAGTTAAGGATCTATTTTGGCTCGGGTCGTGATCTCACATTCGTGAGATCTGGCCCCAAGTCTGGCTCTGTGCTGAGTATGGAGACTACTTAAGATATATTCTCTCTCTCTCTCTCCCTCTCTCTCTCTCTCTCCCTCCCTCCCTCCCCTCCCTCCCTCCCCCTGCCTCCTCTCCCTCTCCCTCTGCCTCCCCCTCAAAAAAAAAAAAAAGACTACTATAAATTGATACCTGGTTAGAATTTTTCTCTTGAAAATATATATAAATTTGATAGATTTTTTAAACTAGATAAGGCATGTACCTAGAGTAAAATTCAAAAGGCAAAAGCAGGTTTTCTATCCATACTAGTGCCCTAGCCATTCTCAAGGCAAATACCATTACCTGCCTTAAGTAGCCTGCTGAGGTATTTGATCCATACTCTCTTTTATGTGAATACATGTTTTACACATGTTAACATACTATACATGCAGATTTGTACCTTTTCTCACAATATACCTTAGAGATTGTCCCATATCCATATACTTATCGAGTTACCTTTTTAAACAGCTGCGTGTATTCCAATATGCATAGCATAATCCAATTAAATAGAGCCCTATTGAAGAACATTTGGGTCGCTCCTTATCTTTGGCTGTCACCAGCAGTGCTGCAGTAAATATTCTTATGTATACATCATTTTGACAGGTGGTAATATATTCAAGGATAAACTCCTAAAAGAGAAATTCCTAGATCACTTGGCATGGACATTTTAAATTTAGATAGATAGTGCTAGAGAAATAACGCTCTCTGTGACTTAACTGTGCTCCATTCCACTTTACCTGGACATCTGACCCTTTCTAAATATGTTAACCAGGCCTCCTTAATATGTAAAATTTTAGTTAATTTGTGAGAAATTTATTTTAAATTATTAGTTTAAATTAAAACAATTTTTTAACCAACAGGCTTCCTTCGTATTTTCTTTGATTTGGTCCATTGGAGGGAGTTGTGATACAGAGGGTCGGATTGTTTTTGACACCTTCCTACGGTTAATCATAATGGGAAGAGACGTAAACAACCCGGTGCCAGACTCTGTGGGTAAATGGGAATGCCACTTTGATGAAAAAGGCCTGGTCTATGACTACATGTATGAGGTATGATATAAAATACTTGGCATGGTAAGTTACAAAACACAAAGTCTTGGGTCAGCAGGCAAAACTGGGTTCCCAGTTGTTTTGACCCCTGTGGTTGGTGTTTTAGTCCCTTCTCTTTAGCTTCTCCTCCTTTAACTTGTGGACAGTGTAGATAACTTTCTTTAAGGATATTTTATAATTTCAGATTTAAGTTAAATATATTTTCTCCACTAAAAAATAATAATTTACAGGTTGCCTGGGTGGCTCAGTCAGTTAAGTGTCTGACTCTTGATTTTGGCTCAGGTCATGATCTCACAGGTCATGAGTTTGAGCCCCACATCAGACTCTGTGCTCACAGTGTGGAGCCTGCTTGGGATTCTTTCTCTCTCTCTCTCTCTCTCTGCCCCTTCCCCACACACTTGCTCTCTCTCTTCCTCTCTCAAGGATAAATGGACATTAAAAAATAATAATTTGCAAAAAGATTCTTTTAAACAGCAAGCACCTGAATAATCATTTGATTCATGCAAATTTTACTTCAGAGACATACGATCTGTGGAGGGCTTTGTTACAACTTTAACTAAATCTCGGGATTTATAGATAGAGAAGCATGCCTAGAAAGGTGAGTGGCTAGCAGAGCCAGGACTCGAATCCAGCTCTCCTGACTACTAGTGTGGAAATCTTTCCCCAACACCATGCTAATATAGAATTTTAAGAATATGGCCAGAGAGAGAGAGAGAGAGAGAGTGTGTGTTTTATCTTCATTAGTCATAGTGGGAAGTAAAAAAAAAAAATCTCTAAAACTAAAAAATCAAGAGATGATCACACAATTAGATTCTTTGAGTTGGAGGTGAATCCCAAAATGTCCAGCTTAAAGAGGCAAAGGTAGTTGCTACTGGAGAGGAGAAAACGAAAGTGGGAAACTGCTCTTTTTCTTAACCTTTGTAAAAGTTTTAACTCTAAAATATGTGTATATGTAACTTTGATAAAAATAAAAGCTAAAACCTAAAAAAAATAAGAATATGAATTACTAAAGACATATACACTCAAACTTGGAAAATTACCACCATCCAGACACAATTTGCTAGAAAACAGGAAAAGATTTTTCAATGCCAGCCATACCACTGAAGCAGGGGGATAATTAATCCAAAGATAAATCTGTGTTTCTTAAATAGGGTGGTGGATTCATAGGTGCTGATTAATCTACTTCATGACTATAAAATGTCATATATGTTATTTTAGATGAATTATTCCTACAGAAAGTTTTTATTATTATGATAGACTAGGGTTTTTAAAAGCGAATATGATAACAGTATGTTAAAAAGAGACTTTCAGGGGCGCCTGGGTGGCGCAGTCGGTTAAGCGTCCGACTTCAGCCAGGTCACGATCTCGCGGTCCGGGAGTTCGAGCCCCGCGTCAGGCTCTGGGCTGATGGCTCGGAGCCTGGAGCCTGTTTCCGATTCTGTGTCTCCCTCTCTCTCTGCCCCTCCCCCGTTCATGCTCTGTCTCTCTCTGTCCCAAAAATAAATAAAAAACGTTGAAAAAAAAAAAAAAGAGACTTTCAGATATCAAGTGCATGATTCTATTTTAAAACTTATGTTCTCTTGTAGTTGAAAAACCGAGGTCGCTGGGTCCACTGGAATGAATTAATTAAAAGTGCTTATCTAGGAGAAAAACATGTCAAGATTCAAGATATAATAGTCCCTACAATGGACACAATTAGATATACATTTCTAATGGATTTGAGTATTACCTATGCAAAGTAAGAAACTCTTATGAAAATGCATTTTAAATATAACAGTGCCATTCTAATAGGATCATAGGATTTTTGAAGTAAACTTAAAGGTAATCCATTTTCAGATAATGGAGACCCCCAGGGACTAATTGACATGCTAGCAGTGACCTCTGTTACTAGTGGTAAACCTAGAATCCAGGTTTTTCTCCTGCCTACTCCAGAAAATTACCCGCCATATTTGTTGCCTCATAAACCACTTTATATTTCTTGTATTTGTAACAGCAGACTAAAAGTCAGTTGCAGTTGGTGAAAGGCATGCATTCTACTCACAAGTTCGATATGCTCCTGAGTATCAGACACACTATGATCCACAGCCTCCCACTTAGAATTTTTCAAGTATGTCCTATGCCAGTTCTTCATAGCTTAAGATGAACGTGGAGATCTCAGACTTAAATCAGAAGAGCCCATCAAAGAAGAGGACAGGAAACTGATCAAAAGTCTAGTCTGTACTGTAGGCATATTCATACCAACTTTCTTTCTTTTTTTTTTTTTTTTAATTTTTTTTTCAACATTTTTTATTTATTTTTGGGACAGAGAGAGACAGAGCATGAACGGGGGAGGGGCAGAGAGAGAGGGAGACACAGAATCGGAAACAGGCTCCAGGCTCTGAGCCATCAGCCCAGAGCCCGACGCGGGGCTCGAACCCACGGACCGCGAGATCGTGACCTGGCTGAAGTCAGACGCTTAACCGACTGCGCCACCCAGGCACCCCCATACCAACTTTCTTAATAACATTTCTGTAGTTATTTTTCTTTTAAAACATTAGGCATAATTTATCATTGATGCTATTTAAATGAGACAAGCTTACATAGTGTGCATGAATGTCATGGTTTATTTGTTTTTGATGAAGAACCTGTTTTTACGTGAATTTTGTGACAGTTTTATCTTTTTAATTAAAGAAAAAACAGAAAAAAATAGCCCGTGAGGTACATTATTTCTATTATTAGATTACAAATTTTTTTAATCCAGTATAGTTAACATACAGTGTTATACGTTAGTTTCAGGTTTACAATATAGTGATTCAAAACTTCTATACATTACTCAGTGCTTATTTGTTAAAATTTTACACGTAGAGGCTAATATTGAAAAGAAAAAGGAACGGAAGGCACTTGCCAATTCTGGGGATATCCTAGTATAAGAATTATTTTCCCCTTTTGTGCCATGAACCATTTGTCAGAATAATGCTTTTTAAAAATGTTTTTATTATTTTTTAGAATAATGCTTTTAAATGAATACATACAAATACAAAATTGTGAAGGAAAGGACATATTGAAATACATTTACTAAAATATTGAACAAATTTGACCTATGTTTGTGTAATTCATGTTTGTTGACACATTAAGATCGATGATCTAGCAGTGAGTCTGATGCCCATCACAATTTTGAAGAAGTAATAAGCATAAGTGATATTTTTGAGATATCTGTAACCATTGTAATATTTAGAATATTATCTGTGATTTCTATTGGTGACAAAGACACAGGTACTATTGATACAATCGCTCCATTTTAGTTAAGGATAGTAAAAGCAAAGATACAACTTTTTTGTCATCCAAGTTCACAGATTCTCTGAACGCTAGGAATTTCTTCCATTGGTCCTGGGCCCCAAGTTAAGAACAGTATTTTATTTTATTTATTTTTTAATTTTTTTAATGTTTGTTTATTTTTGAGAGACAGAGCATGAGCAGGGGAGGGGCAGAGAGCGAGGGAGGCACAGAATACAAAGCAGGCTCGAGGCTCTGAGCTGTCAGCATGGAGCCCGAGGTGGGACACAAACTCACAAACTGCGAGATCATGACCTGAGCAGAAGTCAGATGCTCAACCAACTGAGTCACCCAGGTGCCCCAAGAACAGGATTTTATTAAAAAAATTTTTTTAACAAATAGTTGTCTATAAGGCAAGTGTTACTCAGACTGAAACATGTAGATGAAGTTTCAGGGGCCACCATAGTTCTTTTTTTTTTTTTTTTCTAATTTCTATTTAATTTATTTTTTTAATTTACATCCAAGTTAGCATATAGTGTAACAATGATTTCTGGAGTAGATTCCTTAATGCCCCTTGCCCTTTTAGCCTGTCTCCCTTCCCACAACCCCTCCAGCAACCCTCTGTTTTCCATATTTAAGAGTCTTTTATGTTTTTGTCCCCCTCCCTGTTTTTATATTATTTTTGCTTCCCTTCCATTATGTTCATCTGTTTTGTATCTTAAAGTCCTTATATGAGTGAAGTCATATGATATTTCTCTTTCTCTGACTGACTTATTTTGCTTAGCATAATAGCCTCTAGTTTCATCCACGTAGTTGCAAATGGCAAGATTTCATTCTTTTTGATTGCTGAGTAATACTCCATCGTGTGTGTGTGTGTGTGTGTGTGTGTGTGTGTGTGTGTATATATATATATATATATATATATATATATCACATCTTCTTTATCCATTCATCCATTGATAGACATTTGGGCTCTTTCCATACTTTGGCTATTGTTGATAGCAGTGCTGTAAACATTGGGGTATGTGTGACCCTATGAATCAGCATTCCTGTATCCTTTGGGTAAATTCCTAGTAGTGGAACTCCTGGGTCATAGGGTAGTTTTATTTTTAATTTTTTGAGGAACTTCCATACTGTTTTCCAGAGTGGCTGCACCAGTTTGCATTTCCACCAGCAGCACAAAAGAGATCCTCTTTCTCCGCATCCTCACCAACATCTGTTGTTGCCTGAGTTGTTAATGTTAGCCATTCTGACAGGTGTGAGGTGGTATCTCCTTGTGGTTTTGATTTGTATTTCCCAGATGATGAGTGATGTTGAGCATTTTTTCATGTGTCGGTTGGCCATCTGGATGTCTTCTTTGGAGAAATGTCTATTCATGTCTTCTGCCCATTTCTTCACTGGACTATTTGTGTTTTGGGTGTTGAGTTTGAGAAGTTCTTGATAGATTTAGATACTAACCCTTTATCTGATATGTCATTTGCAAATATCTTCTCCCATTCTGTTGGTTGCCTTTTAGTTTTGCTGATTTTTCCTTCACTGTGTAGAAGCTTTTTATTTTGATGAGATCCCAATAGTTCATTTTTGCTTTTGTTTCCCTTGCCTCTGGAGACATGTTGAGTAAGAAGTTGCTGCAGCCAAGGTCAAAGAGGTTTTGCCTGCTTTCTCCTCAAGGATTTTGATGGCTTCCTGTCTTACACTGAGGTCTTTCATCCATTTTGAGTTTATTTTTGTGTATGGTGTAAGAAAGTGGTCCAGGTTCATTCTTCTGCGTGTCACTGTCCAGTTTTCCCAGCACCACTTGCTGAAGAGGCTGTCTTTATTCCATTGGATATTCTTTCCTGCTTTGTCAAAGATTAGTTGGCCATATGTTTGTGGGTCCATTTCTGGGTTCTCTATTCTGTTCCATTGATCGGAGTGTCTGTTCTTGTGCCTGTATGGGCCACTGTAGTTCTAAAAGAACTTTAATTTTATGGTGCTTCAGTGATAATTTTTAAAATTAATATTAGCATAATTTGGGTCCCTTAGATGACCGTGTACAACAGGACACTGCTTCTCAGCTTTAGCATCCATCCTTGTGTTTGTCTTTATGTATTGTGGGGTGCCAAATTATCACTCAGAGTGTCGGTATTTAATTTTTAATTCTAAACAAGATTTCCACTGTGATTCCCCACAGTTCTGTGGACATAAATTCATAGGATTTTTTTTTCCTTTTTAAATTAGTTATGATCACTCAAGAATGAGAAACCCTGGGGCTTCTGGGTAGCTTAGTCAGTTAAGTTTCTGACTTTGGCTCAGGTTCATGGATTTGAGCCCCACATCCAGCTCTCTGTTGTCAGCACAGAGCCTGCTTCAGATCCTCTGTTCTCCTATCTCTCTGCCCCTCCCCACTTGCACTCTCTCTCTCAAAAATAAATAAAACATTAAATAAAAAAAAGAATGAGAAACCCTGCTTGAGGCCCCACTGAATTGAGAATTCCTTAGAGTTTACTTTTAGACAAATGTTTCTTTTTTTTTTTTAATTTTTTAATGTTTATTCTTGAGAGAGAGACAGAGACAGAGTGTGAGTGGGGGAGGGTCAGAGAGAGAGGGAGACACAGAATCTGAAGCAGGCTCTAGGCTCTGAGCTGTCAGCACAGAGCCTGACGTGGCGCTTTAGACAAATGTTTCTAAAGGCTATTCTAAAATGCTATTTTAGATTCTAAAATCCAGTTAAGAGGTATATATCACTATTAGCTTTAGACTTCATGGTCACCTAGTTTTTACTAACTGTGAAACAGCCTAATCCTGTCTTAATGTCTCACCTTATTAGTCTCTTCAACATTGCACCCCCTTGCCCGTACCTCCAACTGAAAGTACAAAAATACATCCCTTTTCTGAGGAGACAAGCTTTAGCTTTCTTTTCTGAAAAGCAAAGCATGTTATTACTTGTTTATGAGTGGTTTTGCATATAGTAATGTTACATCTGTCCAAATAATAGTTTGATACTATTAAAGTCTCAGTAACAGTAAACGAAGTGTGTGCCAGTCCTCACTTTTTTCCAGTCTTACATGATTAAAACATGAATTTTTAGATGAAGGTGATTTGATTATTTAAGTTTGCAACCAATTTCAGCCTTCTTCAGTAAAAATGTTATTCTGTCTTTTTCCCTTTCAAATGATATGTTCGTTGTTTTCATAAAGGCCATTGCTTTTTGTGGGTCCAACCGGTACAGGAAAATCAGTGTATGTGAAGGATAAACTAATGAATCACTTGGAAAAGGACCAGTATTTCCCTTTTTATATTAATTTCTCTGCACGGACCAGTGCCAACCAGGTTCAGGTTAGTTTAAAGCCAGAAACATGGGTCAATAATGAACTTTTTTACCTTATTTGATTAGTTCTTAAAATTGTATATTAAGAGTAGGAGGGAGGGGAGGGTGGGTGATGGGTATAGAGGAGGGCATCTTTTGGGATGAGCACTCGGTGTTGTATGGAAACCAATTTGATAATAAATTATGAGCAGCTGTGTAAATCTTCTATAAATTTAAGTAAAACTAAAGAACTCTTGGTTTTTGCATTATAAGTAAGTTTCTGTTTTTTTTTTTTAATTTTTTATTTATTTTTGAGAAAGAGCACAAGTGGGAGCAGGGGAGGGACAGAGAGAGGGGAACAGAAGATCCTAAGTGGGCTCTGTGCTGACAGCA
Source organism: Lynx canadensis (assembly GCF_007474595.2). Taxonomy (NCBI): domain Eukaryota; kingdom Metazoa; phylum Chordata; class Mammalia; order Carnivora; family Felidae; genus Lynx; species Lynx canadensis. Next base: position 25,378,227 of record NC_044304.2, on the reverse strand, counting down.
GGGAGCCAGATGTGGGGCTCCATGACCTGAGTGGAAGTCAGGGGCTTAATTGCTTAATCGGCTGAGCCACCCAGGCACCCCTATAAGTAAGGTTTTAAAAACAAGTTTTAAGGCAAAAGTTCAAGAGAGCATTTTTAAAAAATTTATGTTCCCATCTGTATTAATTAAATTTTGGGGTTGAATATTGATTTTTATTTTAAACTTGCCTATTTAAAAACAAAGGATAAGAGGCACCCCAGTTGAGGCGCCTGGGTGGCTCAGTCGGTTAAGCAACCAACTCTTGATTTTGGCTCAGATCATGATCTTATGGTTCCTGGGATGGATCCCCACATGTGGCTCTGTGCTGACATTAGTGGGGACTGCTTGGGATTCTCTCTCTTCTGCTTTCTCTGCCCCTTCCTTGCTCACGCACACATGTGTGCACTCTCTCTCGAATAAATTTTGAAAACATAAGAGGACACCAACATAATAATGTTGGAACCACATTCAAAGGAACATTTTTGCATGATTGCTAAATTATTGAGCTTTGTCATCCTTTTTTATAAGCACCAGAAGAAGCCACAGTTGATTTCTTAACTGCAGAAGACACCGGGGGAGAGAAAGAGAGAACAAGAAATTTCAACTGTTCTTTTTAAACTTTCCTAGAGGGTCCCTAAGGGTGTTTACTGCCTACTGAAGCTCTGTCCATGAAAGATCTTTCAAACTGTGGATTTTTGTGTGATCTTAGGTGACAATAGGTGACAGGAACCTAGCAGCTGGGCATCCCCATCTTTGTGCCAAGTTTAAAGTACTGCATGAGACCCTTTCTAGTCACCATTTTAATCATCCATGCCTAAATTCATGTGTGTGCATTCTCACCTGACCTATGGGACTCATTTCTGTTGTTTTAAGCCTATAGAATTCCCTTAATTTCAAAGTCGTATAAATTTAGATTCATGCTTTTAGACATTAAGTTAAAGTTAATAGGTATGTTGGGGTATCCAATGAGGAAAATATTTTGCATTTGTGTGCAATATAAATATATAAATAGGTATGTATGTAACAATTCTGAGCCCATAGAATGATTTCAGTAAATGCTTTTTGATGTTGAATATAATAAGGTTTGATATCACCCTAAAAATGAATAAATATAAACACACAAGAGTGCTTCTTGTCATTATTTCCTTATACAATTAGACTGTAAATTCTTTTTTTTCCCCCTAATGTTAAGTATGGCTTTAAATACTACTCTTCTTTATATTTTAGAATATTATTATGGCTAGATTGGATAAAAGACGCAAAGGAGTTTTTGGACCACCTATGGGAAAGAAGTGTGTAATTTTTATAGATGACATGAATATGCCTGCATTGGAGAAATACGGAGCTCAACCTCCTATTGAATTATTACGACAATTTTTTGACTGTGGGAACTGGTAACTATTTAACTGAAGTTTTAATTAGCCATGCTAAAGTCATTTTTGTTCTCTTTTTCTATTTGACTCACATCAAAGTAATACATGTTTTCAGTATTTATGGGAAAAAACGGTTGCTTAGATTTTCCTCTACAGAAATTTTTAGAAGACTTTTCTATACCTTTTGATGACATTCTGTCCTCTGAACGTGTGAGTTAGATTCCTGGGATGGGTAATCCGGTATTGGAAATGTATTTATTCAATAATGTAGTAAACTCTTTCCTTTTCAACTATTATTTTCAGTCACTGAAAATAACTTACAGATTACATCTTTCAAAGTTCCATTCTCCCAGGGCTGAGAATTTGTGGGTAGGCTTCAAACTAAGGAACCATAATCAGCACCCTATGCCTCTGCTGCTTTAAATTTCTGTATTTTATGTGACTGCCATATCTTTGAGATAGGACTGCCATATCTTTGAGAAAGATTTGTCAAAACCATTTTGGTTTTGACAGCAATTTCATAGATAATTCTTCCCGTCCCTCCATCCCATTTTTATGATGATATGATTAGTTTCCAATATGTGAGATATTGTATTTTTTAGTTAGGATTAGTAATTCTTCATTCCCTCCTCTTAAATATACTTCCCTAAGGCCCCAGTATGCATGGTTTTTTGTTTGTTTGTTTGTTTGTTTGTTAATCAAAGGCAAGGGTAGACTAATGTTGAAGCTAAGTCATATTTTTGAAATACATTTTTGTTATTACTACAGACCCTTGGAATCCTGCCTCCAGGAGATAACTCCTATTCCTTCAAGGTGTTTTTTTTCTATACAAATACATTTTTATTTTAAAAAACAGACATGTTATACAATGTTTTATAACTTATTTTCACTTAAAAATTTATCTTGAGCACCTATTCATGTTGTTTATTTCATTCATTTTATTGGCCTTTTATTTTTCCATTTCATTGGCTTTTAATACAATTTAGTTGTGTAGATCCTGCCATAATTTATTTAACAAGCCCCCTACTGATAGTTATTAGGGTTGTTGCCAAAAACCAAGTCATATTTTCATACTTTTTGTTAGGAGTACTATTAGACTAAGGGCTGCCTATATAGATTTCTCCCACATTCCCTTCCCCCTTTTTGTAAGAACTTCAATATTAAAGGACTTAATGGCCTGTTAGAAATAGGCACATTTTCACTCTGGTTCCAACTAAGTTGAGCCATTTATATATTCCTTTCTGATTAAAACTTCTTTGGAGCTTTGCTATTCCCCCATTGTGTCTCTCTTTACATAACAAAAGCATTACAGGTACTATTTAGGGATCTTTATGTGCTCTGAAGATAAGATCTGAGATGCGAAAACAAAATCAGGACTTTGCTGTAAGTAACTGGATGACTATATAATTTATTGTTCGGACTGGGACATTCCTAAGCACAAAAGGGGAGTGTTATTAATAATGACTCCAGGCAAGCACAAACCAGAATTGTCCTAGGCAAAATGGCATATGTGATCACCCTACCTATAACCAGCTACAAACAAGAACGATCTCTCATCATCCATGCTTCTGGAATTGGAGTGAGGGAGGAAAAAGTAGAGAGTCAAATTGGAAAGGGAAGGGTAAAATGAAAGGACATTATAGATACCCAGAATTTGGCAACAGAATCAGTGTCACTGGAAGGAGAAATAGGACACTGCTTTAAAAAACATTCTCTTCTGGGGCCCATGGGTGGCTCTGTTGGTTAAGCATCCGACTTAGCTCAGGTCATGATCTCGCAGTCAGTGAGTTCCAGCCCCGCGTTGGATTCTGTGCTGACAGCTCAAAGCGTGGAGATTCCTTTGGATTCTGTGTCTCTGGCTGTCTCTGCCCCTACCCCACTTGCACTCTGTCTCTCTCAAAAATACATAAACATTAAAAAACACACACCACACACATTCTCTTCATAGACTGGTGGTTGCCTGAGGCAGGGGTTGGGGGATGGGTGAAATAGGTGAAGGGAGTCATAAGGTACAAATTTCCAGTTATATAATGGGTAAGTCTGAGGGATGTAATGGATAGCATGGTGAATATAGTTAATAATACTGTATTGCATATTTGAAAGTAGCTAGGAAAGTGGATTTTGAAAGTTATCACAAGAAAAATTTTGTCATCATGTGTAGTGATGGATGTTAACTTGACTTACTGGGGTAATTGTTTTGCAATATATACAAAGATGGAATCATTATGTTGTGCACCTGAAAGGAATATAATGTTACATCAAATAAAAAAAATATTTTTAATTATTTTTGTTTTTCTACTCGAAGCATTTTCTAGGGTTCTTCCCTTTATTTATTTAAAACAAATTTTAAATGTTTGTTTATTTTTGAGAGAGAGAGGCGGGGGAGGGGCAGAGAGAGAGGGAGACAGAATCTGAAGCAGGCTCCAGGCTCTGAGCTGTAGGCATGAAGCCCAATTCAGGGCTGAAACCCACGAACCAGGAGATCATGACCTGAGCTAAAGTTGGACACTCAACTGACTGAGCCATCCAGTACCCCTAGGGTTCTTTCTTTTAGAGATGCTAAAATCAGATTACATTTCTAGGCAGATCAACATTTCATTCTATCTTTACTGGCTTATAACTGATTGCTTTGGAATTTTTATGTGCTTTCAAGGTATGACCTTAAGGATACAAGTAAAATCACATTGGTTGACATAGAGCTGATGGCTGCCATGGGCCCTCCAGGTGGTGGAAGAAATCCAGTCACTCCTCGTTTTATTCGACATTTCAACATCTGCTCTATTAATACTTTCAGTGACGAAACTATGGTCCGAATCTTCTCCTCAATTGTAGCATTCTACCTTAGGACTCATGAGTTTCCTCCAGAGTACTTTTTAATTGGGAACCAACTTGTCAGTGGGACAATGGAGGTGAGCAAATAATGCAATATAAAATGTTTTAGTATTTCATATATTCCTCATTTGGTCCTTTTTTTTTTTAACATTTTTTTCTTAGTCATTTACTTTGGTCTTCGGTATCTAAGAAACTGTTAAGGAGGCTTGAGAACAGGAAGATCAGAGGCTTTGAAATCAGGGAATCTAACTGGGTTTGAGCCTTGATTGCTATTTCCTAGCTATAAGTGGCCTAGAGAAAGTAATTTGAACTTCTAGAAACTCAGTTGTTTTTTTTTTTCAACGTTTTTTTTTTTTTTTTTTTTTTTTTTTTTTTTTTTTTTTGGGACAGAGAGAGACAGAGCATGAACGGGCAAGGGGCAGAGAGAGAGGGAGACACAGAATCAGAAACAGGCTCCAGGCTCTGAGCCATCAGCCCAGAGCCCGACGCGGGGCTCGAACTCACGGACCGCGAGAATCGTGACCTGGCTGAAGTCGGACGCTTAACCGACTGCGCCACCCAGGCGCCCCTAGAAACTCAGTTTTTTAATCACTAAAATGGAAGATAGCACCTATTTCACAAGGTTGTTATAAGGAAATAATTTAGAATTAGTATCTGCCACACCACAGGGGTCTCCCTAATTGTTAGGTTTCTACCCTGGTGTTTATTAATTTTCTTTTTCTTCCCTTCTAATCTGCATGTTTGTCTTTAAAAAGAAATAGAGGGAGTGCCTGGCTGGCTTATTTGGTAGAGCATGCAACTCTTGATCTTGGGGTTGTGAGTTCTAGCCCCACATTGGGCATAGAGCCTAGATAGATAAATAGGGAGATAAATAGGGGAAATAGATATGGAGATAAATAGGGGAGATAGATAGGGAGATAGGGAGATGGTGAGGGTGGGGGACTTTAGCTTATGAATGCATCCTTTTTAGTCATACAACATAATTTAGGAGTAGCAGTGAAAAAATATAATAGTAAGGAAACACAAGGGTGGGAACAGAAAACAAGACTGCCTAATGGCTTTGCATAATTCAGGGTGTGTTATCTGCCTCTACTCAGAGGGCATAGCCAGCCTCATCACCAATGGTAAAAGGGAAAATTGTATATAAGGTAAGTGAGTGATAGATCACTGAACTAAGCTTTCTGGAGTGTTGATAAAGTGGGGTTCACTGTGGGATCACTGCAACCAGAAGCACAAAACTCCCTAGAATTATTCCATCAGTTTCCGAGAGCATTGTGTCTTTCCGAAGTTTCTCCCTTACTCTGGTGGAAAATTTGTGCTGTTAAAATAGAGAAACTATGAGCAAAGGGATAGTGCATTGAAAGTACTAAACTTATTCTGATACAGAAAAGTTCTTCTATTTATAAAATATGTTATATGTATTTCAGACATCTGGAAAAAGAAGGGAGTTGGTGAGGCAGAAAGGGATTTTTTTTTTTTTTTTTTTGAAGCATTTTAGACCTACCACATTGCAGATGCTGGGAGGGGGGATAATCATAGAACACAGACAAATAAAAAAATAATTTCATTTGAGGTTTTTTGGGGGGCTATATCATAAAAAGACTTAATTTACTTATAGAAAATATTAAAGTTTATTTGGTGAATTTAGCAAATAGTAAAAACATACATTATTTCCATATTATAGCCAATCGAGATAGAAGGGAGAAGAGGCAGAGAGAAAATAAGAGCAAAGGGAAGGAAGAGGATACATTGATTTGTTTTGAAGTCAAGGGTAGCCAAAGGAAATTGTTTCATCCTTGCCACCATTTGGAATGATTCAGAATGAGTTATCTGGTTTCACTGTCTACTAAAGTTTTTGCTAATTATTTAATCACAGGTCATTCAGCTTTAAATGGAACAACTGTAATAACTGGGAAATAAACGCATGGTCACTTCTTGGGCTTGGATGGAATTTGATAATATTAAGTTCCTTCGACTTCATAATGCCTGCTATAAGCCAAAATAAAAAAAAAAAAAAGCTGTGTGCCATGCTAGACTGGGTACTATACAATTTTCTAAACCAATATAATTTTTTTAAGTTTATTTACTTATTTTGAGAGAGATCATGAGAGCATGTGTGTGAGCAGGGGAGGAGCAGAGAGAGAGGGAGAGAGAATCCCAAGCAGGTTCTGCGCTGTCCGGTAGTGTGGAGCCCAATGTGGGGCTCAATCTCACAAAACCGTGAGATTATGACCTGAATTGAAAGCAAGAGTCAGGCACTTAACCAGCTGAGCCACCCAGGTGCCCCCAAACCAATATAATCTGATAGCATAAATAAAATATTTCATATTATATACTATTTGTTACATGACTTTGCTTATTATAATCATTATATTGTTCCATTGTTGTTTTTCATATGCAGGTATATAAACGATCCATGGAAAATCTTTTGCCCACTCCCACAAAATCCCATTACACTTTCAACTTGCGGGATTTTTCACGTGTCATCCGGGGCTGCTTACTCATTGAAAAAGATGCTGTGGAGAGCAAACACACCATGACCCGCTTGTTTGTACATGAAGTTCTCCGGGTGTTTTATGACCGCCTCGTTAATAACGAGGATCGATACTGGCTGTTCAATTTAATCAAAGCTGTTATAAAGGACCATTTTAAAGAATCATTTGATGGTGTCTTTTCACATTTGAGGAGAGATAATGCACCCGTGAGTATATTTAGTGATTGTATAAATATTAAGTTAAAACAGTACAATAGCATGAATTGTGACAATCAACCTATCTTTAAAAAATACTGTCTCCTCTTAACAATCAAATTCTTTTCACTTCCCTCAATGATAGGTGTTTATTTTGAGAAGATTTGTCTTCAGGGGAAATATATATGTAACATAGAAGTTATTTAAAGAATAAAACCTGGGGCGCCTGGGTGGCTCGGTCGGTTAAGCATCCGACTTCGGCTCAGGTCATGATGTCACGGTCCGTGAGTTCGAGCCCCGCGTCAGGCTCTGTGCTGACAGCTCAGAGTCTGGAGCCTGTTTCAGATTCTGTGTCTCCCTCTCTCTCTGCTCCTCCCCTGTTCATGCTCTGTCTCTCTCTGTCTCAAAAATAAATAAACGTTAAAAAATTAAAAAAAAAAGAATAAAACCTTATATGATAGGGATTAAATGATATAATAAATGCAAAGTACTTAACATGGTGACCATCCCTTAGTAACTACTCAATAAGTGAGAGTCACTCAGAATGACTTTTCTAGGCTCTTGGGGGAAAATCTTATATAACAGAAAAATTTCTGTTCTTTTTTGTTTTTTGAGGATATAATATAATTTTAGGAATTAATTTTATAACTATATTATTTACCTCTCCATTTAAAAGAATTATTTAATTGATAATCATCCTATAACATAGATAAAACAAAATTTTATGTAATATTTCCTTAAATTTATTTTATAAAATGTTGAATTTTGTAACGTGTTGATTTTCATTCTATAGATATCTGAAGGAGACTTGAGAAATCTCATGTTTGGTGATTATATGAATCCTGATCTTGAAGGAGACGACAGACTTTATGTTGAAATTCCAAATATTCATCATTTTAGTGACATTGTGGAACAATGCTTAGATGAGTATAATCAAACTCACAAGACAAGAATGAATCTTGTCATTTTTAGGTACCTACATTTGGTGTTCATGGTGGAAATTGCTATTTGTAAAATTTTTCTGTGAAATATTTAAAATGTATGAAAAGATATAAAGAAAAATATGGTAGATAATCTTGTACTGGTCATGCAGCTTAAGACATAAAAAATTAGAAATTTATTTGAAGTCCCTTATGTAGTCAATCCTGTCTCTCTGCATCCCCATCATACCCTGTAGGAGTAAAAGGAACTCATGTCATGTGCTTTTTACTACACATGTGTGTTCCTGAATATATATGCACAGTCTTATTTAGCATGTTTAATTTTTTTAAAGAGTTGTCTTCTTTTTTTTTTGAGAAACAGAGTCTGAGCAGGGCAGGGGCAGAGAGAGGGAGATAGAATCTGAAGCAGGCTCCAGGCTCTGCTCTGATCTGTCAGTACAGAGCCCAATGTGGGGCTCAAACCCGCAAACTGGGGAATCATGACCTGAGCTGAAGTCAGATGCTTAACTGACCAAGCACCCAGGTGCCCCTGATTTTGCATGTTTAAAACTTTTATAAATAATATACTGTATACATTCTTCAGGTTTTTTCCATATTGTTTGTGAGAGTCACAACAAATGAGTTTTTACTACTAACACAATGTGGTCATTCTTCTGAGATGGACTTTTAGGTGACTTTCTAGTTTTTGCAGTTATAAAAAAAAAAGATTTGAATATTCATGTCTCTTTGGGTACATGTGTTAGAATTTCTCTAGATTATATTCCTAAAAGTGAAATTATGGTATTATGGTGTGTAAGGATCTTCTACTTTACTAAGTTTCGCTGAAGTATCTTCAAAAATGATTAAGAGTTTCCATTGTTCTTCACCCTTGCCAACACTAGGATTGCCAGACTTGGTAAGTTTTGCCAATCTAAAGGAGAGTGGAATGGTATCTCACTGTGGCTCCAATTTTAATTTCCCTAATTACTAATGAGGCTGGGTCTTCACAGAAATTGTTAATTTTGTAGATAACGGATTTTCTATTTCTCACATATAAATCCTAGTATTAAAAGATGGGTTCCTGGCTAGTTCAGTTGGTAGAGCGTGTGACTCTTGATCTTGGAGCTGTAGGTTCAAGCCTCACGTTGGGTGTAGGTATTACTTAAAAATAAATCTTAAAAAAAGATTGAAGAGATGTTTTTAACAAAAACAGTGATATGCTTTCAGTATAAGTGGTTACAACTGCATTTCATTTCTATAATTTGTACATTACAGTTCCTGAATTTGTACTTTAGTTTTCCTTTGCATCAAATGATTCAATGGTAACATCTTTTGAAAAACCGCACTTTTTGACGATTATCTCTTTAAAATTAGGGTAATAACATGGGATAGCAAAGTTCATCCTTCCAAGAATATAAAATAATAGTTACCTGTAAATATACATTTACATTCGTATTTCCAAGTATAATAATATTGATATCTCATAGGTATGTATTGGAACATTTATCACGAATATGTCGAATTCTAAAGCAGTCAGGTGGAAATGCCTTGCTTGTTGGACTTGGAGGCAGTGGTCGTCAATCTTTAACCCGTCTGGCTACATCCATGGCAAAAATGCAGATTTTCCAACCAGAAATTTCTAAAAGCTATGGTATGAATGAGTGGAGAGAGGATTTGAAGGTAAAATTATGAAGAAACCTAGTGTCTAAAATAATTATCAGTGCTGTGCAGAGAGAGCCAACCTGTATAGCTGTGTGCTGACTACGTTGGTGATGATGATAATATTATCCATAGAGCAGTAACTGTGTGTGCTGAGCACTGCTCTAAGTGCTTTAAATACGCGATCTCATTCTGTAGGTACAACAATTCAGTGAAGCAGGTATGGTTGTCTCTGTTTTACTGATGAGGAAACTGAAGTTGAGGGTAGGTATCCACAGCAGAGCAGGATTTATCATTTGTCTTTTCCACTGCAGCTGCTGACTCTATCTTTATTCTAGTTCAGAGAGGTCTCATTTCCGATAAATGTATGTTTTCCAGCAGATTGTTAAACGTGAACCCTGATGGTGATGATGATGTCATTAATGTTGCCCAATTAATGTTGCTTTCCCAGTAACCAATAGAATAGTGGGGTAGATGCCTGGGGCTTCATCCTCACATCCCTCACAGAAGGGAGATGATGCAAAATGAAAAATAGAAAGATTGATGGACTTTTTTCACTTACACTCACCCTCACATATGAAGTTTCTATAGCCTAAAAGTTAGCCTAGAGAGCTGGATATGGAAGTGGTAGAATCCAAGCTGATATCAAAGAGGTTTACTTAGACACAGAGCAAAAAATTACAGTGTTTCTTTTTCTGCTCTCACTTTAGAGGAAAATTTTTGATACATTTACTACCAAATGAACTAAGAGATTGAGAAAGCAGCCTTCTTCAGTAGATAGAACATAGACTTTAAAGTTAGGCAGATTCAGTTTTAATTACTGCTTTGCATGTTTTGTTAGCTATCTTGAGCATGTTACTAAATCTATTTGTACTTTAATTTTTCATTTTTAAATGTTTATTTTTGAGAGAGAGAGAGAGACAGAGAGAAACAGAGCATGAGTGGGAGAGGGGCAGAAAGAGAGGGAGACACAGAATCCAAAGCAGGTGCCAGGTTCTGAGCTGTCAGCACAGAGTCCCCACGTGGCTCGAACCTGTGAACTGGGAGATCACGACCTGAGCCAAAATCGGACAGTTAACTGACTGAGCCACCCAGGCGCCCCACTTCATTCATTTTTGAGAATTTATATTAGGTTATACAATTTGTTGGCATACAATTGTTAATAGTATTCTACTCTATTAATTAATTAATTTATTTATTTATTATTTTTTTAATTTTTAATTTTAGAGTGAAAGGAGTGCACACAAGCAGGGGAGAGGGGCGGAGAGGGAGAGAGAGAATCGTAAGCAGGCTCCACACTCAGCGTGGAGCCTGACACAAGGCTTGATCCTATGACACTGAGATCATGACCTTAGCCAAAATCAAGAGTCAGACCCTCAAACAACAGAACCATCCATGCTCCCTCTTATAATCCTTTTTAATTTTTGTAGCATGGGTTGTAATGTCCCCTTTTTCATTTCTAATTTTAGTTATTTGAATCTTCTTTCTTTTTTCTTAATCTTGCTAGATTTTATTAATTTCGTTGGTTAAAAAAAACCCTCTAAGTTCCACTGATTTTTTTTCCTACTGATTTTTTTAATCCCCTATTTTGTTTACCTCTAATCTTTATTGCTTCCTTTTTCTTGCTAGCTTTGGATTTGGTTTATTCAATTTTTGAGGTTCTATGAGATGTAAAATTAGACTGTTGACTTGAGATCTTTCTTCTGTTTTGATGTGTTTGCAGCTATAAACTTCCCTCTTAGCACTGCTTTTGCTGCATTTCCTACGTTTTGGTATGTTGACTTTTCATTTTCATTTGTTTCAAGAAATTTTCTAATTTCCCTTGTGATTTCTTCTTTGATCTATTGTTTAATAGTGTGTTGTTTAATTGCCATGAATTTGCAGATTTTCCAGTTTTCCTTCTGTTGATTCATAGTTTCATTCCACTGTGATTAGAACAGGTACTTGATTTGGTATCAGTTTTCTTAAATTTGTTAAGACTTGTTTGTGGCATAATATGTGATCTGTCCTGGAGAATGTCCTATGTGCATTAGAGAAGAAGGTATATTCTGCTCTTGTTGGGTAGAGTGTTCTATATATGTCTGTCAGGTCTAGTTTGTTTATAGTATTGTTCAAATACTCCTTTTCCTTATTGACATTTTGTCTGGTTCTTCTAGCCCTTATTAAAAGTGAACATTGAAGTTTCCTCCTATTGTGTTGCTATTTCTCCCTTCAATTCTGTCATTGTTTCATATATTTAGGGGAAGAAAAATTAAGTTTATTTATTTATTTTGAGAGAGAGAAAGAGCACGAGCAGGGGAGGGGCAAAGAAAGAGAATCCCAAGCAGGATCTGCACTGACATCGTGGAGCTTGACAAGGGGCTCGAACCCAAGAACCGTGAGATCATGACCTGAACTGAAACCAAGAGTCAGATGCTTAACCAGCTGAGCCACCCAGGCACCCCTGCTTCATATACTTAGTAGCTCTGCTGTTTTGTGCATAAATATTTATAATTGTTACATCTTCCTGATGAATTGACCCTTTGATCATTATGTAATGTTTCCTGTCCCTTATAACAACTTTTTACTATTTTGTCTGGTATTAGTATAGCTGCCCTGCTCTCCTCTGGTTACCATTTTCATGGAACATCTTTTCCATTATTTCACTTTCAACCAATGGTGTGCCCTTTGGTCTAAAGTGAGTCTCTTCTAGGCAGCATATCATTGGGTCCTGTTTTTAAAATCCATTCTGCAAAACTATATATTCTGATTGGGGAATTTAATCCATTTGCATTTGAAGTCGTTGCTAATAGGGAAGGATTTACTGTTGGTGTTTTGTTTGTATTTGGCTTTTTTTTTTCTCAAGTTAATTAACATACAGTGTAGTCTTGGCTTCAGGAGGAGAATACAGGGATTCATCACTTACATATAATACCCAGTGCTCATCCCACCAAGTGCCCTCCTCAATGCCCATCACCCATTTTCCCTACCCCCGTCAAACCTCAGTTTGTTCTCTGTTTTTAAGAATCTCTTATGGTTTGCCTCCCTCTCTGTTTGTCTTATTTTTCCTTCCCTTCCCCTATGTGTATTTGGCATTTCTGAATGTTTGTACCTTTTTCGTCCCTCCTTTGCTCTCTTACTGCCTCCCTTTGTGTTTTGTTGATTGTTGGTAGTCACATGCTTTGACTCCCTTCTCATTTATAGAATATACACAAAACTAGATTTTTGGGGAGGGGGAGGGAGTTACTATTGTGATTACATAAGATATCCTAAAGTAGTAATCTATTTTAAACTTGTAACAACTGCAATCACATACAAAAACTACTCCTTTACAAAACGGACACACAAAACCTACTCCTTTACATCTGCCCCTCCTTTATGTTTTTGATGTCACAAATTATGTCTTTATAGACTGTGTACTCATTAACATAAAGGTTTATAAAGGTTTTTGTGCTTTTGTCTTCTAGATTCTATACAGGAATTATTTTTTTTTAATTTTTTTAGTGTTTTTATTTATTTTTGACACAGAGAGAAAGAGCATGAGTGGGGGAGGGGCAGAGAGAGAGGGAGACACAGAATTTGAAGCAGGCTCCGGGCTCCCAGCTGTCAGCACAGAGCCTGATGCAGGGCTTGAACTCACAGACTGCAAGATCATGACCGGAGCCGAAGTTGGACGCTCAACCGACTGAGCCACCCAAGCGCCCCTCTATACAGGAATTAAAAGTGAATTTATACACTAAAATCACAGTAACACAGAGTTCTATATTTGTCCATATGTTTACTGGAGAACTTCATATTTTCATATGGCTTTGTGTTGCTGTCTAGCATCCTTTCTTTCTGTTTATTAATGTTTATTTATTTTGAGAGAGAGAGAGAGAGAGAGAGCGTGTGCGTGCACATGGGTGTGCTCAAACAGGAGAGGCACAGAGAGTGAGGAAGAGAGAGTCCCAAGCAGGCTCCATGCTCAGTGTGGAGCCCGACATAGGGCTTGATCCCACAACCATGAGATCATGACCTGAGCCAAAATCAAGAGTCAGTTGCCAGACTGAGCCACCCAGGCGTCCCTAGCATCCTTTCATTTCAACTTGAAGGACTCCCTTTAGTATTTCTTTATTTTAAAATTTTTTTTGAAGGTTTTAATTTAAAAACTTTAAAAAAATTTTTTTTATTTTAGAGAGAGTGTGTGTGAGCAGGGCAGAGGGGCAGAGGGAGAGAGAATCTTATGACCCTGAGATCATGACCTGAGCCAAAACCAAGAGTAAGACACTCAACTGACTGAACCACCCAGGCACCCCTCCCTTTAGCATTTCTTGAAGGGCACATCTAGTGTTAATGAATTTCCTCAGCTTTTATCTGAGAAGATCTTAATTTCTTTATAGTTTTGAAGGACAGTTTTTCCAGATACAGTATTCTTGGTGGACAGATTTTTCTTTTCTTTCAGCACTTTGAATATATTATCCTACTCCCCTCTTGCCGAGGTTTCTGCTAACAAATATGCTGGTAATATCATGGAAGCTCCCTTGTGTGTGATGCATTGTTTTTCTCTTGCTGTTTTCAAGGTTCCCTTTTTATTTGTGACTTTCAACAGTTCAATTATAATGTGCCTTGTTGTGTGAGTCTATTTGGGTTTATTTTAGTTGGAGTTTGTTGAACTGCTTGATTTTTTTAATTTTTTTAAATATTTATTTGGGAGAGAGAGAGAGAGAGCATGAGCAGGAGAGGGGCAGAGAGAGAGAGGGAGACACAGAATCAGAAGCAGGCTCCAGGCTCTGAGCTGTCAGCACAGAGTCCAAAGCGGGGCTCAAACTCATGAACTGCAAGATCACAACCTGAGCCAAAGTTGGCTGCTTAACTGACTGAGCCTCCCAGGGGTCCCTGAGCTTCTTGAATTTCTATTTCTACCTCATTTGTTCACCTCTATCCTCAGATTTGAGAATTTCTTTGAATAAGTTATCTGCCTTTTCCCCCCGTCTTTTCTTTTTCGTGCTCCCATAATGTGTATCCCATTATGTATGTATACCATCTCACTTAGTGGTATCCCATAAGACTCTTTCTAAGTTATTTTTTAATAGTTTATATTTGTTTTGACATTCCCATTTTGTCCATGCACCATTTTCCTGACTTCCTTTAGTTGTCTATCTGTATTCTCTGTTAGCTTATTGAGCATCTTTAAAAGTTATTTTGAGTTTCTTGTTATGTAGTTCTTAGATCTGTTTTGTTGTTTTTGTTATTTTAGGGTTTATTTTGTTTTTGTTTCTGATTGGGCCATGTTTCCCTGTTTCCTTGTATGTCTTGTGATCTGTTGAGTTTTGAGCACTCGATAAACTGCCACCTTTCCCAGTCTTTATAGACTGGCTTCTTGCAGCGTGGAATCTTCACCAATCACCATGTTAGAAAATCTGGGACTTCTCAGAACTTTTTTTTTTGGGGGGGTACATCTTTTTTATGGGTTGTGCATGCACTTTTGTGTACTCTAGTATATACAGGTGCCTTGGGCTATCTTAATTTCCTGTTTCTTCTCATGATCTGTTGGTATTGGTTTTTGTTGCATTCCACTGCCCCTAATCTCTTGCTCCCCCTGGCACCTTCCTGTGGAACTTCAGAGTCTCTGCTGCTCCATTTTGTAAGGGCACTTGCCTCTTTTCAGTGGCCTCCAACCTCATATCAAAACTAAGCCCTGTTCCCCATAAGTGCCCTAAGACAGGTGAGACAGAAATCAGTGCCTCAGGTGGCCCCTAGACAAGCCAGAATGTTCAAAGTAATTCAACTCTATTCCTTCTGCCTTGAAGAAAAAGCTCTTTAAAAACAAATCTGATATGATTAGATATAATACTTATTTAAAAGCTACCTTTACTAGTTTTGTTGATAGAAAAGTATTTCTAGGAACACACCAACTTCCATATTGGAGGATGACTTTTATGGGGAAGGCATAATTTTGTATATATTAATATTCAGCATTTATTTAAGTGATATGATTTATTTAAAAGATATAATCTAGAAATAGAAGTTTATTTTAAAAATCATTTGCTGGGGGTACCTGGGTGGCTCACTCAGTTAAGCGGCCGACTTCAGCTCAGGTCATGATCTCACAATTGGTGGGTTTAAGCCCCACATCGGGCTCTGTGCTGGTAGCTCAAAGCCTGGAGCCTGTTTCAGATTATGTGTCTCCCTCTCTCTGCTCCTCCCCCTCTCACATTCTATGTTTGTCTTTCAAAAATAAAATAAATAAACATTAAAAAATGTAAAAATCATTTGGGTACCTGGGTGGCTCAGTTGGTTGAGCGTCTGACTTTGGCTCAGGTCATGATCTCGCGGTTTGTGAGTTCAAGCCCTATGTCAGGCTCTGTGCTGACAGCTCAGAGCCTGGAGCCTGCTTCAGATTCTGTGTCTGTCTCTCTCTGTTCCTCGCCCGCTCACACTCTGTCTCTCTCCCTCTCAAAAATAAATAAAGATTAAAAATAATTAAATAAATAAATAAATAAATAAAAATTTGCAGAGAAGTAATGCTGTTTTCACCTGAAATATATCTAGTGGACTACTGGCAAATGTTTAACAACCAACTCTCCAGGGGGTTCAGGAGAACCTCTGGCGTTTGACAATTTCTGTGGTGTAAAAACTCCCACCATGGATGATTGAAACTCATGCATGGATGATGTCACTGAAAACAGAGCTGGGAAGAGTTCTGTGTTTGAGCACCATTATATGGTATTTTACCGTATAGACAACAATAAATTTAAATAATTTCCATAAGATAAATAGTAGTAAATATAAGAAGTGATAAGATTTATGTTTTGTTACCTTTGTTATTATAATTATAAGCTTATATAATTTAATTTTTAATGCTGTGTCTAAAAATCTTTTCACAAGTTCTGAAATTTTAACGATTAGTTCTAGCATCCTGAACAAGTCTGCTCCACTATGCCACTGAGTCCGTATCTTTATATTAATTGGGAATCTTTGGTTACAATTGACAACACAACACAAAACAAAAAACCAACTTAAGCAAAATATGGAGTAATTGGCTTACATGACAGAAGGGTCCAGAGGTAGATAAGGCATTGATATGGCTGAATTTAGGAGCTCAAATTAAGCACTCGGTAATTACTCTATCTCCTGGCACTGCTCACCTCTATTTGGTTCCTTCTCCAACAGACTCATTCCATGAGACAACACTGTTGGCCCCTAGCAGTTTTAGATTACTGGTCTTATATCTTCCCTCTCAGAATGACAGAGATTCTTTCTGTTTTCAAATCCATCTTAGTCCCTGAAGTAAGAATCTCATTGGGCTGTCTTAAAATCATGCCCTCCTCTGAATCAACAACTATGTCTAAAGGCTCAGGAAACTCTGACTAGTTGGGGTTTCCTACTCAGGGGATGGGAAAATTGGAGACCCTGAAAAATAGCCCCATCAGAAGTGGAAAGAGGTACCACTCTAAAATTGAGATATCATTCTCAAAAGAAGGGAAAGGAAGGGAAAGCAAAAACAACAGATGTGTACCACATTCTGCTTACAAGTGTATTTTTATTTTAAGGTTCTATTAAGGGACGTGGGCATGAAGGGCCAGAAGACAGTCTTTCTAATCACGGACACTCAGATTAAAGAGGAAGCTTTTCTAGAGGATATTGACAGTGTGCTCAATACTGGAGAAGTACCTAACATTTTTGCTGCAGATGAAAAACAGGAAGTGATGGAGGTAAATGCTTCTTAGGGAGTGCCACTCCCAGCACAGAAATGTTCTTGTCTAGCAACTTTTTCTCTGCTCTTCAGAATAAGTACAGCTTGTGAATAGGATTTTTGTAATTAAAAAATTTAAAGTATACTATTTTAATATATCTTTTTTTTTGGTAAACTTCAAATGGCTTCTACCATAGTTATGAGATAGAATTTTTATAATTCATTTTTTCCTAATGATGGCAATTTCATCTCTTTTATTTAGTATGTCTTATGAGTGATTAGACATTTTAAATCACATCTTAGGGTTGCAAAGATAAGAAAAAATAGAACTTTGAAACACTGCTTGAATAGCTGTTATGGTTTACCACTGGTTAACAAATTTTTTAAAAATTAGTAAAGAGGGGCGCCTGGGTGGCTCAGTCGGTTGTGCGTCCGACTTCAGCTCAGGTCACGATCTCGCGGTCCGTGAGTTCGAGCCCCGCGTCGGGCTCTGGGCTGATGGCTCGGAGCCTGGAGCCTGCTTCCGATTCTGTGTCTCCCTCTCTCTCTGCCCCTCCCCCGTTCATGCTCTGTCTCTCTCTGTCTCAAAAATAAATAAACGTAAAAATAAAAATAAAAAAATTAAAAAAAAATTAGTAAAGACAAGTACTAAAGTACTAAAGTAGTTTTAGTAAAACTACTTGTGTCAACAATTCTGACGTGTGAAAATCGTGCTTTGTGATTTAATAGACAAAAAAAGATAGTTGTGAAATGCCAACACGTTTGATGTCCTCTCCTTCTACCCCCATTTCTAATATCTTCCTACACAAGATCTCTACTAGTGCTTTTTCTTTCTTGTTGCTATAACTACTTTTACCCATAGAATATATCACTCATAGCTGGATGCTTCATTTCAGTTTCCAGAGATAACATCTGTAGTAAAATGGATTCACCCTAGTAGTTGAAGCACCTGCATTTCTCTTGTATGGGATGGAACTAATATATATACATGATAGTTCCTCCTACATAGGGTTGTTGTGAGGTCTGAAGGTCAAATGAAATGAAGCATTTATGGAGCATTAGGTACTTAGAAAACCCTCAGTAAATGGTATCTTACCAGTCTGTGGCCTGGGGTGGGGAAGGAGAAAAGGAGTAAAGAAAAGATCCCAAGTTCTCTCTTTCATCTGGGTAATGTCAAGGATGTGGCCAAGACTGATGAAAAAATAGTGACTTTCCTGATTCATAGGAAAAATTCATCCCTTTACTCTCATCCAAGAAATAGCCACCCGTGGGGAGTGGGTATTCCTAAGCTTTGCTAAACTTTCCTGTTCACTTTAGCTATTTATTTTTTCATCTTGTCATGTTGCTACAAAACTTTTCCATTGCTTCAGTATTTTGTTTGAAAAGATAAATAAAATTGATAAACCTTTAATTTTTTTTGTAAAGATAAACAAAAATGAGAAACCTTTATTTTTTCAAGATTGGTTTAATATTTTTTGAAATTTAAATCCAAATTATTTAACATATAGTGTGATAATAATTTCAGGAATAGATTTTAGTGATTCATCACTTACATATAACACCCAGTGCTAATCCCAACAAGTGTCCTCCTTAATGCCCTTACTCCTTTAGCCCTTTCCCCCACCCAGCACCCACCAGCAACCCTCAGTTCTCTGTATTTAAGAGTCTCTTAGGATTTGTCTCCCTCTCTGTTTTTATATTATTTTTGCTTCCTTTCCCTTATGTTCATCTCTTTTGTATCTTAAATTCCACATATGAGTGAAGTCATATGATATTTGTCTTTCTCTGGCTGACTAATTTCACTTAGCATAATACACTCTAGTTCCATCTACATTGTTACAAATGGCAAGATTTCATTCTTTTTGATCGCTGAGTAATATTCCAGTGTGTGTGTGTGTGTGTGTGTGTGTGTGTGTGTGTGTACCACATCTTCTTTATCCATTCATAAGTCGATGGACATTTGGGCTCTTTCCATACTTGGGCTATTGTTGATAGTGCTGCTATAAACATTGGGGTGCATGTGCCCCTTTGAAACAGCATATCTGTATCCCTTGGATAAGTACCTAGTAATGCAATTTCTGGGTCATACAGTAGTTCTATTTGTAATTTTTTGAGGAACCTCCATATTGTTTTCCAGAGTGGCTGCACCAGTTTGCATTCCCTGACCAGCAGTGCAAAAGGGTTCCTCTTTCTCCGCATCCTTGCCAACATCTGTTGTTGCCTGAGTTTGTTAATTTTAGCCATTATGACAGGTGTGAGGTGGTATCTCATTGTGGTTTTGATTTGTATTTCCCTGATGATGAGTGATCTTGAGCATCTTTTCTTGTGTCTGTTAGCCATCTGGATGTCTTCTTTGGAAAAGTGTCTATTCATGTCTTTTGCCCATTTCTTCACTGGATTATTTGCTTTTGGGGTGGTAAGTTTGAGAGGTTCTTTATAGATTTTGGATATTAACCCTTTATCTGATATTGTTATTTGCAAATATCTTCTCCCATTCTGTCGGTTGCCTTTTAGTTTTGATAATTATTTCCTTCACTGTGCAGAAGCTTTGTATCTTGATGAGGTCCCAATAGTTCATTTTTGCTTTTGTTTCCCTTGCCTCTGGAGACATGTTGAGTAAAAAGTTCCTGTGGCCAAGGTCAAAGAGGTTGCTGCCTGTTTTCTCCTCTAAGATTTTGATGCTTCCTGTCTTACATTGAGGTCTTTCATCCATTTTGAGTTTATTTTTGTGTATGGTGTAAGAAAGTGGTCCAGGTTCATTCTTCTGCATGTCGCTGTCCAGTTTTCCCAGCACCATTTACTGGAGAGGCTATCTTTTTTCCATTGGATATTCTTTCCTGCGTTGTCAAAGATTAGTTACCCATACTTTTGTGGGTCCGTTTCTGGGTTCTCTATTCTGTTCCATTGATGAGTGTCTGTTCTTGTGGCAAAACCATACTGTCTTGATGATTACAGCTTTGTAATACAGCTTAAAGTCCAGAATTGTGATGCCTCCTGCTTTGGTTTTCTTTTTCAGGATTGCTTTGGGTATTTGGGGTCTTTTCAGGTTCCATACAAATTTTAGGATTGTTTGTTCTAGCTCTGTGAAGAATGCTGGTGTTATTTTAATAAGAATTGCTGCTTCAGTATTTTTTTGTGGTATGATCCAGCAGTGACCTTAAGAACTTCTTTCCTTCACATTCCAAGTCTAGGAACATCATATCAATTCATCCACAAAGAAGTGGATGAAAGAATACATCCCTGTTTCTCTTTGCTTTATGCTGACCTTTTAAAATAGAAAAGGTAAGGGGCACCTGGGTGGTTCAGTCAGTTAAGTGTCTGACTCTTGGTTTTGGCTCAGTTCATGACCTCATGGTTCATGAGTTTGAGCCCCATGTTGGGGTCTGCACTGACAGTGTGGAGCCTGCTTGGGACTCTCTCTCTCCCCCTCTCTCTGCCCCTCTCCCACTCACTTGAGCGCATGTGTGCATGCACATGAACACACACACACAAACACACACACTCTCTCAAAATAAATAAACTTATTAGAAAAATAAAGTTGAAAAGGTAATATGAAAGAAGTTCTATAATTTCTTTCTATACTCTGTACTATCCTGTACATCCCCCTTTGAAGACTATGTCTTAGGCTTTGCTTACTTTATCCCTCTGACAAAGATTTTAGTTTAAACCTCACTTCTGATAACTGGCCTGTATGGCTTGGACTTGACCCTGCTTAGAGAATACCTTTTAGACATGTCAGCACATGTCTCTGACTTCAGCAATAGAGTTCCAGCCTCAGACCTCCTTTCCAGACTATTTTTTCCACTGTTCTATTTGCCTTCCTTGAAGAATTAAATTATTTCAGTGTCTTCCTGAATAAAACAGTGACTTCTTAAAAAAAATTTTTTTAAGTTTGTTTATTTTGAGAGAGAGAGCAAGCACAAGCAGGGGAAGGGCAGAGAGAAGGAGAGACAGGATCCCAAATAGGCTCCATGCCATCAGCACAGAGCCCAGTGTGGGGTTTGAATGCATGAACAGTGAGATTATGACCTGAGCCGAGATCAAGATTCAGACTCTTAATGGACTCTGTCACCCAGGTGCCCCAAAACAGGGACTTCTTATTCGCCACACTTAGTGATATTTTCTCATTTCCTTTTTACAATTCTCATTCATATTTCATGTAATTCATTATTCTCTTAAGTTTTTATTTTTATATACTTAGAGAGAGCACACGTAGGGGTTGGGCAGAGAGAGAGGGAGAGAGAGACTCCCAAGCAGTCTTCATGTTCTGATAGAGCCTGACACAGGGCTTGATCTCACAAACCGTGAGATCTATTCTTTAGCTTACACTAAGGTTCACTCTTTGTGTTGTACATTCTATGGGTTTTGACAAATGAATATTGATGTGTATTCACCATTAAGTGTCATACAGAATAGGTTCCCTGACATAAAAATGCAATGAATTCCACCTATTTATGTCTCTCTTCCTCCCCTGAACCCCTACCAACCTCTGCTCTTTTTTATGGTCTCCATAATTTTAGCTTTTCCAGAATGTTACATAGTTGGAATCATACAGTATGTAGCTTTTTTAGATTGGCTTCTTTCAGTTAACAGTCTGCATTTAAGGTTCTTCCATATCTTTTTATGGCTTGATAGCTCATTTATTTTTTATCACTGAATGGTATTCCATTGATTGAAAGTATCACAGTTTATTTATCCGTTTACCTATTGGAGGACATCTTGGTTGCTTCCAAGTTTGGGCAATTATGAATGAAGCTGCTATAAACCTTTGTGTGCAGGTTTTTGTGTGAACGTAAGTTTCAATTCTACTTTCCCTTGAGTGTTGTGAAATTTTACTCCATTTATCTAATTTTTTCAGTAGCTGCTCATTTTCTTACACCCCTGAATCAGTCCTGTTCACAAAATATATGTGTGTGGGGTGGGGGAGGGGGTGGGAGGGGGGACTATTCTCCTACAGACAGCTTACCTACCTAGAAGCATTAACCATTATTTCTATGTAAATAACCCCCATACTTAAATTACCATCCTAGCTCTTTTCGCAAACTTTTGTTCTGCAGTTACAACCATATATTACCTTTCTCTATTTGCATCTCGAGTATTAACTCAGACTTAATGCAGGTAGACCACCTGAACATAATTTCGTAGACTAACACTGATCATAATAATCATAATTTGAGAATTACTCTCATAATGTATATACAGAGTCAATTTATAATTTTCCATGAAGATAGATATCCCATAAAGCAGAACATATCTACAATAGAGAATTCTTTGAGAAATCAATTCCTTGCAGTAGCAACAGAACTTATATGATCATTGTGACCATTCCTTATATCTGCTATTAAAACATTTTTTAAAATCTATTTATAAGATAATTTATTGACTATGAAATTTTTTTGTGCTCTGAACAAGGAGAAAGGCAGGATATGAAGTAAAAGCTAACAGTCACTTAACTATGCAGCAAGAACTATTGCATGTGTTCATGTGTAATAACTCAATTGATCCTTCAACAGCCCTCTGATATAGGTACTCTTTTGCCCATTTTACAGATGAGGAAATTAGGTTACAGAGAGGTTAAATAACCTGCCCGAAGGGCACATAGGTACTAAACTGCAGGCTGTGACCTGAATTCAAGAAGTTTGGTTTTGGAACCATGATGCCCAAAGTCGTGTAGAGATAAAGAAAGTTAAAAGTCCCCCATAATCTCATTATCAGACAACCCTATTAACATTTTTAAAATATAACAATGTTGTAAGAATAAAGTTAGAGTTCAAATAGCATAAAAATGTCCAGAATGAAAAAAAAAGAATGATACAAACCAAAAAAAAGTCCAAAACAAAAAGTGAAAGCTTTCTTCTCATACTCCCCCTTAAGTCCATCTCACCAAAAGTAACTATTGTTAATAGTTTCTGTGATTACTTTCATAAACGGGTGTGTATGTACTCACACATGCACCTATGTATTCTTTTAACAAAGATCATATTACACACTGTTTCATAACTTGTTTTCTTTTCACTTATTTTATCTTGCTGATCTTGCCATAGCACATTCATCAATGCATTTCATTTAACAGTTGTATAAAATTTACAACCTATGAATGCTTTATAATGTTTTTAACTGGACACTTCGGTTGTTTAGGTTTTTCCTCTTAGAAGCAACGTTGAATTATAGTCCTATACGTATATCATGGTGAACTTTTTGTGAGTACCTTTGTAAGTTAAATTCTTGACAGATATTTATTTTCAAATTATAGAATTATGGAGTTGGAAGAAGTACAAACTATATCAAAGTCACTTTATTGATATAAAAACTTTAAAGATATTTACAAGGGGAATAGTAAAAATTCTTAACATTCCGGTAGTTATTAATCTCATTATCAGATTGTCTGGTTTTGTTTACAAGGTTTTTATTTCCCTAGGGTGTTCGTCCTGTAGCTCAGGCTGGCAGTAAACACTATGAACTCAGTCCCTTGGCCCTGTTTGCATTCTTTGTGAATCGCTGCAAAGATAATCTTCATGTTGTAGTGGCCTTTAGCCCCATTGGAGATGCTTTTCGGAATCGCTTGAGACAGTTCCCATCCCTCATCAATTGCTGTACCATTGACTGGTTTCAGGTTTGTAATTTGGGGGCAAAGGGATGGGGGGAATGGGCAACTAAATCTTTTAGAATTTTTCTGAAATCTTACTCAAGCTCTATTGATACACATTCAGCACGTTTGTTTCTTGATTGCTTGCTCTAATGACAGGCATAATGCTCGGTGCCAGGGACTGATAAGTCTACATGATCCCCACAAGGAGCTCACATTCTAGACTGGAAGATAGAAAAGGCAGTTGGTAAAGGAGTCATCACAATCATATAAAAGAGCTATAACCTTGGTATGGAAAAGATGTACTTATTAAGACAGTGAATCTCTAAACTATGAAAATGAAATACATAGAGGAGGAGTGTATTAGTAATCAAGAGAATGTATTACACACACACACACACACACACACATACATGCACACACACATATATATGTCTAAAAAGATATATAGGTAGATCTATATCTGTTGATATTGATATCTATATCTATCTATCTATACATGTATTTATTATAAGTAACTGGCTCACATGATTATGGAGGCTGACAAGTTCAAACATCTGCAGCCAGCAAGCTGGAGACCCAAGAGAACTAATGGTGTAAGTTCCAGTCTGAAGGCCAGCAGGCTTGAGACCCAGGAAGAGCCAATGTTTCCATTGGAGTCCAAAGGCAGGAAAAAACTGAAGGCAGTCAGGCAGAAGGAGTTCCCCTTATTCTGGGGGGTGTAGGAATGTTCAGTATTTTTATTCTCTTCAGACCTTCAATTGATTAGATGAGACCCATTCACATGAGGGAGGGTAGTCTGCTTTACTTAGTCTATTAATTTGAATATTAAACTCCTCCTAAAGCACACTTCATAGAAATATCCAGTGTAATGTTTGACCAGATATCTGGGCACCTGGTGGCCCATAGTAAAATTGACACTTAAAACTAACCATCACAAGGTATAGTAAGTGCAAAGGGAGAACAGTGAGGCGGGCATGTCTCATTTGGGCAAATGCATATAGTTTGGTACAGGTGACTGGCACTGAGGATAGCAGGAGTTAAGCTGGAGCTTTGAGTTGGTGCCAAGTCATATGGAATTTGTGAATGTGCCTAGGAATTTGGTTTTGCACCAAAGACATTGTGGGGGCATTAACATATATTTAGAGGAAAAAATCCAAATACTTGGAGGCTATATGGGATGGTTTGGAATAGGGCAAAACAAGGACAGGAAGACCAACTGAGTGGACATTTCAGTCAAGCCAGCAGCAAATGATGAAGGCTGCCACTTCACTTAACCTTAAGGCAGGTTGTCACTGCCTGCGTAAGACCATACAGTACTTATGCCCTTGAGAATAGTAGCTCATGCACCGGGTGTTGTATGGAAACCAGCTTGACAATAAATTATGTTAAAAAAAAAATAGTAGCTCATGGTATCTTCTATTTAATTGTTTTATGTCCAAAAGAATGTGGACTATAGATTGACCCTGGATAATTTATTTTATTTAATTAATTAATTAATTTTTAATGTTTATATTCATTTTTGAGACAGAGCATGAGCAGAGGAGGGACAGAAAGAGAGGGAGACACAGAATGTGAAGCAGGCTCCAGGCTCTGAGCTGTCAGCACAGAGCCCGACGTGGGGCTTGAACTTATCAACTGCAAGATCATGACCTGAGCTGAAGTTGGACACTCAACCAACTGAGCCACCAGGTATCCTGGACAATTTCTTTTAAAAATAAATTTCTTTGGGGGCGCCTGAGTTGCTCAGTTGGTTAAGCGTCCAACTTTGGCTCAGGTCATGATCTCACAGTTCATGAGTTCAAGCCCCGCGTTGGGCTCTGTGCTGACAGTTCAGAGCCTGGAGCCTGCTTCAGATGCTGTGTCTCCCTCTCTCTCTGCCCCTCCCCACTCATGCTCTGTCTCTCTGTCTTAAAAATAAATAAAACATTAAAAAAATTAATTAAAAAAATAAGTTTCTTTGGGCATGTGGGTGGTTCAGTCGGTTGAGTGTCCAACTTCGGCTCAGGTCATGATCTCAGGGTCTGTGGGTTCCAGCCCTGTGTTGGGCTCTGTGCTGACAGCTCAGAGCCCCGAGCCTGACTCAGATTGTGTCTCCCTCTCTCTGCCCCTCCCCCACTTGTGCTCTGTCTCTGTCTCTCTCTCTCTCAAAAATAAATAAACATTAAAATAAATTAAAAATAAATTTCTGGTGCTAATTTGTTTTATTCTCTTTTACCTATTTATCAGTTGCAAAACTAGTTCTGCCTTGTTTTTTAAAATATTTTTTAATGTTTATTCAGTTTTGAGAGACAGAGCACAAGTGGGGGAGGGGCAGAAAGAGAGAAAGACACAGAATCCAAAGCAGGCTCCAGGCTCTGAGCTGTCAGCACAGAGCCCAATGCGGGGCTTGAACCCACAGTCCGGGAGATCATTCATGACCTGAGCCAAAGTTGGATGCTTAACCGACTGAGCCACCCAGGCGCCCAACTAGTTTTCCCTTTTGAGGACTGTACATATGTTCAGCTAGTGGATATTTTAGTGTTTACACAATAATAAAAGTTGTGTGAAACAATTTTGATTTATGTAAACTGTATCTTAATATTATATCTATTAAGCAGCCAAAAACCAACCCAACTCTGTCCAACCATAAATTTTTCTTTCGTGAAATCTTATAAGGATATTTGGCTACTTCTGAATATCTTTGTCATAACCATAGACTTTGTATTCTATTATAAGCGATTCATAGCTGTTGAGAAAATTTTTTTAAAAGAGGGAGCTGGGAGTTGCAAATAGATAAGGGAATTTAGGTGGGTAACAGAGGAATAAAGGTTTTGCAGTGAAACAGTGGGGGATAGAGGATCTGTGTCAGAATGATGCTAATGGCGTTGTCTGGGGCCGGGGTCTGTGAAGTTCAGGAAGTGAGTATAAACCACTATGTGTCCCATAGCTCAGGACAGCATTGAATTTTTGGCTAGATCTTTTTTCTTTTTTTTTTATATATATATTTATTTTGAGAGAGAGCACACAAGTGGGGGGAAGGAACAGAGAGAGAGGGGGAGAGAGAATCCCAAACAGAGGCTCGAACTCACAAAGCATGAGATCATGGCCTGAGCCAAAAATCAAGAGGCAGACGCTTAACCAACTGAGGCACCCAGGAGCCCTGGCTAGATCTTTAGTCTCAAAGTAGCGTGTGTACTTACCAGGGGTACCAAAGAAATTCAGATGATAAGGGAAGGAATTACTGGAATATTCATTCATTTTTGTATGAAATATTTTATATGGATTAACAGTCTACTCCTACTCAGTTTGTATGTCAGATGACCATATGTCATAGATAGTATGTAAGGTGCCCTGAGGGATCCCTGTGATAAACTGAAAATTGAAGATGTAATATAATGAAGATCTAAATGGATTTAAGAAAATGGCATAAACCAGCATGAGCTAGCTTGAGCTCTGTGTCAGCCACATCTTGAAGCAAAAGCAGTGACTACTTAACAAGATCTGACAAGATATTGGTTAGAACATATTTAAGAAGGCTGTCTAAAATATGGATTTATACTGACCATTTAAACAACAAATCTTATCCCCAGGGCGTATCATACCTTGCAATATTGGCTCATGATGTTTTCCTGTCAGTAGCCATTTTCTACCCACTCCATCCTTGTCTATAGAATTCTGATTTTGTCTGGAAAATCACCCTCCATGTAGTCATGTATCACAGGGATTGATTTCTGGCTCGTCCAAGTCATTTTTGGTGCTCTCATGCCTCCTACTGTTGATTGGTTTATACATGAGCCTATTCATGACCTACTCCTTGCCAATGGATCCTGAATTCAAGTCTGTTGGGAAGCTTTGGGGATTAGTGTAAGAAGAGTATAACTCTTCACTATAAGAAGTGTTACATGGTAGGAAAAGGGCCTTTTCTGTCTCTCAAACTTGTTGTTTGAGGATGTAATGTCCATAGCTGCAACAGTCCTCTTGCCACCAAGATGGGGCAAGCCCAAGGGTAAAATAAAGTACATGGAGAATGGTAGAGCAAAAGGCTGGAAAGAACTGGATCCTTGATATGACTGAGCTTCTAAATTAAGCAGCTCTGGAAGTACTCTACTTCTAGACTTCTTACTATATACAATGATACATTCCCTTTGAAGACACAGTAAGACTGGTTTCTGTCACTGTGGCCATAAATATTCTAACTAGTACAGATAGTTATTAAACTTTCATGATTAACAGGATAATTTAAAAAAAAAGCACCCAGAACACAAAGATAAACCTTTGTAATGTTTTCAGTGATGTATGACTCCTATGACATTCACTTACTCTGGCATTTTACAAAAATTCACTGATCTCAATCTTTAGAAGCCTCTTTGAAAAATTTGTTAGTATAACATGAATACAATCTGTTAGTAAACTTGCATATACTGGCAGTGTGTGTTTAAAACTTTTTTTACTAATGGTGTACTAGGTCAAAAAAGTTTGAATTTCACTAGAATGGAGGGCCAGACACTGAGAAAAATTGACCTTAAAATGAATATTGTCTGACACAAAGGAAAATAATTACAAGCATCTTGTTGAATCTAAATGAAATTTGGAAAATACTCTAATGAGCAAGTAAAAATTAATTGCTCATTTAGTATAAATTATTTCATCGAATAATATTTGGAATCATTATTGACAAGTGCTGTCTTAGGTACTGAAGATAATGGCAGGGAGAAAAAGTCCTTTCATGGATTTTACATTTTAGTGGTCAGGGGAAACAGACAATGAACAAATGGACAAAAAAATTTATGTTGTGTACTTTTAAGTGCTAAGAAGAAAATTCAGGACCAGGAAGAGAGAAATGAGGAAAGGAGTGGTGTTTTACAATGAGTGCTCTGGGAAGACCTTCCTAATAAGTTGGCCTTTCTGCAGAGATGTGATGGAGAACCACATCAAAGGTCTAGGTGAGGAGGGTTCTAGTCAGAGGGACTAGCAAGACCCAAGGCCCAGATGCAGGAACACAGGTGGCATGTTCCAGGAAAAGCAGAGGAATCCTTTCACTGAGACCGGGAAGGCTGGAGAAGAAGCAAATTTGGGGGGAAGAAAATCAAAAGTTCAGCTCTGGATGTCATAACAGGAATTATGATGGACTGCTAATAACAGAAACCCAAGCTAAATGTATGAAGTTTTTCTCTCTCATAGAAGAAAATCTGAAGGTAAGAAGACTGGGCTTTTATGGCTTGACAAAGTCATCAGAATCTAAGGTTCTTTCTTCTTTACTATCCTTAACATGTGGTTTCTACCCTCAAATTCATCTTATGGTCTAAGGTGGCCGCTGGAGCTCCAACTTCCACATCTGTGTCCCAGGAAAGAAATAGAATAATAGAAGGTTAGGGCAAAACTGACACACTTTACACCTGTCAGAAAGGCTAAAATTAACAACACAGGAAACAACAGACGTTAGTGAGGATGGGGATAAAGGGGAACTCTCTTACACTGTTGGTGGGAATGCAAACAAGTGCAGCCACTCTGGAAAACGGTATGGAGGTTCCTCAAAAAGTTAGAAATAGAACTACCCTATAATCCAGTAATTGTACTTACTAGGTATTTTCCCAAAGGATACAAAAATACTGATTTGAAGGGGTGCATGCACCCCAATGTTTATAGCAGCATTATCTACAATAGTCAAAGCATGGAAGCAGCCCAAGTGTCCATTGACTGATGATTGGATAAAGAAGCTGTGGTACATATATACAATGGAATATTACTCAACCATCAAAAAGGATGACATCTGCCATTTGCAATGACACGGATGGGGCTGGAGAGTATTATGCTAAGTGAAATAAGACAGAAGAAAACAAATACCATAAAATTTCATTCATATGAAATTTAAGAAACAAATGAGCACAGGGGAAAAAAAGAGACAAACCAAGAAACAGACTCTTAATTATAGGGAACAAACATGGTTATTAGAGGGGAGGTGGGGGGGGGATGGGTGAAATAGGCGATGGGGATTAAGGGGTGCACTTGTGATGAGCACTGGGTGTTGTATGGAAGTGTTAAATCACTACATTGTACGCCTGAAGCTAATGTTGCACTGTATGTTAACTAATTGGAATTTAAATAAAAACCTTTTTAAAAAGGGATACATACCAGCTCTAACCCTTTAAAGAGCCTTTCCTGCGGTTCCCACCCAACAACTGCTTATATGCCTTAATCTGCTCTGAATTGCAGGGGAATCTAGGCAATGTGGTCTTTTAGCTGGGCCTATTGCCATCTAGAATAAAATTGGAGTCCTTAGGAAAAAGAGCTGATAGGTATTAGGTGGGCAACTAGCATCCTCTGCCATTGTCATGCTAACTTTGGGATGTCTACTAGATGTCCAAATGGAAGAGTTAGGAAAGCAGTGTAATGTATTCTTGTTAGGTAAAATACCATTGACGCTTCCTTTATATTTGCTCTTTAATTATAAACTCTTTCATACATTTAGTTGTGACCTCAGTCCACCTAATTCTATTTTTCCAATTAAGGTTTTAATTTTCTTAACCCCAAATTCTTTTCATCCAGGAAGACACTTACATAGTTGGAGTGGGACTACCCATCTTAAATGTCTTAAGTTTTTCTTTTTCTTATTTTTAGCCATGGCCTGAAGATGCCCTTGAACTTGTAGCTATGAAATTCTTAGAAACACTGGAGCTTACTGAGGTTGAAAGACGAGAGATAGTTCCAATCTGCAAACACTTTCACACTACCATTATGGATCTTTCAGAAAGGTTAATATTAATAAATTTTAAAATGACAATAATGCCTTATATTTTAACATGTCTCTCTCTGTGAAAAGCTCAAAATTTCAATAGGATTTCTATGTCTTCTAAACATTTCTGATCATTTAATTAAGATCTCAGCTTGCAATAGAATAGAAAACTATTTAATCTAGGTTTAAGGAAAAGGGGAGAATTTATTATAAAGATACAAGGGTATCTCACAAAGCTTAAGAAAAAGAATACAGCTGGATCACAGATACACTGGAAACAAGAGTTAGAAAGTCATCCTAAACCCAGAAATATCTTTTCTCTGTTTCTCATCCTATTTTGCCTCTCTTTTCTGATTCTTTCTCTTTGTAGACTGTATTTTCCTTCTTTTTCTTTTTTTTTTGCATTTATTTGACTTTTTTCCAGTTTTATTGACATTATTAATATAACATTATATAAATTTAACAGGTACAGCCTAATGATTTGATATATGTATATAATGTGAAATTATTACTACAATAAGTTTAGTTAACATTCTTCTCAATTTTTTCTTGTGATGAGAACTTTTAAAATCTACTCTCTTAGCAAGTTTCAAACACATAATACAGTATTGTTAACCATAGTTACCATAGGGCACATTACATCCCCAGAACTTATTAACCTTGTAATTGGAAGTTTGTATCTTTTGACCACATTCATCCATTTCCCCAACCCCTACCCTCTGCCTCTGGAACCACTAGTTTATTCTCCATGTCTATGAGTTCTAGTTCTCCTCCTCCTCTTCCTCCTCCTCCTCCTCCTCCTCCTCCTCCTCCTCCTCCTCCTCCTCCTTCTTTAGGTTCCACATATAAATATATAAATGACATCATATGTATTTGGCAGACTGAGTTTTCTACATCTCCTTGCATGTGGAGGAAATTGTCTACCTCTTGATTCTCAAGTTCACTTCTTGCAATTCCACCAACAGGCAGGCAGATTGGCTGTTTCCAGCTCCCTGTTCTAAATTTATCCCAAAATGTGATAAGCCTCATTTGTGTCCAGTGCCCAACCCTAGTCCAATCAGCTGTGGTTAAAGTGGCAGGTTTCAGAGAACAAACATTGCTGATGGAACACTGGATGGAAGTTTTCAGAAAAGGGAAGAGGGGTGGTGGGCTGTGGATAACTCAGAAGTATCTATTTCATCTCTGTTCATCTCTTGACACCCTCATTTCAAAAGCATGTAAAGCCAAGCGCTCATAGTATATTGCCTATCTAGAATCATACAGCCTCTTGGCATGGTTGGATTGGACGGGTGCACCAAGCAGTGGGCTCTACTCTGTGTACTTGCCATGAAACAATGTTGCTTCCATTGTTTCCATGTGTTATGTGTAGTAGTTTTATGCTTCTGGCCATACTCCACTCAGCCAAAGTGACAACACTTTGTGCAAGGAATGGGGACTCGTCCTTGCTATCCTATCTGCAACACCTCTCCCTACGACACTTCCCTACCTTACACAGTATCTTGAGTCCCTTACAGTGCTAGTTCCTCCTAGCTTATGACACATATAAAAAGGCCTGTATCTTTCTTGTTCTTGCTCACCTTTGATACCCATCTTTGGTGATTTGTGCTTTTTAAATACATCATTGCTATTTGATATTTTGCAGATAAGAAATCAGGGCATGCTTATGTGGAGAATTCTTAGAATGTTATAAAGTTTAAGAACTCAGCAGCTTCTGAATGAAATTAACCTTTATTCTTATAGGTTTGTTGTTGATGCTTTGTTGAATGCACTTCTTACTCTGTGCAACTCATTACTTTGGAGTAAGATATGTTATCTGTCTCTCTTAGGTTCTTGCAGCAGTTAGGACGGCATAACTATGTTACTGCTACTTCTTACCTCGAACTTATTGCCTCATTTCGACAGCTTTTGACTAAGAGGCGACAAGCTGTCATGGAAGCAAAACAGCGATATGTGAATGGGCTTGACAAATTAGCTTTTGCCGAGTCTCAGGTAAATTTGATGAGCTGCTCACAACGGTAATATATAATTATAACTTTTCATTGGGAAATATAAGAAATCATAAATAACAAAGAGCTACAATTTATCAAGAATACGTTATGTGCCAGGCATTGTGTTATGTGCCTCACACACATTCCTTCAGTTATTCCTCATAACCACTCAGTGAGTTAGACACTAATGATCCTCATTTTACAAACGAGTTAAAGTCAGTTTTAGAGAAATTCACTAAGTTTCCCAGACTCAAATACAGACTTAAATAGTCCTGTTTTATTCTTAATTTTTTGGCATTTGGAGAGAATACAGGAAGTCTGAGTTTCCTTTTTTTATTGTAATATAAGGTTTTATTAAATATACGATTTTTTAAAATAAGTCAAGTGCTAGTAATACTTACTAGCATTAGTTCACTGCAAGCAATACAGGTTTGGGTGATTCATATGCACTGTATACCATGCATCATATAATAGGGACACTCCACCCTGCCACCTTTTTTCTATCTGCATTTCTTCCATGACAACCGCATTCTCTCACAGCTCTGTCATATACGTGAAGAAGATAAAGTCTCTTGTGAAGAAAACTGGCATGGCTTTGTTTATCATATAAATAAGTGAGGGAAAAAGTTAAGGTTCGCTGGCCCTAATGCTGTATGATACGCTTTATGTTTCAATTTTTTGTGGTTAGCTTCCGTAGCTCTTGTAGCTATGAAAACTTAATGACAAATTGTCTGTTTAGGTTGGAGAAATGAAAATGGAGCTTGTTCAATTACAGCCCAAATTGGAAGAAGCTAAAATTGAAAATGCACATATGATGCAGGTAGAGTATCCTGAGTTTTTAATTTTTTATTTATTTTTAATGTTTATTTTTTTGAGAGAGAGAGACAGAGCACGAGCAGGGGAGGAGCAGAAAGGGAGGGAGACTCAGAATCTGAAGCAGGCTCCAGACTCTGAGCTGTCAGCACAGAGCCCAATGCAGGACTCGAACCCACGAACCGTGAGATCATGACCTGAGCTGAAGTCAGACACTTAACCGACGAAGCCACCCAGGTGTCCCTATCGTGAGTTTTTAAAAATTGATGTCAGACGACAATTGAAATGTGTAAAATTAGCCTTGAAAATATGCCTTAATTTTTTGACACTACACCACTAGATCTTAGGGGCCTTACCCTTTTCTACTGCCTGGCTATCTTCCGGAGTCCCACATGAGTTCTGTTGATTTTGAAAGGAAGCGGGAAGCCCATTATCCCGTTAGGTCCCATGTATTCGCATTTCTCCTCATTCTATCCTGGGACCTCCTGCCCTTCAACATGATATGTTGAATTCCCTAATCTCCAAACATTCTTTTGCCTTTAGGAAGGAGAAAGCAATAGGATGTTGAAGGAATTGTCTTTGTTTTTTTCTTTCTTTAGATTATCGAGATAGAGTCTGCACAAGTGGAAGCAAAAAGAAAGTTTGTGAAATTAGATGAAGAGATAGCCAGTGGCAAGGCTGAGGAAGCCCAAGCTCTGAAAAACGAGTGTGAGAGTGACCTGGCTGAGGCAATTCCAGCCTTGGAAGCAGCCCTGTCTGCCCTGGATACACTCAAGGCAAGTGTTTGAATTCACTACCTTGCGTTTCATCGACAAACTAGGTCACAGGTCCCTGTTTCATTAGGTGTGGCTCTGTTCCGCTGGGTGGCACTTCACTCTAGATGACCATGAGCATTAATTTAAGTAACTGTTTATCACTGTGTGCCAAGGACTCTTAGCACTCCATCCTCTGAAACTCAGAGGATTCATGATGCCTTCAAACCTCACCGATTAATATCATTGATATTAGGTTACCTTTTCACTGAGAGTCTGTGGCCTTGTACTGTTCCTGGTATCAGGCTATATGAGTTAGGTTGCAGTTGCAGGGTAGAGAACTGTCTCTATTTAATACAAGCAGACAGGGATTCCTTAAAGGATTCCTTAGAGAATACTGTCAATGGATTACACAAGTATTGGAAGAGCTGAAGAAAGAGATCCAAGGCTGAACTGCCAGGAATGACTCCCAAAGACAAACTGAAATGGCCTACCAGAGGAACGATCCCTCTGAGTCAGAAGCCTGCAGAGCCACCCTCCAGAGCCTCCACTGTAATCTCTATCAGCAAACGAGGTGCCTCACACCCTGCCCATTGCCCTGTTTATTTAGTCAGAACTCTGGTATCATTCAGGTGATCTATGGCGGAACCCAATGACCACCCACAGCTCCAGTTTATGAGGAACTAAGATATATATATAGTTGTTAGCTTTCCAGCAATTGCAAAGAATGTCAGAAGGATATTGGAATGGATGATATATATGTGGATGTATGTGTCTGTCATAACAATATATGTCTTTTTAGAAAATAAGTTTAAATTAGGGTCTACCTCTACTTCAGTTTTTTGGTAAAACTAATATATAAGTAAATATAGAATTAAGTCTTTATCTAACTTAGTGTTCTTAACCTGGGCTCAGTGTATGGGCTTGTTATATGATTGTATGCAAATTTTTTGTATACGTGCAAAAATATTTCTGGAGGCTTCATAGGTGTCAATATTCTCATGAGGATCTATGAACTCCCAAACATTTGAGAACCATTGGTCTTAATCTGTGCTGAATTTAAATTCTCTTTTATTAATTATTTTATAATTATGCAAAGCCAAAACCAGTTATAATTTCAAATGAAAATCAATGCTATGTTCTAACATAATTGTTGGAAATTACGGTAAATCAATTAATTTCCAACATAATTGATGTTATTCTCCAACATTATTTTTTTAAATTCTCATTACTTAAAAATAAAGTACTCTGAGGGTACTCTGTTCTCTTTCAATTTAGCCAGCTGACATTACAATTGTGAAATCAATGAAGAATCCTCCGTCTGGTGTTAAATTAGTTATGGCTGCTATCTGTGTCATGAAAGATATAAAACCAGAAAAAATTTCAGATCCTTCAGGAACTGGAGGCAAGGTAATAACTAGACACAAATCTAAATCATATTCATGATTATACATAACACCTTGCAGTAACTGTTATCAAATTAAATGTCAACAGTATCCAGTTCAGGAAAGAAACCTCGTTTTCCAGATTGGACAGATTCAGAAGAAAGTATGGAAAACACTATCTGCATGTATTCCAGGGTAAAGCGAAGGCAGTACAGCCTCAGAAAAATGTGCTTCCAATTGCTTCTGTTTCTTTTTCTGTCTGTGCAGTGTTACCTGCTATCACAGGGTGGGATTAAATAAACACTGAGGATTGTGAGATGTTTCCAGCTAAGATTCTCAGGAACTTTCTCTATAACCACATAGGTGTTATTTCAGAGCATTCAAAAAATTCTGCTGAGTTAAGCAATATAGTGAAGTTGTTCAAAGCATGTGTTCTACAACCAGAATGTCTGTATTCAAAAATCCTGTCCTGCCAGCCATGTGACCTTGGGCAAGATACTTAATTAACCTTTGTGGAATTATTATAGTACATAATTATTATAGTACCTGCTGCACAAAGTTAATGTGAGGATTAGATTACACATATGGATAGATACATACAGATTATACATACAGGTAGATACATAAAGATTATACATACAGGTAGATACATATAGATTATACATACAGGTAGATACATATAGATTATACATATAGTAGATAATACATATAAAGTTCTTATGTATAAAGCCTTATAAACAATAAGTTTGCAATAGATGTTAGCTGGTTTTTTTTTAATGTTTTTATTTTTGAGAGAGTATGAGTGGGGGAGGGGCGGAGAGAGAGGAAGACACAGAATCTGAAGCAGGCTCCAGGCTCTAAGCGGTCAGCACAGAGCCCGACGTGGGGCTTGAACTCACGGACTGTGAGATCATGACCTGAGCCGAAGTCAGACACTTAACCGACTGAGCCACCCAGGCACCCCATATGTTAGCTGTTGTTATTATGATTATTAGTCAAGGTTATAGCCCTTAAAAAGGAAGGCATAACATCCATCCTAAACTAAATCTATGGACTTATTTTCTTTTCAGGCTTATTTATAGTACCTAGGTTTCAATTCCTGAATTGGGGAATTGGGATGTGTGTGTACATGCATAATAGAAAATAAATAGCTTCTTACTTTACCAAGTTATTCTCATTTATATACACACTTACAACCCTACCTATCAGGATTCTGGAATTAGGAAAAAGGATGGTGAGCTACTTACTTGACATCTTTGCCAGCACAAGTACTATGTGCTTTATCCTAGAACTGGCGGAGTGATGTGTAATCTTTTTCTTCTTACTCTTCTTTTTTTTTTTTTTTTTTTTTAACGTTTATTTATTTTTGAGACAGAGAGAGACAGAGCATGAACGGGGGGAGGGGCAGAGAGAGAGGGAGACACAGAATCAGAAACAGGCTCCAGGCTCTGAGCCATCAGCCCAGAGCCTGACGCGGGGCTCGAACTCACGGACTGCGAGATCGTGACCTGGCTGAAGTCGGATGCTTAACCAACTGCGCCACCCAGGCGCCCCATCTTCTTACTCTTCTTTATCTCACTTGGGGAGCCTAGGTGGGTGAGGCAGTCGTGTATAAGAAAAATGTTTGCTACCTGTCTTAGTCCATTTGGGCTGCTATTACAAATTACCATACACTGGGGTGGCTTAATATTTATTTCTCATAGTTCTGGAGGCTGGGAATTCTGAGACCAAGGCTCCGGTAGATTCAGTGTCTGGTGGAAGGCCCACTTTCTGCTTTATAGATGGTTTGCTTTTTACATGGCAGAAGTAGGAGGGAGCTCTCTGAGGAATCTTTTATAAGGACACTAACCCCATTCGTGACCTAATCACCTCCTCACAATCCCACCTCCAAATACCATCACACTGGGGATTACGTTTCAACATACGAATTTTGATGGGGGAGGACACAATTGTCAGTCAATAGCACTACTTTTCTGGTTTGAAAGAATCAAGAGTAAAGGAAAACAAAACTGGAAATAATAAAAATACATTTTCTTATATGAAATTCTGATGGTGTTTATGCTAGTTGCTTTTCTTACATTTCCTAAAGAGAAATAATTGCATCATTTGCCCTTTCAATGTTTACTTTTTTATAATAAATTCAATGTATAAGTACATGTTCATATTTTAAATGTTTGATATGTTCAATATGTTCTTGGAGAGAGGAGTCTCTTTATTTCCAAAGAGATGTAAGTTGATATTTTGAAAGTGTATGGTTTCTCTGGATAATACAGCTTAAACTTCAAGAAGAAAAATTTATATTGAGCATCTTTAATCGTACATTTGATACGTTTCCATAAATTTTATTTATAGATATTAGATTACTGGGGACCTAGCAAAAAGCTTCTGGGAGATATGAATTTCTTAAGAGAGTTAAGAGAATATGACAAGGACAACATTCCAGTGAGTTTCATTGATTTTTTTGTATAACTTTGCCAAGATGTATAAGATCTTTAACATTATGCAATGTTATATAAAACATAAGAGGATGGTCCATATTTAAGATTAAAAGAATGAAGGAATTATTGACTTTCTTATGAATTCTCATAATGCATAAAACTGCTGCTTCAGACCATTGAAAGTCATTTAATAAGTTACTATTTTAGTGTATTATTAACATGAAACAAGTCTCTGTCTTCTTAGAATAGTTTAATAAATCTGAAACACAAGTGTATGTGAGATAAAAAAGTATAGTGCACTTTTCCATCCAAACTTGTATTTATTTATGTCTAATTATTCTTTTCTCCTTTTTCCATATATCTTTCCAATCTCCAAAAGTCTTAATTTTTTTTAGAGGAAACATCTTGCCTCGATGTCTATAATCTTGCATATTTTGCTCACAAATATGACTTGTGTTTCTGCTACAATACTTGACCTTGGTTTTTAATTTTTTTTTTTTTTTTGCTCAACGTTTTTATTTATTTTTGGGACAGAGAGAGACAGAGCATGAACGGGGGAGGGGCAGAGAGAGAGGGAGACACAGAATCGGAAACAGGCTCCAGGCTCCGAGCCATCAGCCCAGAGCCTGATGCGGGGCTCGAACTCACGGACCGCGAGATCGTGACCTGGCTGAAGTCGGACGCTTAACCGACTGCGCCACCCAGGCGCCCCGACCTTGGTTTTTAAAGACAACATAACTTTCTTACACAATTTTTTGCTGTGCATGATTATTTTTTCATCTTATGATTGTATGATACATGTTGAAATTTTAAGATCTAAATGCTTGCTGTATAGGTGACTGTTATGCAGAAGATACGTGGCGAGTACCTAACAAACCCTGAATTTGACCCTTCTAAGATCGCGAAAGCTTCTTCTGCTGCTGAGGGTCTGTGTAAGTGGATCATGGCTATGGAAGTGTATGACAGAGTTGCAAAGGTATTTTGAGGATCAGTACATTCATTTTGTCTTGAAATATTCCCAGAAATTAAAATCTATGCCTATATTGACAAGTTAAGTTTCTAGAAATGATATCAGCAAGAATTTGTCTTGCTACAGCACAAACGTCAGATGTTAAGTACCTAGTAGATGAAGAGAATACTTGTGTGTGACATAACCTTGCCAGGGCTAGTGTGAGTGGTAGCACTGTGGGAACAGGGGTGAATTGGCCAGACTGACCTATAGCTATAGAGACTTAGGGCATAAAAGAATTAGAGTTTCAGGAGCAAAGAAAACAAAACATCAAGGGCAAAGTGGCAGATTAAAAAGCTGATTCAAGGGGTCAAAAGTAGGAAGGTCCAGTAAAGTTAAGAGGTAGAGCATGGAAAGTTGCCCTGAAGCAATGGCATGCATTGATAGGGAAACTTTTATGGAGAATGGTTAAAAGCACTTTGTAACTTTGGCTAGCAAAGGGCCAGGGAAACACTGGCCTTGCCCTCTGTAGCTTGCAGAATTCTACTGAGGGAAGCAGGAAATACAAATAAAATGTCAGAGAAAAATACATGGTAGCAAGTGTTTAGAATAACCTCAGAGTATGGAATACATGATCAAGCTGTCACAATTTGGAAACATACACATGTGCCTGTGGAGAGGTAGGGATTTTGATTGTTAGTTTCAGGGGAGTAGACTTGTCAAAGGGAAAGAAATTAGTTTTATCTGGGATATTCTTCATTGAGCATCGTGGGGAGAGGTCCCCATTGCAAATTTTGAGCTCTTAACCTAGCTCATCTCCACACATCTCCCAAGGCATGTGGAATAAGGCAGAGAAGCCAAGGCATTTACACTACACTGCCATTTCAGTTCTGATGCAGCTGTCCCATGTTGTTAGGGAAGGGTTGAAAGGGAGATATTCAGGAAGGTCTCCTCTGAAGTCAAAAGTAGAAAGTGGAGCTGCCTGCTTTCTCTCTATTTATTTAATGCATTCCGGGATTTCAGCCCAAAGGAGAGAAAACAGGACATTTGGTGTCTGATCCCTGCCTCCTCCCTCCCTCTTTGCCTTCAGCTTTGTTCATGGCAATGAACCAGAAGATACAGAACTTCCTTCTTTCAAACTGGCATATAGTCTTTTTGGTCATCTTCTAAATTCTTTTTCCCCATGGTTTAAAATACACTCCACGATCAAGTTGGCCAAACCCCATTCTTGATATACTAATGAGCATAATAGGATAAGAACTTTAGAAAATCCCCTTTCTCTCAAAGTGTGGCTTTTCAAGACTTGTTGAGGAAAAGTTTGTTTTGGTAGTGAAACTGAACATCAAGGCTTTCTTTCTCTTTGTACCTGTTATCATAGTCTTAATCCCTCCAGGGCAAATGTATGCCTCAGCCAACTGGGAAAAAGACTACAGACTTGAAAATGCCGCGCGCGCGCGCACACACACACACACACACACACACACACACACACACAGGCATATTCATATATTTTAAATATTTATAATCTCCGTTACATGTGTTTTCCTGTGTTTTTGGCAACAGTTGAATGGCAACTTCTCATTCTTTTGAGACATTTTGCTACATATTGTACTGGTTTCGCTACATATTCTAACATATTGTTGGTTCAGAATAATTCATCTATTTTATAGATGATCATTTGCTAGTCCAGAATGATTTATATGTTTTATATGACATATAAATATATTTTACTTTATTTGGGTAAAAAATACATAAGATTTAAGGCAAAATGCTTATTTTGCATAATTTATTATTATAAGTAACAGATGTATTTCTAATAATAATTAATCAACTTTTAACCCATAGTATCTGTAAAGGGTTATTTAGGTGTCTGTTTTACATAGCACACATCGTGGCTACATACATTGTTCCCAAACAGGTAGTAGCTCCTAAGAAAGCCCGCTTAGCAGAAGCTCAGAAGTCCCTAGCTGAGACCATGGAGCTTTTGAATCAGAAGAGAGCAGAACTGGCAGAAGTAGAACATCATGTGGAAAATTTACAAAGAACATTTATCGAGAAAACTGAGGAAAAGGCTCGTTTAGAAGATCAGGTGGAACTCTGCGCTAAGAAACTAGAAAGAGCCTCAAAACTAATTGGAGGACT
Organism: Lynx canadensis; assembly: GCF_007474595.2. Lineage (NCBI taxonomy): Eukaryota > Metazoa > Chordata > Mammalia > Carnivora > Felidae > Lynx > Lynx canadensis. Next base: position 25,337,314 of record NC_044304.2, on the reverse strand, counting down.
GGGTGGAGAAAAATCAAGGTCAGATTTCTGCTCACTTGAACAGTATTTTAAAAAGTCAGGCATGTATATGTTACTTTCTTTGGGTATTTATTATGATTACTGATTTGTAAATGGCTGGTTTAGAATGTGGGGCATTCTACAAGGCACTTGGCCAGGCTTCTCCAAACAATATATTAATGTCAAGGATGGTGTTTGCAACTTCTTTCTAAATGCTTTTTTTTTAATTAGCAAAATAAGGCAAATGATCACTTTTAATCTAAGTGGTGAGTATGTGGGTCATCATTATATAATTTTTTTCCGATCTTATGTGTGTTCAAACTTTATTATGTTTGTAGTAGACATATGGCTCACTTTCTTGAAATTTATTTCAAAGAAGATATAACTGGATTGATCTAACTAAACCAGTTAGCTTTATTCTAATCTATTTATTCGTACTGACCAGCCAACTCTCTCGCTTATTAATTCTGTATGTTGAATGAATAGCGTGATAAGGTAATAGGCCTTTGACAGTATTTTGTAGTGCAGATTAGGTGGTTTTGAAATGCACTTTTTTACTGTAAAGCTTCATTAAATGGAAAAAAAAACCAACCTTAAAAATAGTATGCCACTTAAACAATAGTATACCTAAACGATAGTATACAACTTAAATGTATTTTTTGGTAATGAATTACAAATGTTTTTGTGTTTTACAGACTAACAATAAATACTGAAACAAATAACAGGGCTTCTAGACCAAATCATCCCGGAGAAAATTATTAGACAAAATGCTGGCCTGTTTTTATTTTTGTTCTTGTTTATTCTGAAGGGTCAAGTTCTGCAAGAAATGCCTAATAATCTAATAATGAAAGGTGGATTGTCATTCATATTGCATAGATATGGATTATAGCATTGTCAGAACTAGAAGGGACCTAGCCTCCTCATTTTGTAGAGATAAGCAAAAGTCCAACATTTCATGACTTTTTGTTATAGAGTTTGGACTAGAAGCCCCTTACCCTTTCAAATGCTGTCTTCCATCATTCTCTATAGTGAGGCTGTTTTGCCTTTGGTTGATCTCACAGATGGTCTCAAGCTGCAGATGACCTTCAGGTGATATATGAAAATTTGACTGGTGACGTCTTAGTATCAGCAGGAGTAATAGCCTATCTTGGTGCTTTCACTTCTGGCTTTCGACAAACATGTACAGAAGATTGGAGTATGTTGTGCAAGGTAGTGCTTTCATATTTCATGAGTTTCTTTTTGAACATGCAAAGTATGTGTTGGGGTATCGTGGAGGAAAAGATGGTAATAAAAATGAAGAAGGGAAGAAATAGCTGGAAGTATGGGGTCTTGTTCTTTGCTTCTTGTTAGATCAGTAAAATGCTTTCATTTTCCAACTTGCAGCTTTTTCTATTTTTTAGAGTCATTAAATAATATCTAATGACAAATCAATAATTTTTTTTTAAACTGAGTTGAATCCTCAGCAGCTTTTTTTTTTAAGTTTATTTATTTTTGAGACAGAGAGAGACAGAGCATGAATGGGGGAGGGGCAGAGAGAGAGAGGGAGACACAGAATTGGAAGCAGGCTCCAGGCTCGGAGCCATCAGCCCAGAGCTCGACGCGGGGCTCGAACTCACGGACTGCAAGATCGTGACCTGAGCTGAAGTTGGACGCTTAACCGACTGAGCCACCCAGGTGCCCCGACAAATCAATAATTTTAAAAATATTTCAACCAACAAGAATAAGGGAAACATTAGATATTTGTTTATTTCTTACAGAAGAAAAGAATTCCATGTTCAGAGGAGTTCTCATTGAGTAAGACTCTGGGTGATCCAGTAAAAATTAGAGCCTGGAACATAGCTGGACTGCCAACAGATACTTTCTCAATAGATAATGGAGTGATTGTTAATAACTCCAGGCGTTGGTAAGGAGCATAAAGTATTTTTCAATGATTTTATTTGAAAGTAATTAAACATGGAGAAAAGTTGACAGGATTTTAAAGTAAGTACCTACATAACTGCCACCTCCTAGATTCTACAATTGACAGTTTATTATTCTTGCTGCTTTATCACATGTTTATCCATCGCTCCATCCATCCTCCAACTCATCCTGTTTCTACCTTTCAACATAAGTTGCAGATACGGTTATACTCCCCCCCACCCCGAATGCTTCAGCATGCATATCATTAACTTAAGTTGTTTTTGTTTGTTTTCCTTTCTTTTTTTTTAATGTTTATTTATTTTGAGAAAGAGAGAAACAGAGAGAGTGGGGGAGGAACAGAGAGAGAGGGAGAGAGAGAATTCCAAGCAGGCTCCATGTGGAGTTCAGTGCAGAACCCAATGCAGGATTCGATCCCACAATTGTGAGATCATGACCTGAGCCGAAATCAAGAGTAAGACACTTAACCGACTGAGCCACCCAGGTCCCCCATTTTTTTTTGAGGTAAAATTTATGTACAATGGAATACACAAGACTTAAGTATACCATTCAATGAGTTCCAACAAAAATGTACACTTGGTACAGATACAGGACATGACTAACATAGAGGAAGTTCTCTTATGTCCCTTCCCAGTAAATCTCTACTCTCACCCCACAGTAGGAAATTATTCTGATTATCTTCCACCACAGGCTAGTTTTGCCTGTTCTAGAACTTCATATAAACAGAACATACTGTAGGTACTCTTGTGTAAGGCTTCTTCCACAAAGCATAACATTCCTATTTTTTTTGTTGTTGCTGAGTAATATTCCATCATATGACTATATCACCATGCATTCTCCTGTTGATGGACACCTCGGCTCTTTGGAGTTTTGGCTATTAAATGTATTTATTTTTACTGGGTATTTCTACCTGTTTTCAAGATACTATAACTTGATAATTTGTGCTACTTCATGGATATCTTTTTTCAATTGCTATCATTGATAGTGTAATAACTATATCAACTTTTCAAATGGTTTTATTATCCTTTTATTTATCTCACTTTGAAAAACTTGAAAAAGAATTCATATCTGAGAATTCATTTCCTATAAATGATTATTTATTCATGTTATCATCTCATTTTTAGTCTTTTCATGGGACTATATCTCAAACATACTGTGATAAATACTGTTGAGCTCTTATATTCATGAGGTACTGCTGTAAGTGTCCTGTATTCTCACAAATTCCTATGAATTGACATTATTATTATTCCATCTTACAGATGAGAAATTGAGGCCCAGAGTGATTTAATAATTTGAAATTTAGTAAGATAACTGAACTAATAAATGGTGGAACCAGAATTTTAACCCAGACAATTTAACTTCCAAATCCTTGTTCTTGATTACTATGTTAAGTGAAATGTGGGACAGGATATCACATTTATTACCTTTAAAACTGTAAGGGAAATTTCAGTCATCTTGTGGCATATGAGGTATATATATATAAGGAAATCTTACATTGTGAAAGTCTGAGTTACTGTTTGTTATATTCTTTGGAAACCCTACTAGATACTTCAAGACATCTAAGTCTCCTTTACGTTGACAGTGTTGTTTTAACAAAATAAGGATGTGAGTGATCATTTTTTTGGTGTTTATCCACTCAAAGTTTACTTGAGCATGAACATCCTTAGGTTGAAACTTCTAGACAAATTAGTAAATGTATTATAATCTGAGAAAGTATAGTTATTAAAAACATGTGTTCTCTGGCAGAGCAGGGAAAATTCTACTTAACAGAATATTAGACCCCAAGTCTTTATAGTTCTGTTTTAGAACTGTTTTCAATGCATGGGTGGTTATTCAGATTTTTTAAATTGTAATTCAGAAAATGCTGTTGGTATATCTATGTCTTAATTGAAATTCAAGGAAACTAGAGATTTCAGGGTTGTATGTAAATTGAGGAAAACAATCTGTCATTTTCTGGCAGAAAGTTGACTTTTCTAATAAAGTAATTTTCTTTTTTTTTTTTTTAATTTTTTTTTCCAACGTTTATTTATTTTTGGGACAGAGAGAGACAGAGCATGAACGGGGAAGGGGCAGAGAGAGAGGGAGACACAGAATCGGAAACAGGCTCCAGGCTCTGAGCCATCAGCCCAGAGCCTGACGCGGGGCTCGAACTCACGGACCGCGAGATCGTGACCTGGCTGAAGTCGGACGCTTAACCGACTGCGCCACCCAGGCGCCCCAATAAAGTAATTTTCTAATGGAGTTACCCTTTTTACCTGTTATTTGCAGAATAGCTGGTCATGGATTGGGTACTTTTAAAGGATTAATCTCCTTCCTCATAACTCAGACTTTGCTTCTTGCCACTTGAGCCCAGTATAGTCATCTATGGCTGTCACCCTTGATGTCACCAATATAAGTGGCCACAGAGGCTTTTTTCCTGCATCGATGGAGAGAGAGAGAGAGAGAGAGAGAGAGAGAGAGAGTTCATCTTGGTATTCTTTCTGAAGTTCTCTGAGTTTCTCAGATCTATTTCGTTTTCTCTCTCTCTTATCTCTGGGATTACTTATGTTTGTAAGACTTTTTGATATTGTCCCAAAGCTATGGGATGCTCTGTTTTGGTTTTAGCCACTTTTTTTCTTTTTGAGTTTCAGTCTAGGTAACTTCTATAAAACTGTCTGGTTCTGCTGAGTCCACTACATACAGCCCATGAAAGGAAATATTTAGATTTGACATCATATTTTTTTATTTCTAGTGTTTCCATTTGAGTCTTTCTTATAATTTCATCTCTCTGATGAAGATCTTCTCTTTAGGCATGTTATCCACTTTTCCAGTAACTCTTTTACATTTTAATCACAGTTATTTTTAAATTTCTTGTCTAATATTTCCAACATTTATGTCCTCTGTGAGTCTGTTTCTGTTAATTTCTTTGTCTCCTGAGAATGTTTAGACATTTTTTTCCTTGCTTTTTTAAGTGTCTCATGATATTTGCTTGAATGCCAGATATCATGGGTCTAACAATGGGGACTGAGCTAAACAGTATTAACTACTGGAAATGAGCATTCCTCTTTTTCTATCATGACATTAGTACAGAGATTTGAGTCCGCCTAATCATGAGTTGCGCTGGGTTTGGGTTTTGTTGCTCAGATAAAGTTCAGAAGACCAAAAACTTTAAATTAATCTAGCCATGGGTCGATGCTTAGAATGAGGGTTAGAGTTCTGGAGTGTTTTTAATCTGTGTTAGTTTTGTCTTCAGCTTTCATCTGTTCATGAATGCCCATGACACTGAAAGTGTGCCTCTACATTTTTGCTTTTTCCCTGGAGGTGGATTGCTGTTCTTTTGTGTACCATGTTGGGTTGTTATGGGCAAAGTGGGAGTTCTCTGTAATTTTGATTCTTACTCAGTTTTAGAAAATCCTTGTTCATGTGGGTCTTCAAGGGTAGAACTTTTTCACCTGTCCCTCCTTCCCATGACAGCTGAATTCTGGCATGAAATATAGACCAATGGTTACAGATTCTCAGGGGACTTTTTCCCAGTTGGAGGTAAAACTGGAATAAAAACACTACCTTCCTGTCTCCTTATGCATAGATTTTTTTCTGTGATTTCACTAAGCCTTTTATGGGTTTAAGCTTAATACATGGGTCTCGGTTCTAGCTTCCTGCCATATATGGACTCAAGGACCCCCTTGTTTATTAGAACTGACAGTCTCCCCAAGGCTAGCTGTCATTTCAGCTCCCATACATATTATTCTGGAATTCAGTTTTGCCTGTGTTTCTGTGTTTTTCCCTGTGTATGTTTATGTATTATGTATGTATGTCACCTATGTATTTTTCAAATGCCCTATTTTATCTACCAGTACTAGGTAGCAGGAGGATTTTTTTTTTATTATTTAGCCACTCACTCAGTGAGAACTATGGTTTATAATTAATCTTTATTGTGCTTGTTCATGATTTCTAGACGTTTATCTGTTTATAATATTGTGCAGTGGTCACAGCAGTACAGATTCCAGTGTCAGGATAGGCGAATTCAAATTTTCCCCTGTCACTTTCTGTCTTGAGATTTTGGTAACATACTTGACCTCTCAATGCCTTAGGTGCCCCTCCTGTAAATGGGGATAATAATAACTCCTACCTCATAGAAATGTTGTGAGAAAGTGCCCAGCACAAATAAGTGCTCAATAAATATTAATTTTTAAAACTAATCATCATCTTCAAATTCCTCATTTTAGTGTCTATGCCTCAAAATCTGACTTTGCTTACTTTTTTTTTTTTAATATATGAAATTTATTGTCAAATTGGTTTCCATACAACACCCAATGCTCATCCCAAAAGGTGCCCTCCTCAATACCCATCACCCACCCTCCCCTCCCTCCCACCCCCCATCAACCCTCAGTTTGTTCTCATTTTTTAACAGTCTCTTATGCTTTGGCTCTCTCCCACTCTAACCTCTTTTTTTTTTTTTTTTCCTTCCCCTCCCCCATGGGTTTCTGTTAAGTTTCTCAGGATCCACATAAGAGTGAAACCATATGGTATCTGTCTTTCTCTGTATGGCTTATTTCACTTAGCATCACACTCTCCAGTTCCATCCACGTTGCTACAAAAGGCCATATTTCATTTTTTCTCATTACCACGTAGTATTCCATTGTGTATATAGACCACAATTTCTTTATCCATTCATCAGTTGATGGACATTTAGGCTCTTTCCATAATTTGGCTATTGAGAGTGCTGCTATAAACATTGAGATACAAGTGCCCCTATGCATCAGTACTCCTGTATCCCTTGGATAAATTCCTAGCAGTGCTATTGCTGGGTCATAGGGTAGGTCTATTTTTAATTTTCTGAGGAACCTCCACACTGCTTTCCAGAGCGGCTGCACCAATTTGCACCAACAGTGCAAGAGGGTTCCCGTTTCTCCACATCCTCTCCAGCATCTATAGTCTCCTGATTTGTTCATTTTGGCCACTCTGACTGGTGTGAGGTGATATCTGAGTGTGGTTTTGATTTGTATTTCCCTGATAAGGAGCGACGTTGAACATCTTTTCATGTGCCTGTTGGCCATCCGGATGTCTTCTTTAGAGAAGTGTCTATTCATGTTTTCTGCCCATTTCTTCACTGGGTTATTTGTTTTTCGGGTGTGGAGTTTGGTGAGCTCTTTATAGATTTTGGATACTAGCCCTTTGTCCGATATGTCATTTGCAAATATCTTTTCCCATTCCGTTGGTTGCCTTTTAGTTTTGTTGGTTGTTTCCTTTGCTGTGCAGAAGCTTTTTATCTTCATAAGGTCCCAGTAATTCACTTTTGCTTTTAATTCCCTTGCCTTTGGGGATGTGTCGAGTAAGAGATTGCTACGGCTGAGGTCAGAGAGGTCTTTTCCTGCTTTCTCCTCTAAGGTTTTGATGGTTTCCTGTCTCACATTCAGGTCCTTTATCCATTTTGAGTTTATTTTTGTGAATGGTGTGAGAAAGTGGTCTAGTTTCAACCTTCTGCATGTTGCTGTCCAGTTCTCCCAGCACCATTTGTTAAAGAGACTGTCTTTTTTCCATTGGATGTTCTTTCCTGCTTTGTCAAAGATTAGTTGGCCATACGTTTGTGGGTCTAGTTCTGGGGTTTCTATTCTATTCCATTAGTCTATGTGTCTGTTTTTGTGCCAATACCGTGCTGTCTTGATGATTACAGCTTTGTAGTAGAGGCTAAAGTCTGGGATTGTGATGCCTCCTGCTTTGGTCTTCTTCTTCAAAATTACTTTGGCTATTCGGGGCCTTTTGTGGTTCCATATGAATTTTAGGATTGCTTGTTCTAGTTTCGAGAAGAATGCTGGTGCAATTTTGATTGGGATTGCATTGAATGTGTAGATAGCTTTGGGTAGTATTGACATTTTGACAATATTTATTCTTCCAATATGAGCAGGGAATGTCTTTCCATTTCTTTAAATCTTCTTCAATTACCTTCATAAGTTTTCTATAGTTTTCAGCATACAGATCTTTTACATCTTTGGTTAGATTTATTCCTAGGTATTTTATGCTTCTTGGTGCAATTGTGAATGGGATCAGTTTCTTTATTTGTCTTTCTGTGGCTTCATTGTTAGTGTATAAGAATGCAACTGATTTCTGTACATTGATTTTGTATCCTGCAACTTTGCTGAATTCATGTATCAGTTCTAGCAGACTTTTGGTGGAGTCTATGGATTTTCCATGTATAATATCATGTCATCTGCAAAAAGCGAAAGCTTGACTTCATCTTTGCCAATTTTGATGCCTTTGATTTCCTTTTGTTGTCTGATTGCTGATGCTAGAACTTCCAGCACTATGTTAAACAACAGCGGTGAGAGTGGGCATCCCTGTCGTGTTCCTGATCTCAGGGAAAAAGCTCTCAGTTTTTCCCCGTTGAGGATGATGTTAGCTGTGGGCTTTTCATAAATGGCTTTTATGATCTTTAAGTATGTTCCTTCTATCCCGACTTTCTCAAGGGTTTTTATTAAGAAAGGCTGCTGGATTTTGTCAAAGGCCTTTTCTGCATCGATTGACAGGATCATATGGTTCTTCTCTTTTTTTTTGTTAATGTGATGTATCCCGTTGATTGATTTGCAAATGTTGAACCAGCCCTGCATCCCAGAATGAATCCCACTTGGTCATGGTGAATAATTCTTTTTATATGCCGTTGAATTCGATTTGCTGGTATCTTATTGAGAATTTTTGCATCCATATTCATCAGGGATATTGGCCTGTAGTTCTCTTTTTTTACTGGGTCTCTGTCTGGTTTAGGAATCAAAGTAATACTGGCTTCATAGAATGAGTCTGGAAGTTTTCCTTCCCCTTCTATTTCTTGGAATAGCTTGAGAAGGATAGGTATTATCTCTGCTTTAAACGTCTGGTAGAACTCCCCTGGGAAGCCATCTGGTCCTGGACTCTTATTTGTTGGGAGATTTTTGATAACCGATTCAATTTCTTCGCTGGTTATGGGTCTGTTCAAGCTTTCTATTTCCTCCTGATTGAGTTTTGGAAGCGTGTGGGTGTTCAGGAATTTGTCCATTTCTTCCAGGTTGTCCAATTTGTTGGCATATAATTTTTCATAGTATTCCCTGATAATTGTTTGTATCTCTGAGGGATTGGTTGTAATAATTCCATTTTCATTCATGATTTTATCTATTTGGGTCATCTCCCTTTTCTTTTTGAGAAGCCTGGCTAGAGGTTTGTCAATTTTGTTTATTTTTTCAAAAAACCAACTCTTGGTTTCGTTGATCTGCTCTACAGTTTTTTTAGATTCTATATTGTTTATTTCTGCTCTGATCTTTATTATTTCTCTTCTTCTGCTGGGTTTAGGCTGCCTTTGCTGTTCTGCTTCTATTTCCTTTAGGTGTGCTGTTAGATTTTGTATTAGGATTTTTCTTGTTTCTTGAGATAGGCCTGGATTGCAATGTATTTTCCTCTCAGGACTGCCTTTGCTGCGTCCCAAAGCGTTTGGATTGTTGTATTTTCATTTTCGTTTGTTTCCATATATTTTTTAATTTCTTCTCTAATTGCCTGGTTGACCCACTCATTCATTAGTAGGGTGTTCTTTAACCTGCATGCTTTTGGAGGTTTTCCAGACTTTTTCCTGTGGTTGATTTCAAGCTTCATAGCATTGTGGTCTGAAAGTATGCATGGTATAATTTCAATTCTTGTAAACTTATGAAGGGCTGTTTTGTGACCCAGTATATGATCTATCTTGGAGAATGTTCCATGTGCACTCGAGAAGAAAGTATATTCTGTTGTTTTGGGATACAGAGTTCTAAATATATCTGTCAAGTCCATCTGATCCAATGTCTCATTCAGGGCCCTTGTTTCTTTATTGACCGTGTGTCTAGATGATCTGTCCATTTCTGTAAGCGGGGTGTTAAAGTCCCCTGTAATTACCACATTCTTATCAATAAGGTTGCTTATGTTTATGAGTAATTGTTTTATATATTTGGGGGCTCCGGTATTCGGCGCATAGACATTTATAATTGTTAGCTCTTCCTGATGGATAGACCCTGTAATTATTATATAATGCCCTTCTTCATCTCTTGTTACAGCCTTTAATTTAAAGTCTAGTTTGTCTGATATAAGTATGGCTACTCCAGCTTTCTTTTGGCTTCCAGTAGCATGATAAATAGTTCTCCATCCCCTCACTCTCAATCTAAAGGTGTCCTCAGGTCTAAAATGAGTCTCTTGTAGACAGCAAATAGATGGGTCTTGTTTTTTTATCCATTCTGATACCCTATGTCTTTTGGTTGGCGCATTTAATCCATTTACATTCAGTGTTATTATAGAAAGATACAGGTTTAGAGTCATTGTGATGTCTGTATGTTTTATGCTTGTAGTGATGTCTCTGGTACTTTGTCTCACAGGGTCCCCCTTAGGATCTCTTGTAGGGCTGGTTTAGTGGTGACAAATTCCTTCAGTTTTTGTTTGTTTGGGAAGACCTTTATCTCTCCTTCTATTCTAAATGACAGACTTGCTGGATAAAGGATTCTCGGCTGCATTTTTTTTCTGTTTAGCACACTGAAGATCTCGTGCCAATTCTTTCTGGCCTGCCAAGTTTCAAAAGAGAGATCAGTCATGAGTCTTATAGGTCTCCCTTTATATGTGATGGCACGTTTACCCCTTGCTGCTTTCAGAATTTTCTCTTTATCCTTGTATTTTGCCAGTTTCACTATGATATGTCGTGCAGAAGATCGATTCAAGTTACGTCTGAAGGGAGTTCTCTGTGCCTCTTGGATTTCAATGCCTTTTTCCTTCCCCAGTTCAGGGAAGTTCTCAGCTATAATTTCTTCAAGTACCCCTTCAGCACCTTTCCCTCTCTCTTCCTCCTCTGGGATACCAATTATGCATATATTATTTCATTTTAGTGTATCACTTAGTTCTCTAATTTTCCCCTCATACTCCTGGATTTTTTTATCTCTCTTTTTCTCAGCTTCCTCTTTTTCCATAACTTTATCTTCTAGTTCACCTATTCTCTCCTCTGCCTCTTCAATCCGAGCCGTGGTCGTTTCCATTTTATTTTGCATCTCGTTTAAAGCATTTTTCAGCTCCTCCTGACTGTTCCTTAGCCCCTTGATCTCTGTAGCAAGAGATTCTCTGCTGTCCTCTATACTGTTTTCAAGCCCAGCGATTAATTTTATGACTATTACTCTAAATTCACTTTCTGTTATATTATTTAAATCCTTTTTGATCAGTTCATTAGCTGTTGTTATTTCCTGGAGATTCTTCTGAGGGGAATTCTTCAGCTTGGTCATTTTGGATAGTCCCTGGAGTGGTGAGGACCTGCAGGGCACTTGCCCTGTGCTGTGGTGTATAACTGGAGTTGGTGGGCGGGGCCGCAGTCCGACCTGATGTCTGTCCCCAGCCCACCGCTGGGGCCACAGTCAGACTGGTGTGTGCCTTCTCTTCCCCTCTCCTAGGGGCGGGATTCACTGTGGGGTGGCATGGCCCGTCTGGGCTACTTGCACACTGCCAGGCTTGTGATGCTGGGGATCTGGCGTATTAGGTGGGGTGGGTAGGCAAGGTGCACGGGGGCAGGAGGGGCAGGCTTAGCTCGCTTCTCCTTAGGTGATCCACTTCAGGAGGGGCCCTGTGGCAGCGGGAGGGAGTCAGATCCGCTGCCGGAGGTTTGGCTCCGCAGAAGCACAGAGTTGGGTGTTTGCGCGGAGCGAGCAAGTTCCCTGGCAGGAACTGGTTCCCTTTGGGATTTTGGCTGGGGGATGGGCGGGGGAGATGGCGCTGGCGAGCGCCTTTGTTCCCCACCAAACTGAGCTCTGTCGTCCGGGGGCTCAGCAGCTCTCCCTCCCTTTGTCCTCCAGCCTTCCAGCTTTCCGAGCAGAGCTGTTAACTTATGACCTCCCAGACGCTAAGTTGCACTTGCTGTCGGAACACAGTCCGTCAGACCCCTCCGCTTTTGCCAGCCAGACTTGGGGGCTCTGCTTGGCCGGCGAGCCGCCCCTCCGCCCGGGCTCCCTCCCGCCAGTCCGTGGAGCGCGCACCGCCTCGCCGCCCTTCCTACCCTCTTCCGTGGGCCTCTCGTCTGCGCTTGGCTCCGGAGACTCCGTTCTGCTAATCCTCTGGCGGTTTTCTGGGTTATTTAGGCAGGTGTAGGTGGAATCTAAGTGATCAGCAGGACGCGCGGTGAGCCCAGCGTCTTCCTACGCCGCCATCTTCCCTCTCTCCTCGCCAAAATAATTTCTCCAGAGTAATTAACAGGCGTTATCTACCCAAGGAATGGAACAAATAGGAAGTTCAGGTTCTTTTTTTTTTTTTTTAATTTTTTTTTCAACATTTATTTATTTTTGGGACAGGTAATTAACAGGCGTTATCTACCCAAGGAATGGAACAAATAGGAAGTTCAGGTTCTTTTTTTTTTTTTTTTTTTAATTTTTTTTTCAACATTTATTTATTTTTGGGACAGAGAGAGACCGAGCATGAACAGGGGAGGGGCAGAGAGAGAGGGAGACACAGAATCGGAAACAGGCTCCAGGCTCTGAGCCATCAGCCCAGAGCCCGACGCGGGGCTCGAACTCACGGACCGCGAGATCGTGACCTGGCTGAAGTCGGACGCTTAACCGACTGCGCCACCCAGGCGCCCCGGAAGTTCAGGTTCTAAGGAGCTGCCTTGTTTGTGCCAGTGGCCCCACGCTAGCTCTTTATTAATTGCACCACCTGGGATGCTGATAGCGAACTGAGCTTTGGAACATTTCAGGCCTGGCATGGAATGCAGTTTTTACACAAGTGTCTTGTGGTTCAGAAATCCGTTTCACAGCTTATCTTCCGTTAGATGAAAGTGTTTACGGTGTGTTTGGAGCTGGAGTAAGTTCCTGTGGGTGCCCAAGAGCAGGGGCCTCCTCTCTCCTCTCATTAATTTGCTGATGCCTAACTGCACTGACGCAGTGGTGAGATACCAGGGAGAGAGCTGACTTTGCTTACTTTTTAACCACAATGAAAATACTTTGCTGCTTTATTAACACATCGTTCTGGCTACTTAACAGCAATGCTTTTATTTGCCCCAAATTACTTCCTCCGTCAGAAGCATAGATGGATAATGCTTTTTAATTCAGACTGCCCAAAGATCTCAAATGTAGGCTAGCATACTGTCATACCTATTAGTAAGGTATGCTTGAAATACAAATGCTATGGCAAGGTCTCGTCTCTCTGGATACAACTCAGTTTTCCACTTATGTATGTAATACATAAGAGTGTATTAAGTTGGAATTGGATTTCTGGTGTTTTTTAAAAAACTTTTTTAATGTTTGTTTATTTTTGAGACAGAGCATGAGCAGGGGAGGGGCAAAGAGAGAGGGAGACACAGAATCCAAAGCAGGCTCCAGGCTCTGAGCTGTCAGCACAGAGCCCAATGCTGGGCTCAAACTCACAGAATATGAGATACTGACCTGAGCCAAAGTCAGACGCTTAGCCAACTGAGCAACCCAGGCACCCCGGATTTCTTGTATAATAAACAACAATCTCTACTGTATTACTAAGAACATTAATTTATGTATTAACAAAAACGTTGATTAGTATTGTGTTAATTTACAAAAATTGTTACTTATTGAAAGGGAGTCAACAATACTATATTTTTCCAATGATAAGGATATATAAAAATGAAAACCAATTCCTTCAAACAGGACCTTGAAAAGTACTAAGAGCATCTAGTCCATTTTTAAGCAGTTGTATGCTGGGGTTCCTGGGTGGCTCAGTTGGTTAAGCGTCCAACTTTGGCTCAGGTCATGATCTCACATTCTGTGAGTTCGAGCCCCGTGTCGGGGTCTGTGCTGACAGCTCAGAGCTTGGAGCCTTCTTCAGATTCTGTGTTTCCCCCCTCTCTCGCCCCTCCCCTCTCTCTGCCCCTCCCCTCTCTCTGCCCCTCTCCTCATGCTCTCTCTTGCTCTTAAAAATAAGTAAACATAAAAAAAAATTTTTTTTAATGTTTTTATTTATTTTTGAGACAGAGAGAAACAGAGCATGAGCAGGGAAGGGACAGAGAGAGAGGGAGACACAGAATCGGAAGCAGGCTCCAGGCTCTGAGCCATCAGCACAGAGCCCGATGCGGGGCTCGAACCCACAGACTGTGAGACCATGACCTGAGCCGAAGTCGGACGCTCAACCGACTGAGCCACCCAGGTGCCCCCCCCAAAAAAAATTTTTAAGCAGTTGTATGCAAAATAACTTTCTCATTTCCAGAACATTTTTCCACTATTTGCTGTGATAGCAAAAGTAAATTTTAACTAGTATCTGGACCTTTTTGTATTTTTAATTGGATTTCAGCACAATTTGAGCTGGGAATGAAAACAACCAGTCAGCTAATAATTGGATTGTTCTGTCTTTTTTTTCTTTTTCAAGTTTTTATTTAAATTCAGTTAGTTAACATACAGTGTAATATTAGTTTCAGGTATAGGATTTGGTGATTCCTTACTTACATACAATACCTAATGCTCATCACAACAAATGCCCTCCTTAATCCTCCTAAATCCTATTTAACCCTCCACTCAGCTCCCCTCCAGTAACCCTCAGTTCGTTTTCTATAGTTAAGAATCTGTTTCTTGGTTTGTCTCTCTTTGTTTTCCCCCATCTGTTTTTTTTTTTCTTAAATTCCACTTATGAGTGAAATCATATAGTATTTGTCTTTCTCTGACTTATTTTGCTTAGCATAATATACTCTAACTCTATCCATGTCATTGCAAATGGCAAGATTTCATTCTTTTTGATGGCTGAGTAATATTCCACATCTTCTTTATCCATTCATGAGTCAATGGACATTTGGGCTCTTTCCATAATTTGGCTATTGTTAGTAATGCTGCTATAAACATGGGGATACATGTGCCCCTTCAAATCAGTATTTTTATATCCTTTGGGTAAATACCTAGTAGTACCATTACTGGATCATAGGGTAGTTCTATTTTTAACTTTTTGAGATATCTCCATACTGTTTTCCAGAGTGGCTGTACAAGTTTGCATTCCCACCAACAGTGGGAATGATTTCATACACTGTACTGAATATAAAAGGAACCTAGGACAGTCAATATCATCATAGAAAAAGAGGAAAGCACATTATTTTTTAAATATCTGAAACCATGAATTGTTTGTTATTGATCACAAAGCCTTTACCATAATGGCATAGAAAAATTTACTAAATAGGTCTCAAGTACATACCAGACAAAATTTGGAAACTTAGTTTTTGGTTCTACTCATAACCTGAGGGAATCCATTATAGGCTGGTAGCTCCCATTTTAAGTTTTTATCAAATAAATAGGTTTATGTTTCATATTATGTTAATAGATGTCATTTATTAAAATTACCATGAAGACCATGCATTATATTTGAAAGAGCACAGCTTACAGGTTCACAAGATTCTACTTCTGACTTGGAACTAATTTTGGAACCTTGGACAAAGTACTCCCTGAGACTGACTTTCTTCATTTCAAAGATAAATGACAAAAATTGCACATTCTCCCCAACACCTCTTATTTCCTGTGTTGTTAATTTTAGACATTCTAACTGGTATGAGGTGATATCTCATTGCAGTTTTTTTTGAGAGAGAGAGAGATAGAATGTGCATGAGCAGGGGAGGGGCAGAGGAAGGGGGAGAGAGAGAATCTTAAGCAGGCTCCACACCCAGCGTGGAGCCCAATCCGGTGCTTGATCTCACAACCAGGAGATCATGACCTGAGCCAAAATCAAGAGCTGGATGCTTAACAGACTGAGTCACCTAGGTTCTCTTCATTATGGTTTTGATTTGTATTTCCCGGATGTTGAGTGGTGTTGAGCGCCTTTTCATGTGTGTGCTAGCCATTTTTATGTCTTCTTTGGGAAAATCTATTCATGTCTTCTACCATTTATGTATACACACACACACACACACACACACACACACACACACACAGCACATATGCATGCATGAGCAGGGGAGGGGCAGAGAGAGAGGGGCAGAGAATCCCAAGCAGGCTTTGCACTATCAGCACAGAACCTGATGTGGTGCTTGAACCCATGAAACATGAGATCATGACCTGAGCTGAAATCAAGAGGCAGATGCTTAACCCAGTGAGCCACCTAGGTGCCCCTGCCCATTTTTTAGCTAGATATTTTTGGGTGTTGAGTTTGATAAGTTCTTTATAGATTTTGGAGACTCTTTATCAGATATGTCATTTGCAAACATAGTCTTCCATTCTGTCAGTTGCCTTTTCATTTTATTGATTGTTTCCTTTTCTGTCCAGAAGCATCTTGTCTTGATGAAGTCCCAATAGTTTATTTTTGCTTTTGTTTCCCTTGCCTCAAGAGACATATCTAGTAAGAAGTAGTGACAGCCAGTGTCAAAGAGGTTATTGCTCTCCTCTAGGGTGGTTTTGTGTCACATTTAGGTCTTTCATCCATTTTGAATTTATTTTTGTGTATAGTATAAGAAAGTGTTTACTTTTTTCTCATAGGACTCTTGTGAAGATTAATCCTGATAATGTATGTAAACACTTTGCATTGATACAGATTGATGGTGATGTTTATTATTTAAATTACATAATTTTAAAGAAATACTGACATGTATTTATTTCCCTCAGAATTTTTCTTATTATATTCTAGGCCCTTAATGATTGACCCTCAGGGTCAAGCCAATAAGTGGATCAAAAACTCTGAAAAAGAAAATCAGCTTAGCATTATTAAGTTATCTGATTCGGACTATATGAGAACACTGGAAAATTGTATTCAGTTTGGAACTCCACTTCTATTAGAAAATGTTGGTGAAGAACTGGACCCATCTTTGGAGCCTTTACTACTTAGACAGACTTTTAAGCAAGGTAGAAGTTCATTAATATTAGCTGGTAGCACTGAAAGATGGTTGGATTATCTTTAAGACATATCTTTGAGGCAAGAAAGCCACTACATAAATTTAAGAATAATGTTAATAACTCAAACTTCTGGGTTATTGTTATGTGTGAAAGGAAATTTGAAACAAGTATCAGGAATGAATTTTGGTCAGATATTCTAAAATAAATATCTTGCCCTCTGTTCATTATGTTAACCACTGTTATCTAGATGGTTGTTCAGTAGAGAATATAAAGAAGTTGAAGCCAGCCTGAAATTACTTTATCTTGTGACCATGGAGCTCAGAAAGTCCATTAGTATGAATAGTAATGGTTAATGTGGGCCAGAGTTGACTTTGGGTAGATAGTGCCAACCTTACATCTTTCTGCTTATAAAAAATTTTTATCTCTGCCAAACTCTAGTATTTTTAAGAGCTTTAGTAATATACAAATAATCTTGGACTCATGATTGAAAATTTATAGAGGAGGTAAGATCAAAAGGAATTTTGATTTAGAAGGCTCCATGACAATGACAGAAAATGTCTTAGACCACTCCAGAATGAATGAGTCCTGCTGTATAATTGCTTATTTGCCTGTGTGTCCATGACTTTTGTCACACCTCTATTCTATTTTATATTACTTTAAGACCCGTTACTTATCTCAGGAATGGCCTTAATATGGAGGAGCTAACTGTGGCTTACTTATCATGTGTTTGCTTTCTGAAATATAGGTGGCATTGACTGCATCAGACTTGGTGAGGTCATTATTGAGTATTCCTTTGATTTCAAGTTTTATATCACCACAAAACTGAGAAATCCACACTTTATGCCAGAACTGGCTACAAAGGTGTCTTTGCTCAATTTCATGATAACTCCGGAAGGACTTGAAGATCAGTTACTAGGTATTGTTGTTGCAAAGGAGAGGTGTGTATTTTTTTTTAATTTTCTTTATTTTTTTAAATTGACATCCAAGTTAGTTAGCATATAGTGCACCAATGATTTCGGGAATAGATTCCTTAATGCCCTTTACCCATTTAGCCCATCCCCCCTCCCACAACCCCTCCAGCAACCCTCTGTTTGTTCTCCATATTTAAGAGTCTCTTATGTTTTGTCCCCCTCCCTGTTTTTATATTATTTTTGCTTCCATTCCCTTATGTTCATCTGTTTTGTATCTTAAAGTCCTCATATGAGTGAAGTGTATACATTTCCTTATATGCTTCCAGATGGCCTAAAGAGGAATATTTGTAGGTCATTAATACTTTTGTTATGTGATTATTCCAAAACCTTGTCAAATTTTATGTATTGTTATAAAATAAGTATGTAATCCTTTAAAATAGCTGTTCTGGGGGTACCTGGGTGGCTCATTCAGTTGAGTGTCCACCTCTTATTTCAGCTCAGGTCATGATCTCATGATCGTGAGATTGTACCCTGTGCTTGGGATTCTCTCCCTCCCCTTCCTTCTCCCCACCCCCCACTTGCATGCGCTCACCCTCTCTCAAAAAATAAAAATAAACATAAAAAATAAAATAAAATAGCCATTCTGTAACAAGTAAGTCATAAGCCAACCATGTTATATTGGGCTCCTAGTGTGGGTAGTAGGATTCAGGAGACATGCCATGACTTCAGACTTGTATCTGATTGTTTGAGCCAAAGAGTTCATCCCTAAGAATATATGCTGTGGACAAAATCAGAAATGTGTTGAAAGACTTAAATATAGGATGTTAATGAAATAATGAAATAGTTGAGTTATATAGTGAAATAGTGAAATAAGAATGAGTGATGAAATACTTAGATAAGAATGAAAAAACAGGATGCAAAACTATACATGGTATGGGTAATATTTTGTTAAAAAAAAGTTAATGCATGAATTATATGTATATATATCTGTCCACTTGGGAGGGAATATGCCAGAATGTTAACAGTGGTCATCTCTAAGGGTGGTAAGATTGTGGATAATTTTAATTATTTTTTTATACTTTATGTATTTTTCCATTACTAGCATGTGTTATGTTTTAAATGAGAAAAAGATATTAAAATACCTGATAGGGCTACTAGTAAAGGATTGCTTCCTGAAAGAAATCTTTGATTCCACTTGGAGCTTCACATAGCATTATCAAGCACTCTATTTTATGAAACCAAATTATAAGGGAAATTATGTAATCGTGTGTTACTTTTGTTACTTCCAATATTTGAATCCCACTTGTATAGTATCCAAGACAGAACCATGTCCTAACATATTCCTGAACATGGTGAATTATGATATTTTGAAGTTTTATACTATATTTGTAAAGATGTTAAGTGCCAATTTTGTCTTTTACCTGAAGAGACAATTGTATGATGAGTCATCTTTTCTGATTCTGCTCTTGCGGAAGAGATAATGAAAGTAACACTGAATATGAAAAAGCCAACGAATAGATAAGAAGTTTTCTGTTGTGTTTCTTCTCTAGTTCTTATCCTCACAAAACTATCTAAGCCATATGGATAAACATAGCGCATTCTTAGACTTATTAAGTTATTGCCACATTTCACATATGTGAATTTAATGATCATTTTTTGCTCATGTTTCTCAAACTATCATTTGTATGGAAATAACCTTTTTTCCTTAGGATAAAGTTTGTGTTATATATCTTAGTTTGTGTTACATTTCTACAAAATTATTTAAATGTCTACAAAATTGTGATACCTAGTATTTAGATATGAACTTGATAAAATACTGCAAGTTTAGACTAAATGTTTCTATTTTTTTAGACCAGAATTAGAAGAGGAACGAAATGCCCTTATTCTTCAGTCTGCAGCTAATAAGAAACAGCTAAAAGATATAGAGAAGAAAATTTTAGAAACATTATCATCTTCAGAAGGCAACATTTTAGAAGATGAAAGTGCAATTAAAGTCTTAGACTCTGCTAAAATGATGTCCAATGAGATAACAAAGAAACAGCAGGTGAAAAAAGAGTCCTAGCAACCTTTTGACTCTTTTTCAATTTTCTCCCAGTATAACTCTGGAGAAAGTTTGTTTGCAAGGAACAGAAGCACACTCAAATTAGCTCAAATAAAAAAGATACAAGGACAGCATAAGGAATATAGTCAAAAACATTGTAATGGTGTTGTATACTGCCAGATGGTAGCTATACTTGTGGTGAACATAGCATAATGTATCAACTTGTCCAGTCACTATATTTATACCTGAAACTAATGTAACATTGTGTGTCAACTATGCTCAAATTGAAAAAAAAAAAAAAGATACAAGGGAGCATTTTATTTCCCCAATTACAGAAGTACATACCGGCCTCAAGAATAGAAAGTTTCTATGCTCTTTGTCTGCCCCTCTCTAAGACTGTGTAGTCCTCATATGTGCCTCTCCATCTTAAAACCAATTTCTCTGGTAACACTTTACATCTGTTCCTTCAAACATTTGTCTTGCCTGTAGAAACCGTCTTTGGTTCCATTACCTTTTATTAGCACTAATGCCCAGTACCACTTGACTTCAGCTTCTGAGGCTCTTAAAATTCTAATTCTCTGGGGGAAGAATTGATTTAGCTTATCTTCGGTCCAGTTCTATCTCTACTTCCTGACTGAATCAGCTACAAAGAGGATCATTCAGTATAAACATGACTACCCAGGCACACACATTCAGCAGAGTCTGTAGATAGTGTGTCCAAAGAAGGAAAAGTGGATTGAATAAGTGCTCTACACATTTTTCCTATAGAATAGCATTCTATCAGATAGAGTTGTCAGCTGAAGAGCTGTTATCTTTCAGAAGTTTTTTCTTTTGGGGTCAAATATTAACACCCCTACTATGTCCAGAAATGTTAAACATACAAGAAGCTAATTGAAAAGGTACTGTTCTATAACCCCATCAGCTAACAAATATTTGTGAAATCTACTTTCCCAGACTTTTGCTGGGTTCTGGTACACATGTTGACACCTTAAACATACACATGTGCACATTCTCTCCCTCCCCCCCTCCCTCCCTCCCTCCCTCCTTCTCTCTCTCCCCCTCCCTCTCCCTTTCTTTCTTTCTCTCTTTCTCCCTGTCTCTGACCTATTGAAATAAAAGAAGATGAGTGACTATAGTAGACACATGTCAGATCCAGACAAAAAAAGCAAAGATTGACAGCTCTGGTATTCCCCAAACAAGAAACACAACCTTAAACTATTTTTCATTCATTCTTCTCCCTCCCTTCTTCCTCTTCCCTCCCTTCCTAATTCTTTCCTTCCTTTTCCTTTTTCCTCCCTCTCTCCCTCCCCCTTTCTCTCTCTCCCTCTTTGTTTCTGTCTTTCTGTCTTTCTTTTTGTCTTTCTGTCTTTCCAGCTTCTAGCATACTAAAACCTTTCCTTGTAAACCATACCTCTGTAATTTTGCCATTGAGTTAGAGGGTTATTTTTTTTTAACATAAACTTTATTACATGAAAAACACATAATTAAAAAAAAACATTTCCTACTTCTTAATCTTGATTTTTCTCTTCTTCTAGATTGCAGAGAAAACAGAACTCAAAATAGCAGAGTCTCGAGAAGGCTACAGACCCATTGCTAAACATTCATCAGTATTATTCTTCAGCATTGCAGACCTGGCTAACATCGATCCCATGTACCAGTACTCTCTCACCTGGTTTGTGAACCTTTACATCAACTCCATTCATGACAGGTAAACCTTCTCTAGCTTCATTCATCCTCCCTATGTTGGATTTCCACCATGCTTTCCATTAAAAAATACATAACTTTTTTTTCTTAATATGTAATATGCATTCATTACAGAGTATTTAAAAATAGGAAAAGTTGAAAGAAAGAGAGGGAGAGAGAAAGCCTCCATTTTATTCTAAGTTTTATTTCACCCCCACTCAAAATGTAGGCATAGAAGGATTAGCTTTAGTCCTCCCTGCCTCTTTTAAATATTTTAATATGGCACCTGACTTATCTTTGCTGGCACCTACAATATCTTTTTCCACCTTTGAGATCTCTAAAAAGTTTCAGTCCCAGGGTGCCTGGCTGGCTCAGTCAGTAGAGCAAGCAACTCTTGATCTTGGGTTGTGAGTTTGAGCCCCACATTGGGTGTAGAAATTGCTTAAAAATAAATTCTTAAAAAAATAAATAAAATTTGGGGTGCCTGGGTGGCTCATTTAGTTGACCTCTGACTCTTGATTTTGACTCAGGTCATGATCTCAGGTTTCATGAGGTTGAGTCCCGTGTTGGGCTCCACGCTGACAGTGCAGAGTCTGCTTGGGATTCTCACTCTGTCCCTCTCTCTCTGCCCCGCCCCTGCTCTGCTCATGTGTGCACTCTCTCTCAAAAATAAATAAATTTTAAAAATGAATGAATGAATGAATGAATGAATAAAATTTAAAAAATAAAAAGCTTCAGTCCCATATTTCTTTGTAATTAATTTTTTTTAATTTTTTAATGTTTATTTATTTTTGAGAGAGAGAGAGAGAGAGAGAGTGAGTGCCAGTGGGGGAGGGGCAGAGAGAAAGAGAGAGAGAGAGAGAGACAGACAGACAGACAGACAGACAGACACAGAATCTGAAGCAGGCTCCAGGCTCTGAGCTGTCAGCACAGAACCCGATGCGGGGCTCAAACTCACAAGCCATGAGATCATGACCTGAGCTGAAGTTGGATGCTCAACCAACTGACCCACCCAGGTGCCCCTTAAATTTTTTTTTTTATTTGTACAGAGAGTGTGTGCAAGCGGGCGAGAGGGGCAGAGGGAGAGAGAGAGAAAAAAAGAGAGAGGGAATCCCAAGCAGTCTCCACACTCAGCATGGAGTCCCCACATGACCCTGGGATCATGACCTGGGCTCCATCCCATGACCCTGGGATCATGACCTGAGGGGAAATCAAGTCATTCAACTGGCTGAGCCACCCAGGTGCTCCCAGGCCCACATTTCTAATTGTTTGCTAGATATTTTCACTTTAATCAATTAATAAACATACACAGGTTTTAAAGTCAGACTGGAGTAGGGGGTGAAATCTCAGTTCTGCCACATACTAGCTACATTAGTACAGTCAAGTCAGTTAACCTTTCTGTAATTGCCTCAAATTTTTTTATCTATAAAATAGAGATAATAATCATACCTACCTTTTAGAATTGTTATAAGAATTTAATATTTGTGAAGTGTTTATCACAGCATCTGGTACTTACTAACTACTGTATTTGTTAAGTAGAATAAAAATATGATTTGAGCCTACCATATATGGTCTACGTGGGCTCTTGGTAGAACAGTCTCACTGGAGTGACTGAAATCCCTAAGATTACCAGTTGGGATTTGGAATTTGAACTTACACCATCCACACGATGGAGAAAATTCAAGTTGAGGAATTGACATAAATGTCGATAACAAGTGTCAGCAAGGATGCAGAGTCATCAGAACCCTCATACACTGCTGGCAGGAATGTAAATTAGTGCTGTCACTTTGGAAATATTGAGGACATTCTTGAAAATATTAAACATAGATTTGCCATATGATCTATAATCAGCAAATCCAGTGATTCTTAGGTACATACTGAAGAGAATTGAATGCAGATGTCCACACAGAAAATTACAGTCTTTTTGTTTTTAGACATAAAAAACTATATTCAAAACATTACTTGTGTTAATTTTTCCTCCTTCAGCATGGCAATGTTATTGATGTGAAATACAGTTAGGTTCATTTGTTGTTGGTTTGGATTTTTTTTTAAATTTCATTTTAGAGTTTTCCCTTCACCCTGGTTGATTTTAATTTTATTATATTTTTGAGCACATTACCCATTAATATGACTCCAGAAGTAAATCCTGAACTAAAAGTTCTGCTCAGAGAAGTGTCACTCTCCCCTACTCTTCTATCACCTTTGCATGGATCAAAGGATTGCTTTTTAAAATTTAAACTAAAATTTAAAATTAAAATTAATTTTGAGATATATGTAGCTTCACATGTAGTTGTAAGAAATTATACAGTGGGGGTGCCTGGCTGGCTCAGTTGGTGGAGCATGCAACTCTTGATCTTGGGGTTGTGAGTTTGAGCCAGGCGTTGGGTGTAGAGATTAGAAAGAAAGAAAGAGAGAAAGAGAGAAAGAAAGAGAGAAAAGAAAGAAAGAGAGAAAGAAAGAAAGAGAAAGAGAGAGAGAAAGAGAGAGAGAAAGAGAGAGAAAGAAAGAGAAAGAAAGAAAGAAAGAAAGAAAGAAAGAGAGAGAGAGAGAGAGAGAAAGAAAGAAAGAAGAAAGAAAGAAAGAAAGAAAGAAGAGAAAGAAAGAAAATAGAGCAATCCTGTGTATTCTCTACCCAGTTTCCTCAATGGTGACATCTTGAAAACTTCTACAATGATCACAACCAGGACATTGCTGTTGATACAGTCAAGATAGGGAACACCACTATTACCACAAGGATTCCCATGCTGCCCTTGTATAGCCACACCCACTTCTTTCCCATCCCCACCCTCTCCTTAATCTTTGAGAACCGCTAATCCATTCTCCATTTCTGTAATTTTGTCATTTCAAGAATGTCATATAAATGGGATCATATAGCACATAACTTTTAAGGATTGGCTTTTATTCATCCAGCTTAATTCTCTGGGGACTCATTCAGGTTGTTGTGTGTGTCAGTAGTTTGTTCCTTTTTATTGCTGAGAAATATTTCATGGTATTTATTTCCAATTTTTAGCTCTTATGAATAACATGTACAGGTTTTTATGTGAGCATAAGTTTTCATTTCTAGGATAAATGCCCAGGAGTGCAGTTGCTGGGTCATGTGGTAATTGCTTGCTTGCTTGCTTGCTTGCTTGCTTGCTTGCTTATGTATGTATGTATGTATGTATGTATGTAGCTGCCCAAACTTCCCCAGAATGAGTGTCTTTTAAATATTACTGATAAAATTTTTGGACTAAAAAAATGAAAGTAATATGTGATTATTGCAAAATTTTGAACATATAAGAGCATAAAGAAGACAGATATTAGCCATAACCACATCTGGAAGTAACCTTTTGTTCATATGTTTTCTGACTTTTCATCTTTTTTTTTTTTTAAATGTATACATCTTGATCTAGATTTGATGCTTCTTTGGGACAGGTAAATATTTCATAATTCTTTATCTCTTATAGTCCCCTACCCAGAAAAAAATTCACGCCAATAGAGATTCAGCAAGTATCTTAATTTAGTGATTATTTTCAGTCATTTTGGAATATAATAAGTTCAGAATTTTGAAAATAGAGAGATGGTATAAACCCTATTTTATTTTCTCATAGTCTTATACCCTGTCTTTTACATATAAATTTAGAAGAAGTTGCACACACACAAAACTACACAGGGAGGCCCCATATATATCCTTCACTCAGTGTCTCCTGTGGTAACAGTTTTACATTATTATAGTACAATATCACAACCAGGAAATTCACAGAACTTCCTCAGATTTCACCATTTTATATGCACTCGTGTGTGTGTGTGTGTGTGTGTGTGTGTGTGTGTGTGTGTTTAACAGTGGCTACTTATATGTTAGTTCATCTGTTACTTATTTTTTCTTAGTTTTGTTTGACAGTATATTTGCCTGTTTTTCAACCTTTCAGTAACAAATCCAAAATTTTGGAAAAGCGCCTACGATATTTAAATGACCACTTCACATACAACTTATATTGTAATATATGCCGATCACTATTTGAGAAGGACAAGCTTCTGTTTTCCTTTTTATTATGTGCCAATCTTCTTCTGTAAGTTACTTGCTTATCTTAATTTATTTATTTTAAAAACTTGCATGGGGAAACTAATCTATGAGGATGGTTTCTCACAGAAAGATACCATGTTTTTGCTCTGCTTAAGTCATGATTTTACTTGTACATTTCTCTATAATAGTATTGGTGTTTGGATGTTTATTATATTTTTAAAATGTGAGTCACACGTAAAAGTCGACAAAATATTCACGTACAGTTCAATGAATTCTTATAAAGCGGAAGTCTGTGTAACCACCAACCAGGTCAAGAAATAGAGGTCTTTTCAGGGTGCCTGGCTGGCTCAATTGGTAGGACATGCAACTCTTACCCTTGGGGTTTTGAGTTCAAGGCCCACATTGGGTGTAGAGATTACTTTAAAAAAAAGAACTAGAGCCTTTTCAAATTGATTTCTTTCACTTAATAATATGCACTTAAGGCCCTTCCATGTTTTTGCATGACTTGATAGCTTCTTTCTTTTTAGCACGAAATAATATTCCATTCTCTGGATGTACCACAGTTTATTCACCTACTGAAAGACATTTTGATTACTTCCAAGTTTTGAATATTAACCATAAAATTATAAACAATTGTGTGTACGTTTTTGTATATACATAAGTTTTGTATATACATAACTCATTTAATTACCGAAGACTGCTGAGTCATGTGGTAAGAGTATGTTTAGTTTTTAAGAAACTCTCTTCCAAAGTAGTTGCACCATTTTGCATTCCACCAGCAATGAGTAAGAGTTCCTGTTGCTCCAGATCCTTGCCAGCATTTGGTCTTGTCAGCATTCTGGATTTTGACCATTCTAATAGATATGTATTGTTCTCTCATTTCAATTTACAATTTGCTAACGACACATGATGCTGTTAATGTTTTGTATGCTTATTTGCCATCCTTATATCTTCTTCGGTAAGGTATCTGTTAGGTCTTTTGGCCACTTTTGAATCAGTTTGATTGTTCATTTTTTAGTGTTGAGTTGGATGACAGTCCTTCATCAGGTATGCCTTTTGCAAATATTCTCTCTCAGTCTGTGGCTTGCCTTCTCCTTTTGACAGTGTCTTTGGCAGAGCAGAAGTTTTAAATTTTAATGAAGTCCAGCTTCTTTCTTTCATGGTTCATGGTGTTATATATAAAAAAATCATTGCCATACCTAAGGTCACCTAGATTTTCTACTATGTAATCTTCTAGGAATTTTATAGTTTTGCATTTTACATTTATGTCTATGATTCATTTTGAGTTAATTTTTGTGAAGGGTCTCTGTCTAGATTTATTATTATTATTATCATTATTATTATTATTAGTTTTGCAGGTGGACATCCAGCTGTTCCAGCACCATTTGTTGAAAAGACTGTCTTTGTTCCATTGTACTGCCCTTGCTTTTTGTCAAAGATCAGGTGGTTCTATTTATGGGTGTATTTTTAAATTCTTTATTCTGTATCACTGATCTATTTGGTTTTTTTTGTAGTATTGACTTAATTAGCCTTATACTAAGTCTTGAAGTCAGGTAGTGTCAGTCCTAGGCTTTGTTCTTAAATATTGTTTTGGCTATTCTGAGTCTTGTGTCTCTTCATATAAAGTGAACTTTATAGAAAATCAGTTTGTCAGTATTCACAAAATTCTGTTCCATTGATTTGTCTATCTATTTTTTTACCCACACCATCCTATTTTGATTACTGTAGCTTTATAGTAAGCCTTGAAGTCCAGTGATGTCAGTTTTCCAGTTGTGTTCTTCTCCTTCAATATTGTGTTGGATATTCTTGGTCTTTTGCCCCTCTGTATAAATGTTAGAATAACTCCATCAATTATACGCAAAATAACTTGCTTGGATTTTGCGTGAGATTGCATTAAATCTATAGATCAAATTGGGAAGAACTGACACCTTGACAATATTGATTCTTCCTATTCATGAACATGGAATATCTCTCCATTTATTTAGTTCTTTGATTTCTTTCATCACATTGTCATAGTTTTTCTCACATAGATCTTGTACATGATTTGTTCAATTTATATCTAAGTATTTCACTTTTTGAGTGCCAATGCAAATGGCATTGTGTTTTTAATTTCAAATTCCACTTGTTGTTGATCTATATGAAAGTGATTTTTGTATATTAACATTGTATCCTGCAACCTTGCTAATATAATTGCATATTAGTTCTAGGAGTTTGTTGTCAATTCTTTCAGATTTTTGGATTTTCTATGTAAATAATCATGTTATCCACAAACAAAGGCAATACATCTTTTTTTCTTATTGCATTAGTCAGGACTTTCAGTATGATATTGACAAGAAATGATGAAAAGGAACATCCTTGTTTTTTTACTGATCTTAGTGGGAAAGTTTCTAGTTTCTTATTTTTAAGTATGATGTTAGCCGTAGGTTTTTTTTGTAAATGTTCTTTATCAAGTTGAGGACGTTCCCCTCTAAGTTTGCTGAGAATTTTTATCATGAAAGGGTATTGGATTTTGTCAAATGCCTTTTCTGCATCTACTGATATGATCATGTGCTTTTTCTTCTGTGGTTTATCTATATGATAGATTACATTTATTGATTTTTTTAATGTTGAAACAGCTTTACATTCCTGAAACAAATACCACTTTGTTGTGGTGTGTTATTCTTTTTATACATTGTTTGATTCAACTTGCCAGTATCTTGTTGAGAATTTTTGTATCCATGTTCTTGAGAGATATTGGTCTGTAGTTTTCTTTTATCTGTGTAATTTTGGTATTAGGGTAATATTAGCTTCATAGAGTAATTAGGAAAGTATTCCTTCTGCTATTTTCTGGAAGAGATTGCAAAGAATTGGTATAATTTCTTCCTATAAGTTTGGTAGAATTCTCCAGAACCCATTTTAATGTGGTGGTTTCTGTTTTGGAAGGTTATCAATTCAATTATCAATTCAATTTCTTTAATAGATATAGTTATGGACTGAATAGTTGTGTTTCCCTCAAATTCATATGTTGATGCACTAACTTCCATTGTGGCTATATTTAGAGATGAGACCTCTAAGGAAGTAATTCAGGTTAAATAAAGTCATAAAGGTATGGTCCTGATCTGACAGAATTAATGTCCCTTTAAAAAGAGAGATACCAAAGTACTCTCTCTGTCCATATGCACACAGAAGAAAGGCCATGTGAGGACAAAGTAAGGAGGTCACTGTCTACAAGCTAGGAAGAAGTCTCATCAGAAACCAAATCAGCCAGAACCCTGATCCAAACTTCTAGACTCCAGAACTCTGAGAAAATAAATTTGCATTATTTATGCAATCCAGTGTATGGTACTTTGTTAAGGCAGCATGAGTACACTAACACAAGGTCTATTCAGATTATCTGTTTCTCCTTCTGTGAATTTTGGCAGATTGTATTTTCCAAAGAATTGATCCATTCGGGTAGGTTATCAAATTTGAGGAGATACAGTTCATAATATTCCTTTATTATCTTTTTATGTCAATGGAATTAGTAGTGATGGCCCTTCTTTCATTTCTAATATGTGTAATTTGTGTCTTCTCACTTTTTTCCTTCGTTATCCTGGCTAGAGGTTAATCAATTTTATTGATCTTTTCAAAGAACCAGATTTTAGTTTTATTGATTTTTTTCCTATTGACTTGTTTTAATTTCATAAATATCTTCTCTGATTTTTATTATTTCTTCACTTCTGCTTACTTTGGATTTAATTTGATCTTCTTTTTCTAGTGTCTTAAGGTGGAAACCCAAATGATTGATTTTAAATTTATCTTCTTTTCTAATAAATGAATTCAGTGTTCTAAATTTCCCTCTGAGCATTACTTTTGCTGCATTCCACAAATCTGAATAAGTTGTGTTTTCATTTTTATTTCATTCAAAATATTTTTTTATTTCTCTTGAAACTTCTTTGAGCCATACATCACTTAGAAGTGTGTTTAATTGCCAAGTATTTGGGGGTTTCCTAGCTATCTCTCTGTTACTGATTTCTGGTTTAATTCTATTGTAGTCAGAGAGAATACTTTGTATGATTTCTCTTCTTTTAAATTTGTTAAAGTGTGTTTTATGACCAGAATGTGTTCTGTCTTGGTGAATGTTCCATATGAGGCTGAGAAGAATGTGTATTTTGATGTTGTTTGGTAAAGTATTGTATAGATGTCAATTGCATTTAGTTGAATAATGGTACTGTTATTTCAACTCTGTCTTTACTATTTTCTGCTGCTGGATCTGTCCACTACTATTTTAGTAATAGATTGATCTATTTTTCTTTGTCTATCAGGTTTTATCTCATATATTTGGACATTCTTTTGTTAGGCACATACACATTAACAACATTGGGTCTTTTGGAGAATTGACCCCTTTATCATTATGTAATGACCCTCTTTATCCCTGATAATTCTCCTTGCTCTGAAGTCTTCTTTTTCTGAAATTAATATAGCTACTCCAGCTTTATTTTGATTAACATTAGCACGCTATATCTTTCTCCATCCCTTTTCTTTGACTCTCTGTTTTCATAGTTAAAATGGGTTTTTTTTTTTTTTGTAGACCACATATAGTTAGGTCTTATTTTTTTAATATTAAAAAAAAATTTTAATGTCTATTTTTGAGAGAGAGAGAGAGAGAGAGAGAGAGAGAGAGAGAGAAACAGAGTGCGAATGGAGGAGGGACAGAGAGAGGGAGACAGAATCCAAAGCAGGCTCTAGGATTGAGCTGTCAGCACAGAGCCTGACACGGGGCTCAAACTCACAAACTGTGAGATCATGACCTGAGCCTAAGTCTGATACTTAACTGAGTGAGCCACCCAGGCACCCTGAGTTAGGTCTTATTTTTTGATTGTACTCTGATAGTCTATGTCTTTTAATTGATGTACTGAAACCATTGACATTTAAAGTGGATTATTGACATAGATGGATTAATATCTATCATATGTGTTACTGTTTTTTTATTCATTGCCATTGTTCTTTGTTTTTGTTTCTGATATTTTGAGGTAAGATTGGTATATAACATTATATAATTTTTAGATATACAATATTATAATTCAGCATCTGCATTCATTACAAAGTGATCACTTCCAAAAATCTAGTTACCATCCATCAGCATATATTTGACCCCCTTCATCCATTTCACCACTGACAAACCCCCTTCCCTTCTGGTAACCACCAATCTGTTGTGGTTTGTGTCTATGAGTTTGTTTTTGTTTTGTTTATTTTTAGATTCCACATAGGAGTGAAATTGTACTGTTTTTGTCTTTCTCTTTCTGACTTATTTCACTTAACATAATACCCTCCAGGTCCAACCATGTCATAAATGACAATATTTTATTATTTTTTTATGTCTGAGTAGTATTCTATTGTATATATAGACCACATCTTCTTTATCCATTTATGCATCAACTGACATTTAGGTTTTTCCATATCTTGGCTATTGTGGATAATATTGCTGTGAACATTGGGGTGCATATATCATTTCAAATGAGAGTTTTCATAATCTTTGGATTAAATACCACAAGTGAAATAGGTGGATTGTATTGTAATTCTATTCTTAATGTTTTGAGGAATCTCTATACTATTTTCCATAATGCTCAGACCAATTTATATTCCACCAACAGGGTACAAGAATTCCCTTTTCCCCACATTCTCTTAACACTTATTTCTTGTTTTTTTTTTTTTATCATAATGAATCTAACTAGTGTGAGGTAATACCTTACTGTGGTTTTGATTTACATTCCCCTAATAATCAGTGATGTTGAATATCTTTTCACATGCCTGTTGGCCATCTGTATTTCTTCTTTGGAAAAATGTCCATTCAGATCCTAGGCCCATTTTAAAATCAAGTTGTTTGTTTTTTGTGGTTAAGTTGTATGCAATTTTCATATATTTTGGATATGAACTCCTTGTCAGATATGTGATTTGCAAATATCTTCTCCCATTCAGTAGGTTGTTTTTACATTTTTTTTAAATTTTAACGTTTATTTATTTTTGAGACAGAGAGAGACAGAGCATGAACAGGAGAGGGGCAGAGAGAGAGGGAGACACAGAATCCGAAACAGGCTCCAGGCTCTGAGCGGTCAGCACAGAGCCCGACACGGGGCTCGAACTCACGGACCGTGAGATCATGACCTGAGCCGAAGTCGGATGCCCAACCGACTGACCCACCCAGGCGCCCCTTGTTGTTTTTACATTTTGATGATGGTTTCTTTCACTGTGTATAAACTGTGTTGTTTGATACAGTCCCATTTATTTTTGCTTTTGTTTCCCTTACGCTTTGGAGTCTTATCCACAAAAATATAGCTAAGACTGATTCAAGAAGTTTACCACCTATGTTTTCTTCCAGTAGTTCTATGGTTTCAGGTATTACGTACAAGTCTTTAATCCATTTTGAGTTAATTTTTGTGTATAAT
Organism: Lynx canadensis; assembly: GCF_007474595.2. Lineage (NCBI taxonomy): Eukaryota > Metazoa > Chordata > Mammalia > Carnivora > Felidae > Lynx > Lynx canadensis. Next base: position 25,305,599 of record NC_044304.2, on the reverse strand, counting down.
GTAAGATAGTGATCTAGTTTCTTTTCTTTTTTTTTTTTTTTTTTTTTTGGATGTTGCTGTCCAGTTTTCCCAGCACCATTTGTTGAAGAGACTGTCCTTTCTCCATTGTGCGTTCTTCCCCCTTTGTCATAAATTGTGTGTGTGTGTGTGTGTGTGTGTGTGTGTGTGTGTGTGTATTTCTGGGCTCTGTATATGTATTTCTGGGCTCTCAATTCTGTTGTATTGATCTGTGTGTCTGTCTTTATGCCAGTACCATACTATTTTGATTACTAAAGCTTTGTAATCTAGTTTGAAGTCAAGGAGCATAATACCTTCAGCTTTGTTGTTCTTTCTCAAGATCCCGGCTATTCAGGATCTTTTGTGATTCCATAAAAATTTTTGAATTAGTACTTACAGTTCTGTGAAAAATGTCATTGGCATTTTGAAAGGGATTGCATTCAGTCTGTTGATTGCCTTGGGTAGTATGGACATGTTAACAATATTGATTCCTCCAACCCATGAGCACAGAATATCTTTCCATTTATTTGGGTCTTCAGTTTCCTGCATCAGTGTCTTACAGTTTTCAGTGTACAGATCTTTCACCTCCTTGATGAAATTTCTTCCTAGATATTTTATTCTTTTGATGCAATTGTAAATGGGATTGTTTTCTTCAGTTCTCTTTCTGATAGTTCTTCATTAGTGTATTGACATGCTACTGATTTCTGTAGATTGATACTGTATCCTGAAATTCTACTGTATTTATTAGGTCTAATGGTCTCAGTTCCAACAAAGTCTTTAGAATTTTCTATATAAAGTATCTGCAAATAGTGACAATTTTGCCTCTTCCTTTCTATTTTGGATGCCTTTTATTTCTTTTTCTTACCTAATTTCTGTGGCTAGAACTTCCAGTATTATGTTGAATAAATGTGTGAAGAGTGGACATCTTTGTCTTGTTCATGATCTTAGAGGAAAAGCTTTTGGCTTTTCACCATTTGAGTATGTTAGCTGTGAGTTTATCATATATGACCTTTATTGTATTGAGGTGTGTTCCCTCTGTACCCGTTTTATTGAGTTTTTATCATAAATGGATGTTAAATTTTGTTAAATGCTTTTTCTGCATCTATTGAGATGATCATGTGATTTTTATCCTTAATTTTGTTAATGTGGCATATCATCTTGATCAATTTGTGGATGTTGAATCATCCTTGGATCTCTGGAATAAATCCCACTTGATCATGGTGTATGATTCTTTTAATGTATTGTTGAATTTGGTTTGCTATATTTTGTTGAGTATTTTTGCATCTATGTTCATTAAGGATATTGGCCTATAATTTTTTTTTTTTTGTGGTGTACTTGTCTGGTTTTGGTATCAGGGTGATGCTGCCCTCATAAAATCAGTTTGGAAGTGTTTTCTTCTCTTCAGTGTTTTGAAGGAGGAGTTTGAGAAGGGATAGGTATTAAGTCTTCTTCGAATGTTTGGTAAAATTTACCAATGAAGCTGTCTGGTCCTGGACTTTTGTTTTTTGGGAGTCTTTTAAATGTTTATTTATTTAAAGTAATTTTTGAAACATTTATTCATTTTTGAGAGACAGAGACAGAGCATGGTGTGGGGAGGGGCAGAGAAAGAGGGAGACACAGAATCTGAAGCAGGCTCCAGGCTCTCAGCTGTCAGCACAGATCCCGACACAGGGCTCAAACCAACAAACCACGAGATCATGACCTGAGCTGAAGTCAGATGCTTAACCAACTGAGCCACCCAGGCACCCCTTAATGTTTATTTATTTTTTTTGAGAGAGAACAAGAGTGAGCAAATAGGAGAGGGACAGAGAGAGAAGGAGAGACACAGAATCCCAAGCAAGCTCCATGCTGTCAGCACAGAGCCAGATGGGGGGCTAGATCTCACAAACCATGAGGTCATGACCAGAGCAGAGATCAAGAGTTGGACATTCAACCAACTGAGCCACCCAGGTGCCCCTGTTGGGAGTTGATTTTGTTATTGTTTCAATCTCCTTGCTAGTAATCAGTCTATACAGATTTTCTATTTCTTCATGATTCAATCTTGGAAGGCTATATATTTTGGGGAATTTTTCCATTTCTTCTAGGTTGTCCAGTTCATTTGCATATAATTATTTGTAGTATAATTATAACTTTAGTTGTAACTTCGCTTATTTGAGCCCTCTTTCTTCTTTTCTTGGTTAGTCTAGCTAAAGGTTTGTCAATTTTATTTATCTTTTCAAAGAACCACCTCTTAGTTTCACTGATCTTTTTAATTTATTTATTTATGTTTTAGTCTCAATTTGATTTATTTCCACTTTGATCTTTGTCATTTTCTTTCTTCTACTAACTTTGGCCTTCATTTATTCTCTTTTTTCTAACTCCTTCAGGTGTAAAGTTAGATTGTTTGAGGTTTTTCTTATTTCTTGAGGTAGGTTTATATTGCTGTGATCTTCCCTCTTAGAACCACTTTTGCTGCACCCCATTGATTTTGGTATGTCATATTTCTGTTTTCATTTGTCTCTATGTATTTTTTTTTATTTCTTTGATTTCTTTGATGAATCATTAGTTGTTTAGTAGCATGTTGTTTATCTCCACATTTTTGTTGTTTTTCCAGGGTTTTTTTTTTTTTTTTTTGTAATCAACTTCTAGTTTTATACTGTGATGGTCAGAGAAAATGTTTAATATAATCTCTATCTTCTTGAATTTAACCTGTGATCTGTCCTGGTGAATGTTCCATGTGCATTTGAGAAGAATGTATATTCTGCTTTTGGATGGGGTTTCCTGTATATGTCTACTAAATCCATTTGGTCTAATGTGTCATTAAAGCCAATGTTTCCATATTGATTTTATGCCTGGTTGATCTATTCTTGATGTAAGTGAGGGTGTTAAGGTGCCCTACTATTACTGTCATGCTGTCAGTTTCTCCCTTTAGATCTATTAATTTTTGCTTTATATATTTTGGTACTCTTGATATATTCATAAGTGTTGTATCTTTTTGTTGAATTCACCCCTTTATCATTATATAATTCTCATATTGGTCTTTTATAATTATGTAATTCCCATCTTGGTCTTTGTTTTAAAGTCTGTTTTGTCTTGTATGAGTATAGCTACACTAGCTTTCTTTTCATTTCTATTTGCATGAACTATCTTTTCCTATCCCTTCACTTTCAGTCTATGTGTATCCTTACTTCTAAATTGAATCTCTTGTAGGCAGCCTAGAGGTGGGTCTTTTTTTTTTTTAATCCACTCAACCATTTTATGTCTTTTGATTGGAGAGTTTATTTACATTTAAAGTTATTAATGGTAAGTATGTGCTTATTGCTATTTTGCAATTGTTTTCTGCCTGTTTTCCTAGATTTTCTCTGTTCCTTTTTTTCTTTTCTTTCTTCCCTTGTGGTATGATGGCTTTCTTTAGTGTTATATTTAGATTCCTTTTTTTTTTTTTTTTTTTTTTGTGGTATTTACCAGGAAATCTTTTCTTTGTGGTTACTGTGAGGTTCAAATATAGCATCCTGTGTTTGTAATAGTCTGTTTTGGGGACTCCTGGGTGGCTCAGTCATTTAAGCATCCGACTTGATTTCAGCTCAGTTCATGATCTCACTACTGTGAGATCAAGCCCCACATAGGGCTCCACAATGGGCATGGAACCTACTTGGGATTCTCTCTCTCTCTTTCCCTCTGCTCCTCCCCACATGCCCTCTCTCTCTCTCTCTCTCTCTCTCTCTCTCTCTAATAATAAAAAGAAAGAAAGAAAGAAAATTATTATAATAGTCTGTTATAAATTTATTTATTTATTTTGAAGGGGGTAAGGAGGGGCAGAGAGAGAGAGAGAGAGAGAGAGAGAGAATCCCATGCGGCTCTGCACTGTCAGCATGGAGTTCAACGTGGGGCTTGCTCCCATGAACCACGAGATAATGACCTGAGCTGAAATCAAGAGTCAGAAGCTCAACCAATTGAGTTACCCAGACTTACCCCCATTTTATATTTTTGATGTCACATTTATGCATCCCTTAACTAACTATTGTAGTTTTAATTTTACTACTTTTGTGTTTTAACCTTAATACTTGCTTTAAAAGTGATTGAATTCACTACCTTTACTATTTATTTACCTTTTCCGTGAGATTTTTACTTTCACTTTTTGTTGTTGTTATTAATTAGTGCCATTTCTTTTCAGCTCAGAGAAGTCCCTTTAATATTTCTTGTAAGGCCAGTTTAGTGGTGATAAACTTTAGTTTTCATTTATCTGGAGAACATCTCTTTTTTTCAGCCCTATTACGTATAATTGACATACTATGCAATTTGCCCATCATAATACAGTTAGATGATTTTTAGTATTTTTATACAATTATGCAGCCATCACCAAATTCCAGTTTTAGAACAATTCTATTACCTCAAAGTTTCCTTTTCCCTATTTAGTCAATTACTATTCCTACTCCCAGCCCCAGGTAACCACTGATCTGCTTTCTGTCTCCACAATTATTCCTTTTCTAGAAATTTTATGAATGAGACATTTTAAGGCCTAGAATGTGGTCTGTCTCTGCAAGTATTCCATATGCCATTGAAAAGAATGTGTATTTTGCTGCTCTTGAATGGAATATTCTATAAATGCCAAGTAGGTCAAGTTAGTCTATATACTGTATCCTTATTGATTTTCTGTCTGCCTGTTCAATCAATTTTTGAGAGAGGATTGGAATCTCTTAGCTATGGAGATTGCTTCTGATAGTTGTATCAATATTTCTTTGTGTATTGATGCTCTGTTATTAGATGTGTAAGTGTCTAGGACTGTTACGACCTCTTAATGAATTGACTTGACTTTTTTTTTTTAATCCCTGGGTTATCCTTTGTTTGAAATCTGTTTTGTATGATATTATTATTGTCCCCAGCTTTCTTTTGAATAGTGTTAGCATGGTATATATTTTTCCATACTTTTCCTTTTAACCTACTTGTGTCTTCATATTTAAGCTGTATTTCTGTTGACAACATGTAGTTAGGTCTTATTTGTTTTGTCCAATCTGATAATCACTACCTTTAATGAAATTGTTTAGACCATTTATATTCAATGACATAATAGAGTTATGTTGGGGGCGCCTGGGTGGCGCAGTCGGTTAAGCATCCGACTTCAGCCAGGTCACGATCTCGCGGTCTGGGAGTTCGAGCCCCGCGTCAGGCTCTGGGCTGATGGCTCAGAGCCTGGAGCCTGTTTCCGATTCTGTGTCTCCCTCTCTCTCTGCCCCTCCCCCGTTCATGCTCTGTCTCTCTCTGTCCCAAAAATAAATAAACGTTGAAAAAAAAAATTAAAAAAAAAATAGAGTTATGTTGAAATCTACCATCTTACAACTTGGTTTCTGTTTCGCACATCTGTTCATTTCCTCATTTGTTTCATTTCCTCATTTTCTTTTTCTTTGAATTAAGTACTTATTATGATTCCATTTTATCTCCTTTGTTAACTTACTAACTATAATTTTTTGTTTTATTATTGTAGTGATATCTTTGGGATTATAGTATACCTTTTAACACATCACAGTCTATCTTCAGGTAAACTTTATATATATACATATATTTACACACATACATATACACACACATACATATACATGTATATACATATAGTATAAGAACTTATAACTATTTACTTCCAACTCTCTCCTCCTAGCCTTTGTTTTATTATTGTCATATATTTCACTTGTACATATTATAAATCCCATAGCATGTTGTTATTTTGCTCTAAGTAGTCAATAATCTTTTAAAGACACTTAAATAATAAGAAAAAAAGTCTTTTATGTTTACCTACATAGCTACTATTTCTGGCAGTCTTTATTCTTTTGTGTTGATCTAAATTTCCATCTACTTGAAACTTCTCTAACATTTCTAATGCTGTATGTCTTACTGGCAATGAATCCTTTCGGTTTCTCTACATCTGGAAAGAAATCAGTGAATTTTTCTTTTATTTTTATTTATTTATTTTGAGAGAGAGAGTGAGTGTGCAGCGGAGGGGCAGAGGGAGAGGGAAAGAGAGAATCTCAAGCATGTGGGGCTCTATCTCATAAACCAAGAGATCATGACCTGAACTGAAATCAAGAGTTGGACATTTAACCAACAGACCACCCAGGTGCTCCTGAATTTTTCTTTTAGATTTTGTACTTTTTATCTCTAGAAGTTGCATTTTGTTATTTTTTCTATGGCCTATTTCTCTCTTCATTACGTTCGTTTTGCTTTAACTCCTTCAGCATATTTGTAATAGCTCTTGTAACATTCTTGTCTTCTTGTTGTATTATCTCTATCATTCTATGTATCTATTGACTGATCTTTTCTCCTGGTTATGGATGTTGTGAATTTTACATTGATAAATACTAAGGGCTTTTAATTCCTTTAAAAAGCATTAGACTTTACTTTTGCAAGTAGTTAAATTACTGCATTAGTTTGATGTTTCCAAGGCTTGTTTTTAAGCTTTCTTACAGTAGCTCTAGAATAGACTTAATTCTAAAACTAGGTTAGCTTTGCTACTAAGGCGTGATCCCTCTGATGTTGCCTCTGAATTCCTCTGGTGTTTAACAAAGATTTATCTCTAGTTGGTAAGAATTCACTTCTCCAAGTTCTGTGTAAGCTCAGGAGCTATTCAGGTTACAGCTTCCCAGATATCCTCTGCCTGGTCTCCTGGAGTTTTACCCTATTCACATATGACTTAGTGTTTAGCAATTGAATCAAGAGGATACCCATGCAGATTTCTGAAGCCCTTTTCCATGTATCTCCCTCCTCTCTGGGACTCAGCCCACAAATTCTACCACCTGAGCCTTCCTTAACTCTGGTCTCTGTTCATTCAACTCAACAATACTATCAGGTTCTGATTTTGATCACCTCTCTGTTTTATAGTCTGGAAAGTGCCTCCAGGCAAATAGCTGGGGCAATCATAGCGATTGATTTGGACAATCATATTTGTCTCCCTTTTTTCAGGGACCGCAGTGTTGCACTGGCTACTGTATAACTTCCAGAAACAGTCGTTTCATTCACTTTTTCCAGTTTTCTAGTTGTTTATGGCAGTAGGGTAAATCAGTTCTGATTATTTCATTGAGGCTATAGAAGCAGAAATTGATTTCATTCCATTTTAAAATCAGCAATTTACAGCAGTCTTTATTTTGGGAATACAGGGCAAAGAAAGAGATTGAGTACCAGGAACTGATGTTTCTTTTAACTGGAGGAGTAAGTCTTAAGAGTACTGAGAAAAATCCTGACCCAACTTGGCTATCAGATAAAAGCTGGGAGGAAATTTGTCGGGCAAGTGAATTTCCTGCCTTCAAAGAACTCAGGTATTTGTTTAAACTTGATGATTTAGAATTGAGTAAGGATGGGTAAATTTGTAATCTCCTTGTTTAACAATATCTTTTTAAATTATCTGCCAGTGAAATAATAATTAGCTTTTTTTCCATTAGGGAACATTTTTGCAAACATATAACTGAATGGCGGGAAATCTATGACAGTAAAGAGCCACATAATGCTAAATTTCCAGCACCAATGGATGAAAGACTGAATGAACTACAGAAGATAATAATTCTTCGGTGCCTAAGACCTGATAAGGTAAAAGACAAATGTGTTCTATTTCGAACCCAGCTAATTTGCCATTTAAGAATAAGTCTGGGGAATAAAAGGCACAATATAAGGGAATATAGTCAATGACTTTGTAAAAGCAGTGTAATGGGACAGATGGTAGCTACACTTGTAGTGAACTTAGCATAATGTATAAACTTATCAAATCTAAGTTTCACACCTGAAACAAAGGTAACATTGTATGTCAACTATGCTCAAATTTTAAAAACAGAAGTTGTTCTAGGTTTAAAGTAATTGTTATTTGGTTCTTTAGCCCTCGTTCTAGATGCTCAGAGGGGTTCATTGAGCTCCTTGGATATATGGGTTTATAGTTTTTCTCAACTTGGGAAAAATTTTGGCCATTATTTCTTCAAATATTTTTTGCCACCCCAATCTTATGTTTCCAATTAGATATGTATTAGACTGCTTGGTATTATACTATAGGTGACTGCTCTGTTAATTATTTCTATTTATTTATTTGTTTGTTTGTTTGTTTGTTTGTTTGTTTATAAAGTTCATTTATTTTGGGGTGCCTGGGTGGCTCAGTCAGTTGGGTGTCTGACTTTGGCCTAGGTCATGATATCGCTGGTCCTGAGTTCTAGCCCCACATCGGGCTCTGTGCTGACAGCTCAGAGCCTGGAGCCTGTTTCAGATTCTATGTCTCTCAAAAATGAATAAACATTAAAGAATTAAAAAAAATTGTTAGCACAAGTGTAGAATAGCCTTTTCTCGACAGATAGTTTAGCTCAACAGATAATTTAACTCCACTACTAAATTGTGACCCTTCTGGGGACTTTACTGAATATCCCAGTGATCACCAAGAGCTCTCCACTATGGCGGCTGGGAATCTGAATGATTCCCGGCCTTGCATGAACTCTGGTAGCTCTGTAGATCCCCAGTTCATAGCTTCCCAGCCACTCTTTGCTTGGCCTATGCTTCCACACCACAGCATTCAGCAGAGATACAAGGGTACTGTTAGGCAGATTCTGGGTAGTTCCCTTCTGCTCTGAACTCTGTAACTTCCAGTAGCCTCCCTCCTTAAACCAGAGTTTAAGAGTTTCCTGTCTTCCCAACTCTGCAACACTGTGTTGCTCTGCTTTTTAATGGCTTTTCCTGTTCCACAGGCTGAAATGTACCTCCCAGAAGAAAGCCTAAGCAAACTCACCTTGTATGTTTCCTCTTTGGCAGAGATCAAAGTCCTCTACCACCTGTTGTCTGAATTGCTCAGTGTCTGAAAATGGTTGTTTTTGTTTTTGTTTTTTTTTTAATTTTGCCCATTTTTGTTGTTTATGTGGGAGGGTAAATCTGGTCCCTGTTAGCAGAAAGGACCATATTGGCTGGAAGTAAAAGATGTTAGAAAATCTTACACATGTCATAATTTTATTAGTTTAAACATGCACAAAAATCTTTTTTTCTTCTAACAAGTTTTTATTTAAATTCCAGTTAGTTAATATACAGTATAATATTAGTTTTCAGGTGTAGGATTTAGTGATTCATCACTTACATACAATAGTCAGTGCTCATCACAAGAAGTGCCCTCTTTAATATTCATTACCCATTTAGCCCACTCCCCTGTTCACCACCCCCTCCGGCAACTCTCCATTCTCTATAATTAAGAGTCTATTTTATGGTTTGCCTCTCTTTCCCCCCCTATTTTCATCTGTTTTGTTTCTTAAATTCTACATATGAGTGAAATCATATGGGTTTTGTCTTTCTCTGTCTGACTTATTTTGCTTAGCATAATACTCTCTAGCTCCACCCACGTCATTGCAAATGGCAAGATTTCATTCATTTTAATGGTTGAGTAATATTCCAGTGTGTGTGTGTGTGTGTGTGTGTGTGTGTGTGTGTGTGTGTATGTATGTGTATACCCAAACTTCTTTATCCATCCATCAGTCAATGGACATTTGGGCTCTTTCCAAAATTTGGCTATTGTTGATAGTGCTGCTGTTAAACATAGAGGTGGGGTGCATGTATCTCTTTGAATTACTACTTTTGTATCCTTTACTGAGTAGTGCAATTGCTGGATGGTAGGTAGTCCTGTTTTTAACTTTTTGAGGAACCTCCATACTGTTTTACAAAACTCAACACCCAGAAAACAAATAATTCAGGTAAAAAATAGGCAGAAGAGATGAACAGACCTTTTTCCAAAGAAGACATACAGATGGCTAATGGACACAAAAATCTTTCTATTGGTGAATTAAACAGGCTAGTTCCGATTTTCACACATTCAAGAAAGGCGATTATGGTGTTACAAAAGAAAAACTTTTATTTTTTTTAAGTTTATTTATTTTGAGAGAGAGAGAAAGCATGAGTGGCAGAGGAGCAGGGAGAGAGAGAGAGGGAAAGAGAGAGATTCCCAAGCAGGCTCTGCACTGTCAGCACAGAGCCTGACGTGGGGCTTGAACCCATGAACCATGAGATCATGACCTGAGCCAAAGTCAGATGGTTAACCAAATGAGCCACCCAGGTACCCCTCAAAAGAAAAACTTTTAAGCAGAAAACCAAAAACTATGTTTATACATGTAGTTTGAACTTTGAGAAAGTCACCTCACCCTTCTGAGCTCCATGTATAAAATGAGATATTGAAAGAATTGCACTGATCCCTTCTTTCTTTTCTTTCCTTTTTTCCTTTTCTTTTCTTTTCTTTTTTTTTTTTTTACATTTATGTTTTTAGTAGAGCTTCAGAAGGAGCATTATCTAATGCTTCACTTAGGCTCTGAGTAGATTCAAACAGAAGTTTACATAATTACTTGACTCCTGAGTATTTCTTCTTATTTTAACTTCAAAGACCTTTGTACATTGTTAAAACTTACCTCATTATTTCCTACCCAATAGTTGTATGTATATATATGTTCCTTTCATTGGACAATAGTCTCTTTAAGGCCAAAACAATGATATATTCATTATTTTATCGCCTATAGCTTCCCTTGTTCACTAGAAACTTAGGAATGATTAGCTCTGCATCTGGGAAACTCTTGCCTAATTTGCACTCCACAGAATGGCTCCCTGATGGCCAATGGAGATATTGTTTCAATGCCAAGTATGGGGTAATTGCCTAGTCTGCCATGCTTGGGAACCTGTGCTTAAACATTACAGCACTTACCACGCTGGAATATACAATAATTATATTGTAATAAATATATTGTTTGTTTGTCAGTGTCTCCCACTATACTCTGAGCTTCTGGAAGTCAGGACCCATGTCTTATTTTGCTCAATATCTCCAGGACTTAAAACAGTGCCTAGAAGATAATAGGATATCTCAGTAAATGTCACTGAATTGAGTTGAACTGAATCAAATTAAACTAAGTTCAGTTAAAGCCTCTGTTTGTCAGGATTCTCCAGAGAAACAGAACCAATAGGATGGGTGAGACAGAAACAGAGATTGACAGGAATTGGCTCACATGATTGTGGAAGCTGGTAAGTCCAGAATCTGCAGGCTGGAGACCTGGAAGAATCAATATCGCAGCTCGAGTCCAAAGGCAGTGTGCTGGCACAATTTCCTCTTCCTCAGTGGAAGACAGTCTTTTTTCTCTTTAGCCTTTCAACTGATTGAGTGAGGCCCACTCACGTTATGGAGAGTAATTCACTTAACTCAAAGTCCACGGATTTAAAAATTAATCTCAGGGGGCCTGGGTGGCTCAGTCAGTTAAGCCTCTGACTCTTGATTTTGGCTCAGGCCACAATCTCATGGTTTATGAGTTCAACTTCTGTGCTGGGATCCACACTGTTGGTGTGGAGTCTGCTTGAGATTCTCTCTCTCTCTCTGCTCCTCCCATACGCTGTCTCTCTCTTTCTCTCTCTCTCAAAATAAATAAATAAACTTAAAAAATTAATCTCATTTTAAAAATATCTTCATGGCAACAGCCAGACTAGTTTTTGACCAAATATCTGGATACTATGCCCTAAGAAAGCTGACACCTAAAATTAACTACCACAAAGCTTATCTCCAGGTCTGTTCAAGTTTCCATAATTTCTTCCCTAGAGTATCTTACATAAAGGATCAAAATCTTATAGAAAAGTCATAACTTTTTTTTTATATTAAATTACTGGAACAAGGTACTTTTTCTACAGAAAATTATCATGCTTCATTGCAGCTACATCATCTCAGGGAACATTGGCCCTGGTCTGTGTATAGATTAATGAGGGGCAAGTCTCTGTGTACTCAGTATCTCCCTTCCCTTAAGATGTACAACTGAGGGGCGCCTGGGTGGCGCAGTCGGTTAAGCGTCCGACTTCAGCCAGGTCACGATCTCGCGGTCCGTGAGTTCGAGCCCCGCGTCGGGCTCTGGGCTGATGGCTCGGAGCCTGGAGCCTGTTTCCGATTCTGTGTCTCCCTCTCTCTCTGCCCCTCCCCCGTTCATGCTCTGTCTCTCTCTGTCCCAAAAATAAATAAACGTTGAAAAAAAAATTAAAAAAAAGATGTACAACTGAAGATCTGTGCTAGATAGAAATTATACATAGTGTTAATAGTAAAAGGATAAAAAAGATTTCCTCATTGCCCAGGTGAAGTTATTAAAGAAAGGAAGAAAAATCTATTACATCATTACAAGGTCCTTTTTGAAAACCCTTCGGTGGCCTTTCAATACCTATAGAATAATGACAGAAGTACAGCTTGATAGTCTTGTTACCTTGGCTAATAATACCTCTTTTCTGCCATTCCATTCTTATCTTCTTGAAACTTCCACTGTTTCTAGGGCGCCTGGGTGGCTCAGTTGGTTAAGCATCCGACTATTGATTTCCACTCAGGTTGTGATCTTACAGTTGGTGAGATGGAGCCCCGTGTTGGGTTCTGTGCTGACAGCATGGAGCCTGCTTGGGATTCTCTCTCTCCCTTTCTCTTTGCCTCTTCCCTGTGCACACATGCTCTTTCTCTTAAGATAAATAAACATTTGAAGAAAAAAAGAGAAACTTCCACTGTTTTAACCCACAGAATTGCTCACAACGTCTCAAAATTTCTCATATAGAAGATCCATCCTTTTTCCCCATCTATGCCAGGACTGCAGAAGTCTGTGATGATCTCTCCTCCCTCCACCAAATTCCTACAGTGTTACTTTAGAAAGTTGTTTGGCATTTAGAAGATGATATCTAATACCTCTCTACTTATTTTCTGCTGCTACTGTTGATGAATATCACTCTTTTATTTTAAATTAATTCTTGTGGCTCAAAACTGAAACAGTGTTTGAATCACAAGAATACGTGAATACAGTGAAAGATAGACCTCCAATCTGCACCTCCCAGTCAGTTGGCATCCTTTCTCTCAGGCAGTTAATGTTATCTGCTTCTTGTTCCCCTTTATGCACATATAAATATGCATACACACAAATTCTTTGTCCATTTATTTTTAACACAAATAGTCATATCCACTGTTTTTGCGTGTTGCTTTTTCCTCTCTCAGTTTATAAAGAGCTTTCTCATTCTTTTTTACAATTACATGCTATTTCATTGTAAGTGTACACCATAAATTCTTTAACCAGTTCCTATTGATGGACCTTTACAATTATAAAAATGCTGCAATAAATAACCTTATTCAAAAGTCATTTCTCCCATGTGCAACTCTCTCTCAGAATAAAGTCCTGGGAATAAAATTGCTGAGTCCATGGATTTGCCCACTTGTAATTTTATAGACATTCCCAAATTGCCCGTCATGAAAGTTAGGCCAGATTACTCTTCCACAGCAGTGTATGAGAATACCAGTTTAACCCATAATTTTTCCCGCACACAATGCTGGCAAACTTTTGTATCTTTGCTAATCTGTTCAAGGGGGTTGAGGAATCTGGGGACCGATCGGGGAAAAGACATGGACGTAAGGTGGCAGTAGCATACAAGAGCTATGCTGGACGATGCTGGAACAGGTTTGCATGCTGAGAGGTGGAAGCCCCTCATAGCAGGAGTCTCTCTAGATGCTGGGATTTGGGGGGTGGGGGTCCCACAACTCCAAAGAGGAAGACGGCAAAGAAACTCCCTTGGGGGAAGGGAGAAGAGGCTTGTGTGGGGTCTTGGTAGCATTTATCAACAGCACTATGGTTTGGAGTCCCTGGATCAGAGCTCTGAAGGGCTACAGTGGCTGGGGGTCTTTATATCCTAGGATTTACCATAGCTAGCAGATGTTGGGTGCAAATAGGCAGGCTGTAAATGGCTAAAAATCTGCTTATTTGGGCTATGTTTACAATAATTGAATATGTAAAAATTTTAGTTTGGTGTCAGTGGGCTTTTGAACTAATAGGTTTCAGCCTGCTATGAAGAAGGAAACAATCTAAGGGTCAATACACAGAGACTATCTTTGTCTCTTAACATAACCATCTGAAAGGCAAAAAATGGCATTTAAGTATAGTTATAATTTGTATTTTTTTATTATGAGTGTTAGGGTATAGACTAGGCCACTGTAACAAAGAGACCTAAAATACAGTAGCTTAAATAAAATAGAAGTTAATCTTTCTGTCTCTCTTAAGTAAGCCCAGAGCAAATGCCTGAGGACTGGCAGGGCAGGTCTGTTTTTGAGATCATCCAGACATTCAAGTTCTTTCTTTCATGCTAGTAAAGGCCCCTAGAATATGGTCCTCATCAGCGAGATTGAAGCTGGCTCATAAATACCACATCTGTTGAAAAGCAAAAGAGAGCATTTTTTTTAATGCTTATTTATTTTGAGAGAGCACAAGAGCAGGGGAGGGGCAGGGAGTGAGTGGGAGAGGTTATCTTAAGCAGGCACCACAGCCAGCACAGAGCCCAACATGGGGCTCGAACTTGCAAAACTGAGATCATGACCTGAGCTGAAATCAAGAGTCAGCTGCTTAACCGACTGAGCCACCTAGGCGCCCCCAAAAGAGGGGGGTCTTTTTATAAAACTGCTCTTCATAAAAAAAATATGTTCTGGAAGCTCCATATATAACTTCTACTTGTATCCCTCTGGGCAAAACTTAGTCACACAGCCACATCTAGGTACAAGAAAAGTTGGGAAAACTTGAGGTTGTATCACCAAAAGGAGAGAAATGGGAACATTTTGCAGTTTCTGCTGTACAGAATGATTTCAATTAACTGTTCATCTTCTCTGCCCATTTTTCTTTTGGATTGTTAGTCTTGTCCTATCAGTTGATAGGTATCTTTTATGTATTAGAAAAATTTGCATTTCATGATATATTTCATGCTTTTCTTGACCATTAGACTCAAATTGTACTCTTTGTTGATTTCCAGTAATAATCAAAATTGTTATGTGAAATGAAAATTAACCTAAAGATCATATCTTTTGTCTCTTTAACAGATAACTCCAGCTATAACAAATTATGTAACTGATAAACTGGGGAAAAAGTTTGTGGAGCCTCCACCATTTGATTTGACAAAGAGTTATTTGGACTCAAACTGTACCATTCCTTTAATTTTTGTGCTCTCTCCAGGAGCAGATCCCATGGCCAGTAAGTCTACCTCCTGCAAACTTTTAGGAACTTATAAATGATCCATTTTGCTCAATGTCCATTTCTTACATGATCGTAGATCAGTTAGTAAATCTGGTATATGTAAGGAAAAGCAACTGGAATCTTCCAGTTATGTGCCTGCACACTGAAACATAAGGTATATTTCATGATTTTACAGTAAGCAGTGGAACTATGTTTTGTGCTCTCTTAGGCCTGCTGAAATTTGCAAATGATAAAGCAATGTCTGGAAATAAATTTCATGCTATTTCACTGGGACAAGGACAAGGACCAGTTGCAACAAAAATGATTAAAGCAGCGATAGAAGAAGGAACTTGGGTGTGCCTACAGAATTGTCACCTCGCTGTCTCCTGGATGCCCGTATTGGAAAAAATATGTGAAGATTTTACTCCTGAAGTCTGTAATCCATCCTTTAGGCTTTGGCTCACAAGTTATCCTTCTCCAAAAGTATGTTTATTTCATGTGGACTTTAGTACGTATATTTAGTCATCTCTTACATTGTGTAAGTTTTTTTTTTTAATGTTTATTTTTTGAGAGACAGAGTGGGAGTAGGGGAGAAAGAGAGGAAGACACAGAATTTGAAGCAGGCTCCAGGCTCTGAGCTGTCAGCACAGAGTCCAACGTGGGGCTCAAACCCATGAACTGTGAGATCATGATCCAAGCCAAAGTCTGATGATTAACCAACTGAGCCATCCAGGCACCCATGTAACTTTTTTTTTTTAAACACACAGTATGCTCTGTACAAGTTGCCAAGTTTATTTACTTTAGAGAGAAAGCATGTGCAAGTGGGGCACAAGTGGGGGAGGGGTAGAGAGAGAGAGAGAAAAAGAGAGAATCTTAAACAGGCTCCACGCCCAGTGGAGCCCAACACAGGGCTCAATCCCATGACCCTAGGATCATGACCTGAACTGAAATCAAGAGTTGGCCACTTAATTGACTGAGCCACCCAGGTACCCCTACGTTGTATATCTTTTTTTATTTTCTATTTTTTTTAATGTTTATTTATTTTTGACAGAGAGACAGAGCATGAGTGGGGGAGGGGCAGGGTAAGTGGGAAACACAGAATCTGAAGTAGGCTCCAGGCTCTGAGCTGTCAGCACAGAGCCCAACGCGGGGCTTGAACTCATAGACAGCGAGATCATGACCTGAGCTGAAGTTGGTCGCTCAACCGACTGAGTCACCCAGGCACCCAACGTTGTGTATCTTAATCAAGCCTTAAATGCTTAACCTTAAGAGGTCTTAAAAAATATTTCTAGAGTGGGGCGCCTGGGTGGCGCAGGTGGTTAAGCATCTGACTCTTGATTACAGCTCTGGTCATGATCTCATGATTCGTGAGATGGAGCCCTGCATCAGGCTCTGTGCTGACAGCACAGAGCCTGCTTGGGACTCTGTCTCTCCCTCTGCCTGCCCCTCCCTCCCCCACCTCTTTCTCTCTCAAAATAAATAAATAAACTTAAAAATATATATTTCTGGAGTCCTCTTTCATACGCACTTTTAACCAACTAGTGTTTGAATTTTGGGGATTCAAGCTGCTTATCTTGTGTAATGCTCTGTTTATTCTGTCTTTAGTTCCCAGTAACCATCCTACAGAATGGAGTAAAAATGACTAATGAGCCTCCCACAGGTCTTCGGCTAAATCTCCTCCAATCATATCTCACTGATCCCGTTTCTGATTCTCAGTTTTTCAGTGGATGCCAGGGAAAGGAACTGGTAATGTTCAGCTTCTGGAGCTTTTCAAATGTGTTTTTAAAGTGAGAAAATATGGTAATATAAATATTTAATAATGTTAAGCTTTGGCATTTTCTGAGAAGACTGATATTGTACCTATCTTGTTCATCATTTTCTTGCCAGCAGTTTGTGCTCTGCTTCCCACAGAGTAGACATTTAGATAAATGTTTGTTGACTGAATGAACATATCTTAGTTAGTACACCAAAATCCAATAATGAGTTTAAGACCCAAGAGTAGCAATCTATTTTCATATCATTTATTCTTTCTTTCCACAAAATGTGTGTTAGGTGCTTTCCCAGGTACTAGATATAAAGCAGTGAGAATAAAATAAAACACCTCCCCACAAATCTGCCATCATGGAACTTAAATTCTAGTGATACTGTTTTGACATATTAATAATGCTTTTCAGTGTGCTCATGTAATTTGCACATGGTATTGGGGACTTAGGAGTCCTAGTAAATAAATATCAACCTTTTTTTTTTCATTAACCACTAAGAAACAGGAAAAAGTATAAACATAAGGGAACAATTTTTTTTAAGTTTATTTTGAGAGTGTGAGAGAGAAAGCATGTGCATGCACGTTAGTGGGGGAGAGGCAGAGAGAGAGGGAGAGAGAGAGAATCCCAAGTGGGGCCCAGTCCTACCAACCGTGAGATCTTGACCTGAGCCGAAATCAAGAGTTGGACGCTTAACCGACTGAGCCATCAGGCACCTCAAGGGAACGAAATTTTAACCTTAGTTACTGATATAGACTAGGTTGGAAGATGTAGTAGACACCTGTGAACAAATGGGGCATCACTGAATAGAATTAAACAGACTTAACCACCCTCAGTGAGAACAGAGGAACATTTTCTTCCCCAAGGGAAGCTCACTTCTAAGACGAAGAGGGAAAAGCTGAGCAAAGCATATCTGGTTAACTTTTCCCAAATTTATCAACCAGATAGGTCCCTTCTCCTGCAGTGATTAATGCAAGGATGGGGAAAATCCAGAAGTGTTACACTGAGGTCTCTGCACATGGAAAGAAACATCAATACTAAGGGAAATTGATTCCCTGCCCACACCCCAACATGCCATTTATCACACTGGCCTATTTGAGCTAGAAAAATAATAGAATTGAAAATAAAGAATTGAATTCTTTGTAAGCCAGCTAGTTTCTCTCTGCTTCATACCTTCTGCATGCCCCTAGTTCTGAGCAATAAATTTATTTGAAAATCTGGGAGAAAAGGATGATATTTGGTGTTTTAGCTAGGAAAAGAGCTTAATAAAATGGAAAAGGTGGTATGATGTCTGATCCCCATCTAGGGTTTGAGCTCCTGCAAGAAATCCCAAGATTTCTCTCATACCACAGGACCGTTTCTGGCCCACAAGCACAGACCAAAAATGTGGAGGGATTATGACTTCCTTAAGAAAAACTCCATTGTGTGAAAATATGTGGGAAATACACATAAATTAGGTTATTGCTCTCATTGCCAAAAGGTTTCCCCTATTAAATGTTTCACCACAGGGGCACCTGGGTGGCTCAGTCAGTTAAGCGGCTTTCTTCAGTTCAGGTCATGATCTCACGGTCTGTGAGTTTGAGGCTCTACATTGGGCTCTGTACTGACAGCTCAGAGCCTGGAGCCTACTTTGGATTCTATGTCTCCCTCTCTCTCTGCCTTTCCCCTGTTTGCATTCTCTCTCTCTCTCTCTCTCTCTCTCTCTCTCTCAAAAATAAATAAACATTAAAAAAAAACTTTCACCACACTTTTCTTTCAGTATTACTTAAAATATGCTTTAATTTATGTACATTTCAGGAATATAGGTATTCAGTAATGCCATGGTGTACTTGTATTTTTTAAAAAAAATTTTTAATGTTTATTATTTTGAGAGAGAGAGAGCATAAGCAGGGTAGGGGCGGAGAGAGGGAGACACAGAATCCAAAGCAGTCTTCCAGGCTCTGAGGGGTCAGCACACAGCCCGATGTCAGGCTCAAACCCACTGACCGCAGATCACGAGATCTTGACCTGAGCAGAAGTCTGATGCTTATACAACTGAGCTACCCAGGTGCCCCTGTGCTTGTACTTTAATATTATAAAAATAATTTCTACTACTGCGTCATATGAAGGTAGTTGGAAGGATTTTTACTGCATTTGGAGCTATGTTTGAAATGATCTAACTTAAACCATCAAGGTAGCATACTTGAAATTTACTTGGGGCAGTGGGGGAGGGGATCTTCATAGAGGTGGATGGCCATCCTCCAGAGCACCGACACATATGAAGACGCCAGGAGAGCATAAACAAGGGTTTCAAAAGTGACCTCCACATGGAAAGTCATAGAATCAGGAACTATGTATTTGGGTTTATTCCTATCATAATGACTATGTTCGCTCACTTGTAGTGAGCATATGCCAGTGAGGCTACAGGATAACATTGAGCTACTGAAGTTGTAAATATCTAAACAATACCAAAGTATTAGTAGCTACTACTTTGGCAAATGGTAGAACTTTTGCATTTTAATCAAGTTTAATATTGCAGTTTGTCTAGCTTTGGAGGTTTTGAGTCATAAGATTAATAGTTTTTATAGTATGCATTGTTTTTAAATAGAAGTTTGCAGAAATATATGATCATAGACTCATATAATGAAAAATACTGTTGATTCCCCTCATTTTACTAATGGAAATCTGATCAAAATTTTCTCTTGTTGCATAATTTTTATACTAAAGGCATGGGAGAAGTTGCTGTTTGGAGTTTGTTTTTTTCATGCCCTTGTGCAAGAGAGGAAGAAATTTGGTCCTCTTGGTTGGAATATTCCATATGGATTTAATGAATCTGACTTACGCATCAGTATTCAACAACTACAGGTAAAATTAGAAAGGAATTAACATTGCTGGAGGATCACTGTGTGTCAGGCCCTAGGCAATTCCCTTTGCTTAGATAAACTTACTCCTCCCAACATCACTAGTAGGTGGGAGATAGTAGTAAAAATTATAACTATGGTTTATGAAGCACTATCTCTATGGATTTCTGCTGCTGCAAATAACAGAAAACCTGATTCAAACTGGCTTAAGCCATAATGGAACTTATCATCTCACATAATAAAGAGGTACAGAGGAAGGACAGGCTCTGGAGTTGGTTGATTCAGCAAGTGTTGCCATCAAGGACCTTGGTTCTTTCTGTCTTTCTGCAGTGCCTGCCTTAAGTGTTGGCTTTCTATAGGTCCTTATTATTCTCTACTCTCTTCCTCTGCTCAGTCAAAGCTACAATTTAGCTCGAAGTAGAAAAGGAATTTATCGGGGCGCCTGGGTGGCGCAGTCGGTTAAGCGGCCGACTTCAGCCAGGTCACGATCTCACAGTCCGTGAGTTCGAGCCCCGCGTCAGGCTCTGGGCTGACGGCTCAGAGCCTGGAGCCTGTTTCCGATTCTGTGTCTCCCTCTCTCTCTGCCCCTCCCCCGTTCATGCTCTGTCTCTCTCTGTCCCAAAAATAAATAAACGTTGAAAAAAAAAAAATTTAAAAAAAAAAAAAAAAAAGGAATTTATGAAATGAATAT
This sequence comes from Lynx canadensis, assembly GCF_007474595.2. Classification (NCBI taxonomy): domain Eukaryota; kingdom Metazoa; phylum Chordata; class Mammalia; order Carnivora; family Felidae; genus Lynx; species Lynx canadensis. Next base: position 25,285,360 of record NC_044304.2, on the reverse strand, counting down.
TTGGGTAGATCATAGAATCACCAAGATGGCTGGCCAGCCCAGGCATCCAGACTCATATCCAGATTCACACCATGTCTTGGTAACAGCAGCTCCTCAACCCTGGTGGAATATTAGACACCCCTGCTCAGAGAGCTGCTGCACAGACTCTGGTCTACTCCAGGCCCTCTGATGTCATCAAAAAAAGATTCTTTGCTGTTCCTGCTTTTTCGACCTCTAAACCCCAGTTCAACGTCTAACTTGCAGGCCTAACCTTTAACTCTGAAAGAGGCTGGAATGGGTGCCTGGGTGGCTCAGTTGGTTAAGCATCTGACTTCAGTTCAGGTCATGATCTTGCGGTCTGTGAGTTCAAGCCCTGCATTAGGCTCTGTGCTGAACACTCAGAGCCTGGAGCCTGCATCAGATTCTGTGTCTCCCTCTCTCTCTGTCCCTCCCCTGCTCACACTCTCAAAAACAAATAAACATTTAAAAAATAAATAAAAGAGGCTGGAAGAGTGAGTGGCAGGGTTTTCCAGTTTCTGTAGACTCACAATGTGATCTATTCTGATAGTCAGCAGCCCCTGGCCCCCTCCCGGCAAAAAAAAAACTGCTGTAAATTCCTACTGACTCAGACTTAGAACTAGGTACATTACTTATATTAATTTTATTCCTCACAGCACCCCTGTAAGGTTGGTATTATCCCTATTTTTGAGAAAACCAAAGCTAAGAAATGAGTTTGCCCACTGAGGTAGGATTTGAACTCCAGTCTCTCCAACCCCAATACTTTTCCCATTATTTCTGTCATATTTTACTAAATATAGTAATCCAGATGGACAACCAGAGTATTAATATATTTCTGCTTCTTTGCTGTGACAAGAGCCTTTGTGACATGGAGCCTCGTAAAGGGAAACCAGAAGTGTTGATAAAACCCACTTGATGCTATTAGGTTTTACTTAGGTGGGGTTTTGTAAGGGTATGCATATTTAATCATATTTATAGCATAACAAATAATTTTTATAGAAACTGCTGATATTTTATCAACTCTTCCTTTTTTAAAATAAATGTTTATTCATTTTTGAGAGAGAAAGCGAGCATGAGTTGGAGAGGGGCAGAGAGAGGGGGGGACAGAGGATCTGAAGCGGGTTCTGCACTAACAGCAGTGAGCCCGATGTGGGGCTCAAACTCATGAACCATGAGAACATGACCTGAGATGAAATCAGATGCTCAACCAACTGAGCCACCCAGGTGCCCCTCTTTTTTCTTTTACACAACGCAGAAACCTTAACTAGAACAAACGTATCAATTTGAAAATCCCTGAACAACTGATGAAATTAGTGCTTATAGAATCACGATTACATGATAAAATGACATTGATTCTAAATACTGGATTTGTTTGTTTTTTAAAAATAATTTAGTAGATAGAGCGCAAGCTTGGAGAATGTCTTGCTAAAACCATCCTACTGCAGAAAACCAGTCAACTGAGAATTCTCCACCTTCTGGCCAGGCCCCTGCCTGCAGCCTCTGGTGTCATCAACCTTTCTGGTCCCAACACTGGAGCTGGAAGGCATAGATTAAATCTATCTTTTATATCTTCAAGAACAGGGTACTTGAGAGGGGGCAGTCTTTAAACCATCTTTACCTAGTCATACCAGCAAAATACTGCTTGCTTCCAAAAAGGTTAATCAATGAAACTGATGGCTAAGTTGATAGACAACCAAGGAATGAGTTGTTCTCTACATCTTGCATTTGCCATGAATTTAACATGAATTTCTCTTGTGGTTTCTTCCTTTAGTTTTGGGAAAGGAGGGAAACCCAGTTAAACACACCTTTCTTTCCCCCAAAGAGAAGAAAGGGAGAAACTCTCCTCTTTCACAAACAACTTATTCACCACGCCCCCCCCCCAAAGAGTACTTTCCCTCTGTCTGTCTCCTATTCATATCTCTTGACACTTCTCTTCCTCCTGAAAACATGGAAGTCTCCAAAAAAGATTGATATCTTCTTTTAAGTTGGCTCTGGAGAATTTAGAGATATTTTTTCTTAACTGTGTACCATTTCTGCTATAATTCCTGCACTATTAGGTAATTTTCAGGGGCAAGAAAAAGCTCCCATCCAGTAACTTATACCATCCCAATACATATACTACCAAAATTCCTGTGTGTGGGAAAATGTAAAGGAGAAATAAATTCAGGCCTTCATATCATTTCACATTTCCAAGACTCAGTTTCCTACTTTACAGGGTTATTGGGAGATGAACAAGACAATATAAACGCTATGCAAATAGTAGTTTTTATTACTTTTTAAAGTTTTATTTAAGTAATCTCTATACCCAACTGGGGCTCAAACTCACAACCCCGAGATCAAGAGTCAGATGCTTTTCTGACTGAGCCAGCCAGGTGTTTCAGCTTTTATTACTATTGTAAATGGTGTCATGTTGTGTGAACCAGGCTTTGGCACTAAAGTTTGGAATTTCTTTGTTTTTATCACATTGCAAACAGTGCCCAAAACCAGGCACCTGGTTCTCGGCGTTGGTGCTTTTGGCATTTGGGGTCAGATAGCTCCTTACTGTGGGCAGCTGTCCTGTGCACTGTTTAGCAGCATCTCAAGTTTCTGCCCACTAGATGGCAGTAACACCTCCAACCACAGATCTAAAATGTCCCCAGATATTGCCAAATGTCCCCTTGGGGATAAAATTGCCCCTAATTAACAACCAATACCCTAAAACAAGGGCAAATTACCCAAATCCATATGAAAAAGACTTGGTAATTTTCATGTCATCTTTTTTTTGTTTAACAGTTTTCTTATCACAGAAGCAATACATGCTTATTTCCCACCCCGCCCCCCCCCCCCAAATTGGAAGATGCAGATAAGCAAAGTAATTTAAAATAAATATGAACAATCCCAGCCATCCAAAGGTAACTCATGGTGATAATTCTTTCAACCCCACCTCTATGCATCTTGACATTTAATTTCATCTTAAAATGGAAATGACGTGAAAGACTTTAAGGTTTTTCTCACTTCATTTTTTCTTTGTTTCAGTTATTTATAAATGAGTACAACACAATTCCATTTGAAGCCATCTCCTACCTGACTGGAGAATGTAACTATGGAGGAAGAGTGACAGATGATTGGGACAGACGTCTCCTCTTAACCATGCTGGCTGACTTTTATAATCCACAAATAATTGAAAACCCTCATTACAAGTTTTCTCCCAGTGGAAACTATTTTGCACCTCCCAAAGGCTCCTACGATGAGTACATTGAATTCATTAAGGTAACTGATGTCACTGAAAATGGGGTTAGACCTAAGTGTGATTTTTCTAAAAGCAAATAATGAAATGTTCCCCTGTAATATAGAGGGCTAGCCAAGTAGTATGGTTTTCAATCAACTTTCAGTATCTTTTGTTTCTAGAAATTACTGAAAATTGGGAGAGTTTGATGTCTCGTGGATTAATGTGTAGTTGATTTTTAACCCTTTTGGGGCTGCATGTGTTTACCTTTTCAATTAATGTATCTGGTGAAAATGTGATGCTTCTTTCTTCATCTGTTTTCTGGTAGAAACTTCCATTTACTCAACACCCTGAGATATTTGGATTACATGAAAATGTTGATATCTCCAAAGATCTGCATCAAACCAAAGTCCTCTTTGAGTCCTTGCTTCTCACCCAGGGAGGCTCCAAACAGACCAGGTCCTCAGGAAGTACTGACCAGATTCTATTAGAAATTACTGAAGATATTCTCAACAAGGTGATGTTTAGTTTAGAATCTGATGCTTATAATGTAAATTAAAGTGGTCCTGAAATGGCAATCTGAGCACTCCGGTTGAACAGCATTAGGATCTTGAGTGAGATACTTTGCCTTTGTGAGGATTAGTTCCCAAATCTGTAAAGTGGTGATTATAGTACCAACTGTATAAGGTTCTTGTGAACATTTAAAAGATCATGAATTTGGGGTGCCTGGGTGGCTCGCTCACTTGAGCATCCGACTCTCGATTTTGGCTAAGGTGATGGTCCCAGGGTTGTGGGATCGAGCCCCATGTGGAGCATGGAGCCTGCTTAGGATTCTGTCTCTCCCTCCTCCTCCCCTGCTCATGTGTGCACATACGCTCTCTAAAACAAAAACAAAACATGAATTTAAAATGATTTGCATGATGGCACTTAGTAAGTTCTTAGCAACTATAGCTGTGGATGAGCGAATGAACATATGACTTATTATTGTTTCCAAAGATAATGAATAGACCTACTTTTTAAAAACTGGAGGAAATGGTCTGAATTTGCTGGTTCAAGGAGTGAACAGTTTTTAATCTGTATCTTAGGGAGTGAGGGGGCACAGGGAGGTAAGATCAGCACTAAATTAGCAACTACACCTTTTTTTTTCCTTCATAATATAGCTCGAAGTACTTAGCCTACTAGGTAGAGTGGGATGATACTCTTTCCTGTCACCTTTTTTCTGTGTCTTAAATTCCATAAGGAACTACAAAGGGAACTTTAGAAGGATTATGATCACATGTGCAGATCTTCACGATTCCCCTCTGGGGTAAATACTGTAATTGTCCCCATATTTCAGTGTCAAGTATTCTGACAGAGCAGAGCCTGACCCATAGTCCATCTGTCTTGAAGACCCATGGACAGCACGCCCCCCCCCCCCTTAAGGAGAGCCTCCTCGCAGGACATGTTGCTGCAGCCACAGGAGAAAGAGGGGTGCTGCCCTGCTGTAACCCTTGGGTGAAAGCCAGCCAGCCTCCTCCCACTCTGTCCCCTGGACTGCTGCTTCTGCTCTTTGCCTCTCTCCCCCGTGGTCCCTTACTGGTTCTGCAGTTTATCTCGGGGGATGGGGAGTGGTGGTTCTGGCCCTTGCAGAATGGTGGCTCTCACAAGGTCCCTAACAGGAAGTTACCTAACAATGGCATTTTGGACTTATTTGGCATCAAGGGTCCTTGAATGACAGCAGCTAGTGTGACTTACATTATTGTAAGTCTTTTGCACCGCTCAGGGACCATCATCTACAGACACTCTGGGCAGCTCAGTTCTTTGTTCAGAACTTCCCTGATTGGGAAACTTCTTTGCCTTTTAGGAGTGTGACTTCCAGTGTCTTAAGACTTGGTTATCAGTCCCAAAGTCCCCTTCACTTCTCAAGCATCTCTGAGGTGCCTCATAGAAATCAGATAGTCTTCTCTCTCTATAACCTGGAACCCCGCTACAGTCACACATTAATTATTTGAAAGTGGGGTAAGCTAAGCTATTTGGAGCCACTTAATAACTGATTGAAAATAACCCTAAAACAGTTATGAAATGGAAAATCTGTTCTATCAGTGGAAAATGAGATTCGGCTTACAAAAGAAATCACATGGCTTTTCAGAAATCTGTATCTTCTGCAAAGTGCCATAGCCTATAGTAAAGAGCATGGGCTTTACAGTTAGAGACCTGTGGGTTTAAACAAATCACCTTTTGGCTGTGTGCCCTTGGGCAGTTATTTAACCTCTCTGTACAGTTGACCCTTGAACAACACAGGTTTGAACTGCACAGATACACTTACATATGAATTTATTTTTATAAATATAGCACGGTAGTATGTTTCTTCCCTTCTTTAAGATGTTCTTAATATTTTCTTTCTAGCTTCCTTTATTGCAAGAACACAGTATAGAATACATATGACATACAAAATATGTGTTGACTGTTTATGTTAGTGGTAAGGCTTCCAGTCAATAGTAGGTTATTAGTAACTAAGTTTTTGGAGGGGCACCTGGGTGGCTCAATCGGTTGGGCGTCCAACTTCAGCTCAGGTCATGATCTCACAGTCTGTGAGTTTGAGCCCCGCATTGGGCTCTGTGCTGACAGCTCAGAGCCTGGAGCCTGCTTTGGATTCTGTGTCTCCCGCTCTCTCTGCTCCTCCCCCGCTTGCGATCTGTCTGTCTCTGTCTCAAAAATAAAAACATTAAAAAAAATTTTTTTTTTTAAGTTTTTGGAGAGTTGAATTTATACATGGAGTTTTGACTATATTGGGGGGGGATGTGTGGAGTCGGTGCCCTAACCTGCACTGTTGAAGGGTTAACTGTACTTGAATATCCTCATCTGTATAATGGAGATGATAATGGCCACCTGAGAGTGTAAGGTAAAGGTGAAATGAGATAATGTATGGGAAGCACCTAGCACAATGCCCACAGTAACTGCCTCATGTTAGCTATTAGTGATAGGACAGCTGAATGAAGTGAATTATCCATTCTGAGTGTAATATGTGACCTTCTAAACCCATTCTCTTAGCTACCGAATGATTTCAACATTGAAACAGCACTATTGAAGTATCCTGTGAGCTATGAAGAGAGCATGAATACTGTGTTAGTACAAGAAATGGAAAGATTTAACAAGTAAGGATCTCTACCCTTGTGGATTCAGAAGACAACCAACCCAAGTTGATAAAAAAAAAAAAAGACACACATTAAAATTTTAAGAAAAAATTATCCAAACCTGCCATTTCCTTAGGATCCACTCCTACTCTTTAAAGTTGTATCATCTTCCGCCCCAGAAGCGAGGGTATCTTTTAGAATGCAAAAATGATGATGGAAATGAGATCTATTTTTACTTACATGTGAATTTATTTTTGTGAAATTTATGTGAAAATATTCATTCATCATAATTTTTCATCCATCCTTTACTAGTCTCCTCAGGAACTCAGGACCAAATGAATATTAATTGAGCCTGTATGTAGTTACCTCTTTTGTCATTGTTCCACCATGTGACACATGCACCCTCCCTTTTCTTCCTGAGTCCAACCTAGGTTGATTAGGTACCCCATGATAGCAAACAAATTTTTGCTTTGAATTTTTTAAATGTTTATTTATGTATCTTGAAAGAGGGAGAGAGAGAGAAAGGAAGAGTGAGGGAGGGGCAGAGAGAGAGAGGAAAAAAGAATCCCAAGCAGGTTCCACACTGTTAGCACAGAGCCTAACCTGGGGCTCAAACTCATGAACCATGAGATCATGACCTGAGCTGAAATCAAGAGTCAGACACTTAACTGACTGAGCCACCCAGGTGCCCCTTTGAATTTTTTCACTGAATTTTCTACAGTACAATACGGCTTAAGGGATGGAGAAATTGTTTTGGTCATGAATTTTCTAAGATGTTTTCAAGTTTATTTGGGTTTCAGGATTTGCTGACATTTAAAAACAAAACATATTAAAACACTATGATGCCTTAGTTCAGTATTTTTTATTTAAAGACCATACATGTTTATATGTACTACCATATTATCTCTCTGTTGCTTAGGCTTCTAGCCTAAAACCCTTACTTCAGGTATATTTATGGTGTTCTCAGCACTTTGGGCCTATGTGAGAAGCAAAGTCTTTCTTTGCAAGCATATCAGTGAATATATGCTTTATGCTTTAATGCATCATTTCACAAATGTCAGCCTTTGCATTACACGTTTATAACTCTTCCATATTTTCATGCCATCTGGAACATCATTTACCTAATATTTTCCCCCAAATCATCCTCTGCTTAAATTAGCCTGGTCTTAAGCCATAACACCCAGAAAACAATTTTGATATGCCGTTTGGTACCATTTTCTGTATTATGTAATAATTAAAATGAAAAAGTTTCATCCAGGCGTGCATGGGTGGCTCAGTCGGTTAAGCATCCAACTCTTGATTTCAGCTCAAGTCATGATCTCACAGTTTGTGAGCTCAAACCCTGCATCGGGCTCTGCACTGACAGTGCGGAGCCTGCTTAGGATTCTCTCTCTCCCCCTCTCTCTGCCTCTCTCATGCTCTCTCTCTTTCAAAATAAATAAACTTAAAAAAAGGTTCATCCAAGTATCACCTAAAAGTACCTTCCATTACCAAGAGGGAGGTGAGTACATTCGGGGAAACACTCCCATAAAGCCGTGAGTGAGATTTCTTTTTCTGGAAAAACAGTATGTTGATATTTACCAGCATATGTACAATGATAATGTGATTCTTTTCTTTGCAGTTTAATTAGAACTATACGCAATACTCTACGGGACCTTGAAAAAGCTATTAAGGGTGTGGTCGTAATGGATTCTGCACTGGAGGCACTCTCTGGCAGTTTGCTTGTTGGAAAGGTTCCAGAAATATGGGCTGCACGATCATATCCAAGTCTTAAACCCCTAGGAAGTTACATCACAGATTTTCTAGCCCGGTTGAACTTTTTACAGGTAGAGGATTATATGTGTGTGTGTGTGTGTGTGTGTGTGTGTGTGTGTGTGTGTGTGTGTAGAATTTTAGTTTTTGGTTGACTGGGGAGAGATTAGAAAACACTCTGGTCACTTCGGTGTCTCTGGGTTGAATGGAATGTGGTTAGTGGTTTCATGGTAATCTAACCAAAATTTTAGAATGTTAAAAATTACACATATTTCAAAGTACTCAGTAGAAAATTAAAATTTTACTTTACATAGTCCAAGTAAAATGTGACATATTTTTTTAACGTTCTAAGTTTGGGGCACCTGGGTGGCTCAGTTGGTTGAATGTCTGACTTCAGCTCAGGTCATGATCTCACAGTTCATGAGTTCAAGCCCCGCACTGGGCTCACTGCTGTCAGCACAGAGCCTGCTTGGGATTTTCTCTTTCCCTCTCTCTCTGCCCCTCCCCCACTCATGCTCTCCCTCTCAAAAATAAACAAAACATGGGGAAAAAAAAGATTCTAAGTCTGTGGTTCTCTGAGACCACATACTTGGTCTTGTAGTTTTAGTACTGGGGCCTGAGATATGGATTTACCAATAATTGGCCACTGACTTAAAATCCATGCTTCTTATCCCTTATCTCATAAAACCAGGGAAACGTTGAATGCTTTTAAGTCTCCACCCTCAATCCCAAAATACACATATAAAGGATGTTCAGGGCACTATTTCTCTTCCTTAGCTCCTTGGCTTGCCCCCATTGTATGGTTAATATTTATGTGGGTTAATATTTATGAGAGTTGGGGAGAGCCCCAAAAACACTTTTTGGAAATTCAAATTAGGTATATGACCTTTCCCTGTTTAGTTGCCTTTTTTTTTCTTTTTTTTGGGGGGGAGGGGCAGAGAGAGAGAGAGAGAGAGAGAGAGAGAGAGAAGGCGGATCTCAAGCAGGCTCCACACCCAGCACAGAACCAGACTTGGGGCTTGATCTCACAACCTACAGTGAGATCATGACTTGAGCCAAAATCAAGAGTTGGACACTTAACCAACTGAGTCACCCAGGTGTCCCTAGTTGCCTTTTTATTACAGAAGAGCTTTATTTGTTTCACTGTAGAAGCTAATCATAAAATAGCCAGTGCTTGTGAGGATGTGGAGAGAGCAGCTTTCTCATATACCCCTTTTTAATTTTTACCAATTGAATAGATTGATAATATCTTATTATTTCAATTTGCTTTTTTTTTTTTTTTTGGTAACTGGTGAGCTTGTGTTTCTTTTGGTGTGTGTGCTTACCATTTGTATTTTCTCCTATGAATCGCCTCTTCATCTCCTTCCTAGGCCCATTTTTCTTTTGAACTATTTCTTAAAAATTAATTTATAGGAGCTGGTTGTATAGATTTTACATTTAACAAAAGAAACAGTCTACATTGGGGTTGTCAGTGTTCAGGCTCTAGAAGAGTTGCCACATAATGGTTTTCTCATCCATAAAATGTTTAATTTTACCTCATAGGGTAACAATCCATGGTATGTGGTAAGAATTCAGTAAAAGTGGACTATTCTTTGGTAAAATCATAAATTGTTGAACTTTATCAAATGCCTTTTCAGCATTTATTGCTAATGATGTGATTTTTTCCCCCTCTTTAGCTTATTATTGCATTGAACTATTCACTAGATTTCCAAGTGGAAAACCATCCTTGCGTTTCTAGAAAAATTCCTCTTGTTCAGTGAATCCTTATTCGTTTGGTCAGTGGATCTTCATTCTTTTAATGCTGTAATCAATTCCATTTGGATATTTTTAGGGTTTTTGATATTTTAGGGTTTTGATTTTTAGGGTTTTGATATTATTTAATCAGCCAGAAAAATTATTTCATTGTATCCCCAACAATAGTGAATAAGAGGGCCTGTTTCTCAGATATATGTTGTTTTTTATCTTTGCTAATTTGATAGGTAAACTGTGTCTACTAGGTGAATCCTGGCCACATGTACAACATGTCTTCGGAGTTCCTCCTGTGTGGACCTGCCTCTTCCCATCCCTTATCAACAGCATTTGCCTTAGGGGCACCTGGTGGCTCAGTCGGTTAAGCATCCAATTTTGGCTCAGGTCATGATCTCACGGCTTGTGAGTTCGAGCCCTGTGTTGGGCTCTGTGCTGACAGCTCAGAACCTGGAGGCTTCTCTGGATTCTGTGTCTCCCTCTCTCTTTCGGCCCCTCCCCTGCTCACCCTCTGTCTGTCTCTCTCTCTCAAAAATAAATAGTAAAAAAAATAAAGAAAAAAAGGCATTTGCCTTGTAGTTAATCATATCCTCCCCTTGTCACAGTCTTCCTTTTTTTTATACTCCAGTTAATTTCCCAAGCTTTTTTTGGAACTGCTTGCACTTTCCATATACTGCTTCTTCCTGAAGGGCATTCAAGAGCCATTACCTTGGTCTTTCAGAGGGGTCCTGGCATGGTGCCAGCAAGGATAGTCTCCAGGACAAATTCCTTTTGTTGTTGATGTGAAGTTCATGTCCAACTCCCTACTTCCTGAAATCTGGATTTTCCCTTGGAATCATTCCATTCGAATGAGTAAGAAAGACCTCACTCTATTATCAGGCACCTTTATCATCCTTCACCACATGCCTCCCTCTAATGGATCTGTCCCCATTGTCCTCTTACCCTTAGAGAAGCCATACAGTTTTCCTCTTACCTTTCTTTCTCCTGGACTCTTTTTTTTAACGGTTTATTTATTTTTGAGAGAGACAGAGCACAAGCAGGGGAGAGGCGGGGGGGGGGTGGCGGACAAGGATCTGAAGCAGGCTCTGTGCTGACACCAGAGAACCCAATGCAGAGCTTGAACCCACAAAATGTGAGATCATGACCTGAGCCAAAGTCAGACACTTAACCAACTGAGCCACCCAGGCTCCCCCTCTCCTGGAGTCTTGACTTCATCTCCTAATGCTTCTTAATTAAGTAAATGAGTCATCTGGAGTTTCTGTCTTTTCCTCATTTCTCTATCACCATTTACCCTATTTATCTTCCCTTTCTCCTTCTTGTGCTTTTTATTTTTTTTTTCTAAGCGTTTTACACACTGGTTATACTCTCAGGTTAAATCCTGGATCTGACACTTAGTGACTGTGTGACTTGGAGCAAGATATTACTCATCTTTCTGCACTCCAGTTTCCTTGTCTGTAAAATGGGAGGAATAACTCACGGAGTTATTTTGTGGACTAAATGAGGTGATGCATGTCAAGTGCTTAGCACAATGCCTGGCAAGCACTAAGCATCCAGTAAATGGTAGCTAATTCAGAAACTCTGTACAAGTCACTGACCCAGACACTCATGACATTCTTGGCTAAATGAAGCCCTGGAGTGAGCCAGGGAATTTTCTATACACTTGCCTTCTGGGTTCTTACAGCTTTCTTGCGCACAGTGCTGGATCTGCCTGGCTTGTGTCCTTGTCAAGCCCCGCCTCTTTCTCTACCTCTTCTTGATTTGGTAGCTTGGACTATTGCAACATCTCCAGCAGTGGTTTGTTCTCTTCCTCCCAGGAAGCAAAGCTGGCTTCTTCCCACAGTGCACTGCTCGCTCAGAGACAAAGTTCATTTTATTGATTCATCTGTTCTCTCAACTAATGTGAACTGAGACCCATTTTGTCCAAAACATCTTGTTGTGTGCTTTGTGAAATAAAAAGGCAATGACAACGTAAGCCCTGCCTTCAAGTTGCCAATAGCCTACAGGGGGATAAGCTATGTATCTAAGAAAAAACAAACCAACCACGAATATAATAGAGTAAGGGATGTGTCATAGCAGATCAACTTGTAAAATGCTCTGGGAATTCAAAGGGAGAGAGTTCTTCTAGCTCAGGAAAGCAGGGTTTGTTTATTGGATGAAGAAGCATTTGAGCAGGTCTAAACTATGAGAGGTTTCAGACACTGTAAAAAAAGGAAAAGAACTTAGAGATAGCTGAGCACCGAAAGGCACTGTATCATTTAGAATTGATTCTGTTGCAAAATTTGACATATACAAAAATAAAGTTTATTACCTCAGTAATTGAAAAATCCAGGGGGCCAAGTGGCTCCAGGAAGGAGGTGATCTGGGGTGCAAAATAGTGCCCTGGTCCTGGATTCTTGCACCTCATTTCCTGGCTCCATTTCTCTGAGGGTTGACTCCATTCTCAGGTAGGTTCTCATGTGATGGTAGCAAAACAGCAGCAGCAACTCTGGCCTCACATCCACACAACTTCAAATAGCTGAGCATCTTTTCCCCAAAAGTCCTAACAAGAGTCTCCACATCTCTGTCTTTGCCTGGGTCACATGTCCATTCCTGTATCAATCACTATGACTGGGGGGTATCATTGGCCAGGCAGGAATCACATGCCCACCCCAGGAAGTGGAGTTCCTGCACCAGAAGGGATGGGTTGAGAGTATAGAAAGGTTCTTCTTCCAGAAGGATGGAAGAGTAGTGTCACTTTAAGACAAGCAGAAAATACAACAGATGTCCACCCAATGCAGAGAAAAGACCAGCACATAGTGTAGCCTGGTTACAATGTAAGATGCTTGAAGGAGAATTGTTTATTTACTTTTATGTTTTTAATATAATTTATTGTCAAATTGTTTTCCATACAACACCCAGTGCTCATCCCAACAAGTGCCCTCCTCCCTGCCCATCACCCACTTTCCCCTCTCCCCCACCCCCCATCTACCCTTAGTTTGTTCTCTGTATTTAAGAATCTCTTATGGTTTGCCTCCTTCCCTCTCTGTAACTTTTTCCCCTTCCCCTCCCCCATGGTCTTCTGTTAAGGGATCAAGCTGGGGGGCGGGGGTGGTGCCTGGATGGCTCAGTCAACTGAGCATCCGACTCTTGGTTTTGGCTCAGGTTATGATGTCATGGCTCATGAGTTCAAGCCCCTCGTCAGGCTCTGCACTCACAGCACAGAGCCTGCTTGGGATTCTCTCCCTCCCTCTCTCTCTGCCCCTCCCCACTTGCATGCACACTCTCTGTCTCAAAATAAATAAATAAACATAAAAATTTTTTAAAGGAATCAAGCTGGAAATACAATTTGGGGCTAGATTATGAAGTATGTTAAATAGGAGACTAAGGTGCTTAGACTTTAATTTGGTAGAGTAGTAGCAGATTACTGAAGAATTATGCAAGATGCTAAATCCAATCCAAACCATGCATGGTGAGGTATACTCTGGAAACATTACTCTAGATGTACTGAGCAGAGAGAGGGGAGAAGTGAGAAGACATGCACATCGATACAGAAAAAAGACAATGGACATCTGAACTGAAGTAAGCGTGGAGGCAGGGGGGAGTCCAGAGTTTTAAGGAGCTGGAATCAACACTGTCATATACCGCATGAGATATCTGAAGATGGTTGCTTTTGAGTGGGAGTAAGTCACACATCCCCAAATAACTTACTCTCAGCTCTTTGTAGATTTGAACCTTTCAAACTTTGTGTTATTCAGGTTAATGTTAAAATTAGTTTGAACTATCCAAGAAGAGTGACTCTAAGGGAAAAGAGGTAGAAGGCCAAGGTAGGTTGCGTGTTTGTGTCGGGGAAGAGAGTCCTGTGGTGGAAAGTGTGGACAACACACAAACCAGCATCAGGAATTACAGATCAGGTGGTGCTCGTGTGAGTTTGGAAATGAACATAGTGCATTGTGTTTTCCCCTTCCAGGACTGGTGTACGTCAGGAAAACCTTGTGTGTTTTGGCTCTCAGGATTCTTTTTCACCCAAGCCTTTCTCACTGGAGCGATGCAGAATTATGCCAGAAAATATACCATCCCTATTGACTTACTAGGATATGAATTTGAGGTACAAACCCCCCTGAATTCCACAGTATATCATTATTTCAAAATCATGTAATCAAGGAAGATATGCAGGATTCATATTTTTATGGTCCATTATAAATGACTTCTTTCCATTCTTTGTGTTTCATGAAGAAAGTGTATGTTTGCCTTGCTACATACATACATCTGAGCTCCATTTTTAACTCAGATCATCTAATGCTGCTCTCCGGTTTCAGCAAAAACATGAGGTACAATAAAAAGTGATAAAATGCTTCAAAAAGAACTGTATTATACATTTTGACACTTACACTCCTACTGAAAAATTTATAGTTTCACAACCTATCATATAGTCGTGTTCCCCTGAGTATGTTCTGAAAATTGAGCAGATGTTTTCCTTCTGAGACAAAGTTGTCTGGGGAAGAGACCGTTACTAGCATGTGCCTCTCCCTTCAGGTTATTCCTTCAGATACATCTGAGACGGCGCCAGAGGACGGTGTTTACATCCACGGGTTATATCTTGATGGAGCACGCTGGTCCCGAACAAGGTCAGGGCTTTCAACTGCCGAGACTTCTTCATTGCAGATGAATAAGTAGAACACTGCTTCCCACCCACCCCACCCCACCCCTGCAACAAAAGGGCTCTTCTAGGGACTATGGCAAGTAAAAAATAATATCAGAATTCTTGCCATAAGTCATTACTCAGGCTGGGGCAATTGATAAGTGAGTATTTTTAGGTCCTGAAGAATTTTTAGTTAATATTTCAATGGTCTTATGACTAGAAAAGTTAGTTGAAATTATTTCTTACTTCTTCTGTTTTAGGACTGTTACCTTCCATTTTGTAATGTGCAGGAGCACCTAACTTTTGAACATTTCACAGTTAGAATGAACTTCCCATTTCTGTTAGTGAATGGAAAACTTTCTCTTATATGACAAAATAAATAAATATTTAAAATAAATACTGAATTTCCAGCTTAGGAAACCAAGCATTGCTATTCTTTTTAAAATGCGTAGCGGTGGGGGGCCTTGGTGGCTCAGTCAGTTAAGCGCCTGGCTCTTGACTTCAGCTCAGGTCATGATCTCACAGAGTTCAAGCTCCACATCGGGCTCTATGTGTCAGCGTGCAGCCCACTTCGGATCCTCTGTCTCCCTCTCTCTCTCTCTGCACCTCTTCTGCACTCTCACTCTGTCTCAAAAATAAATAAAATTAAAAAAAAAAAAGATACATAGGGGTAAGAGAGAAGGGGAGAGACTATTTCCCTTGGAGCCCTGCTCTTTATCAGTCTGTTAATAAGCATAACCCTCTATTTCCAGGGTCAAGGCTAGGCTTTGCTCTCAAGGGAGGGTTGAATGTTGAGACCCAGAAAATCGCTTGAGGAGGAGCAGGAAGGAGGTCCTTTGTATTATTACAAAGATAATTCCAAGACCGAGCTCTCAGCAGACTTAGCTGCACCTAGTTCATTTGGTTATTTCTCTCTTCCTTTTTTTAAGTTTATTTTGAAAGAGAGAGAGAGAGAGAGAGAGAGAGAGAGATTGATTCCCAAGCAGGCTTTGTACTGTCAGCATGGAGCTCTATGCAGGGCTTGATCTCAGAAACCGTGAGGTCATGACCTGAACTGAAATCAAGAATCAGACGCTTAACCAACTAAGCCACCGATGCACACCTCTCCATTTTTATCATTTAACTTACATAGATGAATATATATATTCATCTTTTCTCCTGTCCCTCCCTTCCTTCCCTCCCTCCTTTTCTCAAACAAATAAATAAACGATATAGCACAGGGAAAAGAAGACAGGTTTACTAGACAGGCAGATGTATGTTTGAATCCTGACTCTGGCACTTAAGAGCTGTGTTACTATGAGAAAACTGTTCAACCTCTCTGAGCCTTCACTGTTCACCTGTGTGTGGAAAAGGAAGGGGACAAGATCATGGTGATGATCAAATGTGATAGGATAGTGTGTGCTTCATGGATGGTACTTAAAAAGTGGCAAGAATTGGTATTTGTCCACTGTTATTCATTGCTTCCTCCTTGGTTTTGTTTTATATTTCTTTCTCTGCATATTTCCAGTCCTTTCTTGTATTAAAAGCCAATATCTCAGTAGCAATTTCTAGAAGCAAATTTCATCTTATTTCTAATAAATGTTTCCATTTCTCTTCACAGTGGATTGCTTGCCGAGCAACATCCCAAACTTCTCTTTGACCTGATGCCCATCATATGGATAAAACCAAGTAAATATACTCCTAACAAAATTTGTTAGAGTTTTAGGGAGGATAATGATAGACATTTTTTAATGGCTCCCCCAAATAAGTCTCTGCTCAAATCTATTAAGACTTTGTTCAATTACAATAAATAGTGGCTTAGGGGCACCTGGGTGGCTCAGTTGGTTAAGTGTCTGACTTCTGCTCAGGTCATGATCTCACAGATCGTGAGTTTAAGCCCTGCATCAGGCTCTGTACTGACAGTTCAGAGCCTGGAGCCTGCTTTGGATTCTGTGTCTCCTTCTTTCTCTCTGCCCCTCCCCCACCATGCTCTGTCTCTCAAAAATGAATAAATATTAAAAACATTTTTAAGAAGATGTGGCACACACACACACACACACACACACTGGAGTATTACTCGGCAATCAAAAAGAATGAAGTCTTGCCATTTGCAACTACGTGGATGGAACTAGAGGGTATTATGCTAAGTGAAATTAGTCAGAGAAAGACAAATATCATATGACTTCACTCATATGAGGACTTTAAGACACAGAACAGATGAACGTAAGGGAAGGGAAGCAAAAGTAATATAAAAACAGGGAGGGGACAAAACATAAAAGACTCTTAAATGTGGATAACAGAGGGTTGCTGGAGAGGTTGTGGCAGGGGGGATGGGCTAAATTGTTAAGGGGCTTAAGGAATCTACTCCTGAAATCATTGTTGCACCATGTGCTAACCAACTTGGATGTAAATGATAAAAAAATAAACTGCAGAAAGAAAAAAAATTTTTTGAGTGACTTACTGTTTACATTGGGAATATATTATTCCCGTTTTGTGTTGCATTCATATTATTTCAGGAATATCATTCTGCCTCTTTTTGCTCTTATCCCAAGGGATGTAACATTTTCTCTGCCCTCCCCCACTTCTACTTTTCCAGAGTCCAGGGCTTCCCATCAATATTTTGATTCTGAACTGCCTTTGTACACCTCTCAGAGACACGTAGGCTTGACACCAGCCAGTGTCTAGAGTCTTCTGGCTACAAGAAACTCCTTGGCCTAGGAACCAGACAGGTGCCCACAGGCATAGATGTTGCAAGTCACAGGTGGGAAGGCCGGGGAAGCCAACTCTGCCCTCCTGGGAAAGACTCGCTCCTTCCCTCCTCTGGCCATCATCATTTTCCCACAAGTCTGAACAAATGAGGCTCATTCTTTTGTTTTTTCTTCTCTAGGTTTTTTTGTCCTCAGATAACTATCAATGGAAGCATGTCCAAATCATCCACAATCACCACTGAGCCCATTAAATATTTTTATTAACACAGTTCAATTATAAGTATGAGAAATGTAGCCTTAGTTTAGAAAGACTCCTAATATCTCCTATCTGGCTTTTCAAGGATAATATATAGATTCTTTCTGTGAGTAGGTAAGTGTTGGTGTGTTTTTCTTAAGAACAACCTGCTGAAAGCAAACAGTAAGTTCTGCTTCTTCTGATCTATGAGTTTCTTGTATTAGGGCTGTAAGCAGCGGGGTCTCTATGCTGCATTACATGTGCTGGATTTTAGTACTTCTTCCCTACCTTCTCCTCCTCTCCCAGGTCCTCTGGAGTGTTTTCATGCCAGCTAAGTCATCAGAACTTAGAATCGATTCCTGTCCTCTAGCCCTAGAATCATGCCCCGTATGAAATCGCTTGTCTTGTTTCACAGCCATAATTATATCCCAACTGTAAACAACAATAACAGCATTGAAGTGTTCAAATATCATAATCATGATCTTAGATTTAGTATGAAAAAAGTTGTTTAGTACCAATGGCTGTTTTCCCTTTAGCAAATGAATGTATTTCTTTCTTTTCCAAGCTAAAAAGACTGAGATTGTGAAGTCGAATGCCTACACCTGTCCCCTTTACAAGACAAGTGAACGTAAAGGAACTCTCTCCACAACAGGACATTCTACCAACTTTGTTATTGCAATGTTGTTAAAGACAGACCAACCCACTCAACACTGGATCAAGCGTGGGGTTGCCTTGCTTTGTCAACTGGATGACTAAATTGGACAAACTTAGAAAACATCTGAAAGAAGTAAAAAAGAAAATCTATGTCGTCTTCACTTCAAAATACATACGTTATGAAATCAAGTATCTTTGTGTCCTTCTTTTAAATGGTTTTTGCACTGTTCTCCTCCCTGGTGTACCACTCTTGACTGCAATACAGCCTTCTAGAAAACATGAAGAGAACTGTTTCTTGAAAGCACATGAAAAGTCTTGGAGGGGCACCTGGGTGACTGACTCAGTGGGTTGGGCGTCCGACTCTTGATTTCAGCTCAGGTCACGACCTAATGGTTTGTGAGTTTGAGCCCCATGTTGGGCTCTGTGCTGATGGTGTGGAGCCTGCTTGGGATTCTCTGTCTCTCTGCCCCTCCCCTACTTGCACTCTCTCAAAATAAACTTTTTTTAAAAATTTCTCTAATTTATTTTTATAATTCAAAGTAAATGTCATATAAGGAATCGCCTTATATTTAATTGCTTTTTAAAAATTATTGCTATTATTTTTATAGGGGAAAGCATGTGACAGGAAATTTTAAAACTCAATAAGTGAACTTTTTTTAAAAGAGAAAAATCCTTGAAACTTTTGATATATATGTGAAAATCATATTTGGGGAAACTAGATAAAATTTTGAAATTTTTTAACAATGTTTTTATTCATTTTTTGAGAGAATCTGGAGCAGGCTCCAGGCTCTGAGCTGTCAGCACAGAGTCCGATGCGGGGCTCAAACCCACACACCGCGAGATCATGACCCGAACTGAAGTCAGCAGCTTAACTGACTGAGCCACCCAAGCGTCCCACTGGATAAAATTTAATATCAGAAAATACCTGTTTTCACAAGTGTGCAGTCATTTCTTCAGCTTCAAGAGTAGTTCCCTTTCTACTCACTTACCAGAGATGGTTATAAATAAGGAAGTATCAAAACAATTCCGGAAGTAACCCCTTACATCATACTTTTACAACATCAGCTCCATTTCTCACAGTCCCCCGGGCAGGAAGCATACATACAGAGGCAGTAAGGTGGCTGGCGGCAGGCCTGTCTGCCCCAGGCCATAGCGTGCTTCTTGGCATTTATTTCATGTTTAATTGGAAATATCAAGTGTCTCTTCATTATTTTTAATAGTTAATGTTCTCATTTAGTATATACATTCAAAATATTAGTATAGATTATCGATTTTAAAACATTTCAACAATACAAAATTACAGTTGAAATTTTATTATCTTGTGTGTGGAATTAATTCCTTCCTTAGGATTCCCAGTACACTTTAGGCTGCAGCTCTGTAGCCCAAAGAAAATGTAGGTGCAGCTACCCAGTGAATCAGGACTGTTGGGACAGTCACTTTGATAAATCGGTCAGAGAAAAATGGCCTCTCAGATGAAAAATTGATTCTGGTCTGCAGTGGCCATGAGCAGGAGAATGAATTCACTTCACACAGCCAACCCCTTGCAAAAGCATTTTATACCAGGAATAAAATGTTTAGTCCTTTAAATTTGATGAATATAGCAGTGAAGAGAAGGGATCATGTTTCCAAATAGAGCTAAACCCCATGTAAAAAACAAGGAGAATGTGCCAGACTGTCTTATGATCATGTATTTATAGCAAAGCTATTAATGGAATGGCCACTACGGGGAGGGGAGACCCTAAATAGAAATGAAAATCCTGATGTGCTAATCTTACAGTGAGAACTTCCATGCTCTCCTAAAGGATATAACAGAAGGTAAAAAGTCTGGTATGTGATTGAACCTATTCTATGATACAACAGAAATGTTATTTTAAACAACTGAGTTATTGCCTAAGAAAATACATTGTTTTTTACTACCACTATTCCTGTTATATGTTGTTATGAGAGTGCATATATTCCTATGATGTGTTTATTTTTAATATTTGCTGTTGCAGCATAAAGATGTTTTGGGTGAGGGCTACAATCACTGAGAAAAAACTCATAAGCCAGGTCTAAAATAAACCATTACTTTCATAGTTAAAACGACACTGACCCAAGTTTTATACGGAAGGTTGATTTTCCTGAGTAGGCATTAAGTAAATGGCTAATCATGGCAACTTCTAATTTATATTGAATTTGTGGCAGTCCAGAAAACTCTTTTGAATTTATGGGAAAAAAATGTAATGGGTTTTTCTAAATCTTGCATTTGCTTCATTTATCACTCCTTTCAATTTTGTAGTTTTCTGAGTTTCATTTGTAATGAAACTGATAATCTTTTCGTAACTGGAAAAATATTGTCAATTCATTCTGACTTGAAATCTGTCAGCATCTCACATGGATAATTACGCCAGTGATGAAGACACAGATGAGGACTTTGATACCCAGCTCATCATCCAGGAGAGTTTACAGGACATTCACAAGCCGGGAACTACACAGCAGGCACCTGCAGATGAGAGGTAATGGGATCTCATTGGTGATGTACTGGAAGGATTCAACAGTTAAGACTTGTCATTAGTATACTTCTAGTGTTGTGATAAAAACAGGAGAGGGGGTCAAAATCCATTTCAATTATCATTTCAGTATCTATGAGACTTGAACAATTTGGAAAGAATTCAGAATGTAATTAGTAAACAGTTGAAGGAGGTTAGGAGCAGCTCTACATGAGGATTTGCAGACTGGAAACCAGAAGAAATACATTAGGATGTGAAAGACTAGAGAACTCTAATGCACCCTGTCTTTGGGGAGCCAAGGAAATGCACAAAGCTAAGCAATACACATAGAAAATTATCAGCCTTCGTGGGGAGATAGAGCAAGGTCCAGTCTTTTGATTCATATCAAAAGAAGGAATTATGTAAACTTAAACCCAGAAGAGACTAACCCTTTCTGAGGTGTGTCTTCAGAATTCTGTAATAATGGCACTAGAAAAGGACTCCGTGGGTCCCTCTCTGATGTAAAAGAATCACCCTGGAGGTGGAATGTGCACAGCCAAGCACACCTGCTCAGATGCTCTCTGACTGATCTGCAACCTTACCCGCCCCCCCCCCCCAGCAGTTACTATTGTTTTTCAGGGGTGATAAAAGTTGTTTGCTTGGGGTGGTGACCTCTATTTGCCTGCTGGAGGTAAAACTGGATAAATGTGGTTTTAGCTCTAAGAGACTTTGTAATTAAACATAGAGATGTTGAAATACGTTAAAACTATACTTTTTTTTAAAGTAACAAACTCACGGAGTGATCACTTTGTGCTGCACTATTTTTAAGCATTTTTTAAATATTGACTCATTTAGTTCTCATTACCTTTCTATGTTGTAAGTACTGTTATCCCTGTGTAGAAATAAGAAGACTGATAAGCACAGATAAGTGTTACCCGAGGTCACAGAGCTGCTAGGTAAGAGGCAGGCAGTCTGGCTTCAGCGTCTCTTTACCACGCTATTCCTATACTTTTGTGTTACATTTAAGAATAATCTTTAAATAGTTAAAGTTTTGTAAAGAAATTGGGTTTAGGGGCACCTGGGTGGCTTCAGTCGGTTGAGGGTCTGACATCCACTCAGGTCATGATCTCATGGTTCATGACTTCAAGCCCCACTTTGGGCACACCGCTGTCAGCACAGAGCTTGCTTCGGATCCTCTGTCCCCCTCTCTCTCTGACCCTCCCACACTTGCACTCTCTCTCTCTCACTCAAAATTTAAAAAAAAAAAAAATTGGGTTTATTAGATTATATTAACCTTGTGATTAAAATTTTTTAAGTTCATTCAGTAATTAAGTCATGATTTTAGATTGGAAGGCATAAGATTTTGAGGACTGAAATATTTTACAGAAATTGACTATAGTTGTAGATTTCAGTTATTAGACTTGCAAGAATTATATGGAACTTAGGAAGGCTTGCTGACTTGGTCTACCTGAGACAGGTGGAATAATGCCACCCCCCCCCCCCCGCTCCGCCCAAGGAAGACAGACACAGGAGACCGATTTCCCTGGAGCATGTTTAGGGTCACACCACATATATTTTGGAAGTATTCCCATTAAGCCTCATTTTAAGAGTTTGTTGTAAGAGTTCATCCTTGGTTAACTACTATTGCCCTTATTGTTTCCTTTTGTTTTTTGTCACATGCCTTTGTTTTCCCTCACTTTGGGGATTACATATATATTTATTTTCTATGCAGTTCCCATTCCTTTGTGAGCGCTGACTATAAGAAGATAATTGAAACAATAGAGACAGTTAAGTACTCTTCTTATTCTATCCCCTCCAACTTGTGGTAAGATGTGATGCTGACAAAGGACAAAGGGCAGCACTTCCCCTCTGAGCTGAGGAAAGCCTAGAAGCAGGTTCTCCCAAATGCTCAACACTGTGGGGGTGTCCAACGCTGATTGTCAAGAGCCTGCGAGAAAACACCACAGCACCACTTAGCCAAGAGCTCCTGGGCTCCTCGGTGGACTGGGCTCTTTCTCTGTAACCACACGAGGGGTGGCCACTGGCTGGGATGGTATGGAACACTAGGCGAACACCTGCTTGTTCGTCCTATGCCATTTGAACGCGTCTCTCATAAAGGGTGGTGCTAGAACTCTGTCATCTCGTGCACCAACCTTGATGGTGGAATTCGGAAGCAGTATGGGCTGCCTTGTGTGTGTGCCAAATGTGAATCTGTGCCCATTCGACTCGTTAATAGGTAAGGAAGATGCATTGGCACGCCTGACCAAGTGCCATTCTGCTTTTGATGAAGCAGATGAGATAGGCTGGCTTCCTCTGCATAAGGCTGCGGTGCAATTAAGCAAGAACATTTTGGAAATAACCCTGAAAGGTAAGCTCCCTTTACAACACTTCCTGATGCTTCTGAGAAATGAATTTAAAATTTATTTCTGTATCTTAACCTGTGTGGTCTAATGGAATTATTTCAGCTTCAAAACCCAGTGTGTGGGAGCAAACCACCCACAGCGGGGAAACGCCACTTTTTTTGGCTGTCAGCAGTTGCCTCTTAGAAAACGCCAGTTTTCTTCTTGTCAACGGCTGCAATCCAAATGCCAAGAATTCTGAAGGCAATTCTCCTCTTCTTACAGGTAAATTAGTACCTTGTCTCTGGAAAACAGTCTGTCATTCTGAGTGTCCCCTATCCCAGAGGTTTTGAAGGCAACTTTTTAAAAATTTTTCTTAGTTTTCATCTTAATTCCAGTTAGATAACAATGTTATATTAGCTTCAGGTGTATAATATAGTGACTCCACACTTCCATATAACACCTGGTGCTCATCACAAGTGCACTCCTTAATCCCCATCACATTTCACCCACACCCCTGCCCACCCCCGCAGCAACCATCAGTTCTCTATAGTTAAGAGTCTGTTTCTTGGTTTGCCTCTTTTCTTCCCCCCTCTGCTCATTTGTTTCTTAAATTCCACAGATGAGTGAAATCATATGGTATTGGTCTCTCTCTGATGTCACTTAGCATAACTCTCTAGCTCCATCCACATCGTTGCAAATAGAAAGGCAGCTTTTCGTACATAGTTGCAGTGCTGTCATTCTGGTCCCAACTGACCCATGTCATGGGTACCTGACCCTCAAGCTTTCTACAGACTTGCCCTTGAGGTGGCCTGAGGCAAAATCTCTGCCAACTGGCTGATCATTTTGCATTGCATGGTGTCTTAACCAATTAATTTAGGTGTAAGAACGATAAAAGGTGAGCAGAGTAGGGAGAGGCAACCAATGGTGGGGTAAAGACGGCAGATTGAATACGAATGGCTAATTTTCCTCCCTCCTGAGTCTTCACTAAAATTATAGTCAAGAAATTGTCTTAATGAGGTAAGATACAAAAGAATGAGGAGAACAGGAGAGGAGGCAACAACAACACAGTTTTTTAAAACCTAGAGAGCAAATGGATGAATACTCAGTGACAAGAAAGCCAACTCAACTTGGTAGTGGGGAAAGCAGCACAATTACATCAAAGGCTTGGAAGTTGTTGGCGGCAGTTACCTCGTGGAATGTGGGTGAAGGACAGGCAGCTAACAGGAGGACTGGTTGAACCCTATTAAGGAATGAGTAGCCAGAGTGGTCCCTTCTCCCAAACCACCCGAGTTCTGGACATTTATCATCTGGGAAGTTTAAACAGAGGCTTTCTGGATGGGGGGGGTATTAGACAAGGGTGGGAGTACTGGATTGAAAATACTGGAGGAATTAAGCATAAGCCAAGACCTCCCAGCCCTCCTCTTCCACCAGGATTCTAGAAAGATGGCAACCAGAACTTTATCCTCCAAGAAGAAGCTTCTCTGGGGAATATGATATACCCAAAAAGAAAGAACTGAAGGGAGTGAAATTGGGGGTTCCCCAACAAATGGCCCAGACATAGCAACATATAGCTATGACCACACTCCAAGAGCGCCTCCCAACATTTAGGATTCCCAGTCAGCTTTTTAGTCCCCAACTCTTAATCATGAGCAGATAGCCAAGGACTATCTGAGAAAAGTCTTCAACAGAGATAAGAAACTTGGAGGAGACAGACTATTTAGGCAAAACAAAATGTAGGGGGGAATTAGAATTCATTTAGAGCAATTAGTGAAAACTAATGAAATAATAGGATATTACCAAAAAACTGAACAAAACAGAACCAAAAACACTCTTGAAAATTAAAAATATGATAGTAGAAATATAAAACTCAAAACAAGTGCTGGGAGATAAAGTTTAGGGAAGTTTCCAGAAGATAAGAAATGGGAAATAGGAAAGAAAAAGAAAAAAACTAGGACAATCTAAGAGGAGCAACACATGAATCTCAGAAACACTAGAAAGAGAAGAGACAAGATGGAGGTGGTATACCATCATGAAATAAGTCAAGAAAATGATTTCCTAAAACAAAGGACATGTGTTTCCAGAATCAAAGGGCACACTAAGTGCCAGCTCAATGAGCTAAAAAAAGACCCAACACCCTTGGCACTTGGTATTTCCAGTCCTACAGCACTTTCTATGGCACATTATAAACCGTTATAGACAGAATTCACACTGATTCAACATCTGGCTCCTAGCAAGATTCCTCATACACAGTGGGTGCCAATAATTAACAAATGGATAGGGAGATGGATACAGTAAATTGTTTTAGAATCTTGAAGGACTTAAAGGTTATCATCCAAATGCGAATGATAACAGCATAAATGCAGGAAAACCAATTAGAAAATTTTAACAAAACACGAGGTTACAAATAATTTCATAATTACTGCTGTTTTTGTTTTTCTTTGTTTAAAGTACCCAGGAGCATTTCTAGGACTGTACTGGGTACTTAAGTTCCCATTTTCTTGAGGGAGGAACACAAAAATGATAAATGAAAATTTTATATGTTTTGTTTTTCAGACACATAAGCAGCCAATAGACAGTAACTGTTCATGGCTTACAGAAAAGACAATAGGGTAGTGATGTAAAACACTATTGGTATTATTTGATATAGGCCTCATTTAACAGTGTGTTTCCTAAACACAAAATGTTGGCACAGGGGGGTAGCTAGGAAGAGCTCATTAAGAAGCTTGAGGGACACTGGCTAATAAGATACTCTGGCCATAATTTCCTGGTGACATTTCACTTCCAATTTCCCAGCTGTTCTACGTGACTCCTATGACACGGCTGCCTTGCTGATCAGCCACGGGGCAGATGTCAATCTTCGGTGTACCAACGAGAGGACCGCTCTCCATGAAGCAGCCAAACTGGGCAGGCAGGACATAGTAAAGTTGCTGCTGGTTTCTGGGGCTCACCCTGATCCACAGAGCTCCTATGGATTCACTCCTCTTGCTCTTGCTGCCCAAAGTGGATACACTGAAATCATGGAAATGTTACTGCAGAAAGGCAAGATTTTCTATACGGTCAGCACACCCCCAAGGGATAACGTGACGCAAGCATCCTCCTTTTTGTGAAGAGCTTCAAGATGATAGAAATTAACATTTTATTTAAGCCTAACAAATGTCTGATGAAAGTATGTGTTAATACTGGCTACTAAAAAGCCTAGAGATTGAACAGTTCTCATTTGATGTGGAGCAATTTCCCTAAAATTACTAGGATGCACCTTACTCTAGCATAATGTTCCTCGACCATGCTGAGGATGGTCAGTTTTTAAATGTTTTGCCTGTTGTCCTTTTCTAGAGTCACAGAACAAAAGTCCTCATATTACCCCCTACATGTTGTCTCTGCTAAGTCATGAGGCACTCCAATGTGTTATCAGATGCTTCTGGTGTTGGGAAGTTTTTCCTGATTGCTCCTCTTTGGGTCCCAGTTCTTCCTTTAGTAATAACCAAAACCCTGAGAGAAGGGGAAGGCAATTTACATTTATTGAGTACTTTCTAAGCACCAGGCAATAAGCTACCGCTGCCTCACGTGATCTTCTAAAACCCTAGGAAGTAAGCATTATTGTCATTTTACACTTAAGGAAAGAGGGTCAGGGATGGTACCAGTTGCAGGACTTCCTTTTAAACATGCCCTCTCCTGCCACTAATTCGAGATCTGGTTTAACTGGCAGAGTCCTTGGCTCAGAGAACTCTGCAATTTATTGGCTTTGAGGAGAACCCCCATTGAAGACCCTGTTAAGTGAAGCAATGTAGTATCTAAAGCTTTTTTTCAAAGCAAATCTTTACCAATATTTAATAAAGTCCCAATATTAGAATTACCTTTTGTATTCTCCTTCCTGTGTGTGTCCAGAAGCCTTATTTCTTTCTTTAACAATACATGGTCCTGGTCTCCAATATTCTAGACTACAGAGATTCCTATATTTAAGAACAACTTTCTGCTTTTTAGACTTACCTGAAACTTTACTATCATACAGGAGAGGCTGTTGTAGTTCCCAATCAGTGGCCATAAGACATTTTAAGTAAGATGTTTTAAATGAGCAACAGCAGAGATGTCTAAAGTCATTAGCTAGAATAACAAAAATAAATACTAGACCCTTCATCTACATAGCAAGAGTAACCTTTTGTGTAGATCACTGATTAAAATATAAAGAGAGGCACCAGATTTTAAATCCTTAACTCTAAAGAAACCATATCGGTTGACCTCAGTGAATACTTTCCGAGGTAAGTCCCTTATGATGTAATTTGCACAAAGTGACATAACTAGTAAATGGCAGAGCCAAGATTTGAAACCACATCTGTCTCATTCCAAATCATGTTACTTTACTGCCCTGCATTATTAGAGTGGAAACACGACTTCATAGAAATAGGCCCTGGGTCTGGTGTACCTGTATGTGAATCCCGAACTGCCTTGCTTACCAGCTGTGCGTCTCTGGGGAAGTCACTTAACCTCAATGAGCCATGGTTTTTTTTCTCTTTAAAAAGAAGATACTAGCACCTGCTTGTTAGGGCTGTTGTTGTTTAGAAAGTATGCACACAGGAACCTGCACATAGTGAGCACTCATCCCATGGAGGCTTATTAGACATTTCTTCATGCATTCCAGGAGGGGGGGGGGTTCTTAATCACTGTATTCTGATGACTATGGAGTCTATTTACTAATTTACTATTTACTAATTTAAAGCCACTACATCTTTTTTATAGGAGCTGTGAATAGGCCCCGAATGATCTCCTTTCCCTTTGTCCATTTTCAAAGGTGACTCTTTCTTCAAAACCCATTTTACTCAGAGGCCTTCTGCAACTGACCCAAAACTCCTTTCTCCTTCCTTCACCATCCAGTTCCCCTCAAAATCCAGAACTGAGATCTTTTAGAGGACATTTTGCCTACAATTGTCCTCTTATTACCCACACCATCACATGACAGCATATTGGGCACTACAATTTATCCTTTTAACTATAAGTCCCCAACTTCAACAACAAACAATCACAGTATGTCTTACTATGAACAGCCACCTAAGAACATGTGAAAAAACAGAACAAACACCCATTTTTCACCATAACATCAACAGATGGCATGGTGTTACAGTCCAACAGGATTGTTGGTACCATCCTATACATAAGGGTGGGGTAAGTGGACTTTTATAGGCTAGTCTGGAAATAAAATCTCCTTTAAAAGGATTTCTCCTGGAATTTGCAAGTTCCAAACAATTAACTTATAAAGTTACTCTGAAAGCCAACCTACTTTTAACTGAGAGACTGCCTGCACCATTTCTTCCTTCCCCAACTACATTATAAACTGGCTGAGAGCCAGTTTATTTCTTTGACTTTGTAGTGCTTTGCTCAAGTGGCTGCTTAATAACTGCTTTTTGGTAGTGCTTCTATATTAAGAATGCATAAGCAGTAGAGCGGAAAAGATTTTTGCATAACAAGACTTTTTCTCCTCTTAGGAGCTAATGCTCTTGGTCAGGCCTCTGACTCTTCTTCCATCTTACTTGAAGCCGCCAGTGGAGGAAATCCAGATTCTGTGACCCTCTTGCTAGAGCATGGAGCTGATGCCAACATCCCTAAGAATTCAGGCCACCTTCCCATTCATGTTGCAGCTGACAGAGGCCACTTGTTGTAAGTTCAATTACATCACCACAAATAATAGAAATAGCAAAAGCTGTGGGGTTTCTTTGGAGCAGCTTCTGGGAACTTTATATTCTTCTTTTCTGATCATATAATTCTAACACCCTTTTAAAGATAAACTCAACCAGTAAGACAGTGAAGTCAGGCATCCTCTGTAACCACAGAAGAGACATAAAACTATTTTATTATCGGGTCTTTGGGCAATAAGGGGAGCTCCCGGTCTCACTAATCGGACTAATTCTGAGTTTTATATCTAGACAGTTTTATTTAACTTCACTAAGTAGCTGAGCATTTACATGCAGGAATTATACTTTTTGGGGGTTAGGGGGTTCTAAATGCCACCTGATACTAATACCACCTGTACTAGTATATAATAATCGTAAACAGGTTAATACTACATCTTAACAAAAACAATTTTTTAAATACCCCCTGAAACTCTTTCTCAGAGCCCTGAAGATTTTGGTTCCAGTTACGGATTTTGCTGCCATTAAGCAGAGTGGCATCAGTCCGGTCCACTGTGCAGCAGCAGGAGCACACCCCCAATGCCTGGAATTCCTCATCCAGGCTGGATTTGATGTAAATTTCATGCTAGATCAGAGAATTCGCAAACACTATGATGACCATAGGAAGTCAGCTTTGTATTTTGCTGTATCAAACGGTGACCTCTCTTCAGTTAAGCTGCTTCTGAGTGCTGGAGCTCTGCCCAATCAAGACCCAGTTAACTGCCTCCAGATAGCCCTAAGGATGGGCAACTATGAGCTGATAAGTCTGCTGCTACGGCATGGGGCCAACGTCAATTACTTCTGCAGAGTCAACCCTTTACATTTCCCATCAGCACTGCAATACACATTGAAAGATGAAGTCATGCTCAGGATGCTCTTGAACTATGGGTATGACACAGAGCGATGCTTTGATTGTCCCCATGGAGACAAAGTTCATCCTTGCTATACTTTTGAAGGCTGGACATCTACAGTTATCAAAGACACTATGGTAAGTGCACAGTATTGTCTGTATCAACTTATACAATCATTATTAGTGGCCCTGGACTACACCAAGAGATAAGACTCCATCCATTGTCTCCAGAAGATCATAGTTCAAAAGATTTTTAGGTTTATTTGAGAGTGAGCAAGAGAGAGCAGAGGAGGGCAGAGAGAGAGGGAGAGAGAATCCCACGCAGGCATCATGCTGTCAGCACAGAGCCCAACGTGGGGCTCAATCTTATGAGCTACCCAGCTACCTAGCTCAACTGAGCTCCCCAGGAACCCTGAAAAGATTTTAATGTGATAAATACGTGGTAAAATAAACATGATGGTAGATGTAAAAAGTACAGAAACAGTTCAGAGGGAAGTGATTTAACTTTACTTAGGGAGTTTCACAAATGAACTAGCATCTGAGTAAGGTTTTAAAGAATGAATGTAGTCTTACAAACTAGTTATGTTTTTTCTCTGAAGTGCTGAGTCATCGAGCTAAAATGTTTCTAGGGTCCTGATGTATCCCTTAGGTCTTGGCTATCTCTTTTAGGTCTAAAATTTGATTGAATAGGTTTCTTTGGCCACCTTTTTAATGAGAAAGAAACACAAAAAATGCAGTTGACTACCCTTTTCTTCTTGAGATGTGTTCCTCTTGTGATGTCTGCATCACACCAGTCTATTTCCCCCCCTAACCGGTCATTTCTATTTTCCCCAACTTGAGCTCATCCCCAACTTTTCAAAAAGCTGCCACTCTTCAAGTTTCACACGTTACCTTCTCAAAAAGACCCTTCCTTACCCATCCACCGTTATCTAAGGTAGTTGTCTTCCCTAATCTTCTGATAATGCTATTTCTTTTATAGCACTTACCACTTTCTGAAATTATCTTTTTAACATTTACTGATTACGTGTCTCCTCCACAAATACATCAGTGTAAGTAAGCTCTTGCTCACCACTTTCCTCAGCTTAGAGATCTGTGCCCAGCACACAGATGCACTATAAATACCTGAGTTCATATTAAAATCAAAAATTAAATAGCGAACGGAGAAAGCACTTTGAATCAATTCTGGAAAGCCAAGGCAACATATTAATATTGTATTATTAGTTTTAGGTTATGATTAATGTAGGAGCTGGCATTTAGGTGTATATCATCTTGTATTATTTCCTGACTTATTATGTAGTAGTACTTGACTTCTTACATGGGCATCTTGTCTAGGAGCATGTAAATTACCTACCGGCAGAAACGATCATATCCTTCAGGCATGAGGATAGGAGTAGGTTGTGAATGACAGAAAACCCCAAATGAAAGTGACTTTAATAAGGTGGCTCGTTCCCTTCATATAAAGGCCACAGGTAAACAGCCTTCTAACTGGACAGCTCCTGACACAGGAGAAACTTGCATCCACATTCCAGCCAGCAAGGAGGCAGGCAGGCTGAAGCAGCACACACCGTGTTCTTTTAGGTGCATTCTGGGGGTTGCTCACACTTCCACTCACATCTCACTGGCTAGAACTTAAGTGGCCATGTCTAGGTGCAAGGAAGCTGGAGAGGTAATCTTTATTCCAGAGAGTCGTGTGGCCAACCAAAGGGAACAATGGATATTAGACAACTGTCTCTTTCACACCTTGATTACATCTTACATAGTTCTGAAGATACAGCAGTTAAGTATTTTTCCAAATGTCAGAGCTAAGAAATCATTTCCTTGTTCAATGCCTAGTTTATAAATGAGGGGCTTGAGACCTTGGTTCCTAACTTTGAGTTTAGTGTTCTAAACCCCATAGTTACTCCAGTTTTTCATTTGCTTTCATAGTTCCAATTTTCTTCCTTAGTTCTGTGAAGTAATAACTTTGTCATGGCTGCAACATCTCTCTGGGAAGGTTGTTCGAGTGATGCTTGATTATGTTGATCGAGTTCGAATCTGTTCAAAGTTGAAAGCTGTGCTCCAAAAACAAGGGCTCTGGTCAGAAATCCATTTTATCTTAAGTGAGTATCCTCCTTTCTTCTAAAAGATTTTTACCAAAAATAAAAGGTATTCTTATTTGTTTCATAAAACATTCTCTTCTGGTTAAAAGCTTTATCTAAAGAAACCAAGGAAAATACTATTCCTCTCTAAAAAAAAGTTACTATTTATTACTTACTTTGTACTTATCATTTCCCAGTAGATAAAATCTGTTAGGTAATTACATATTATATGGTAGGTAATGCCTTTCTCCTAATCCCGTGGAACACTGTACATACAGGAATTAATAAAAGCTATGAAATGGCAACAAAAACAGGGATGAGAAAAAGTGAAGATCTAAGCCCGCAGAGAATATCAAAGGATGCTCCAAACCACATTCTTTCACAGTAGCACATAAGTCAAATTAAGAGTTTCTTTCATCTAATTTCCCCCTGGGTGGTGATCTTTTAGTTCTCAGCCTGATCCAGAGGGACAGGACAGGGCAAGGGAGTAGTTAATACACAAAGATTTAAGGATTTCAGGTCTCACAGGCCACAGTCACAACTGATGCCAGTCTTTGGATTCTTAACTTGACATGGTTCTGTAATCGTATCTACAGGAAGGGTTGCAAAGAGAAGGGAAAAGCTGTTTCGCTTTTAACTTTTCCATTTCAACACAGCAAATGAAAATTTTGGTGGCTTAAGTATAACATACATTTGCTGACTAAACCCTAAGATCACTAAAAGAAGGAACAGCTCTTTTCCATTTGGATAACATGTGTTTCTCTCATTTCAGCAAACCCTCGATCCCTCAAACATTTGTGCCGCCTAAAGATCCGGAAGTGTATGGGGAAGTTACATTTGCGCTGCCCTGTCTTCATGTCATTTCTTCCATTACCAAACCGTCTAAAAGCGTATATCCTTTACAAAGAATATGATCTTTACGGACAAGGAATTTTCACAGGAACCTGGTAATCAAACTGGATGAAAAGGTATGTTTCTTTGAGTTGCATTTCTTAAAATTTGACTTGTTACATAGGATTCATTATTTCTCACTTTACCTAACAACTAAAATCTCAATGCAAATCTACACGTTCTTAATACTATTTCTTAATATTCTTTTTTTTTTTAAATTTTAATGTTTATTTATTCTTGAGAAAGAGACAGAGCATGAGCATGAGCATGAGTAGGGGAGGGTCAGAGAAAGAGAGGGAGACACAGAATCTGAGGCAGGCTCCAGACTCTGAGCTGTCAGCACAGAGCCCGACGTGGGGCTCAAACTCACAAGCTGTGAGATCATGACCTGAGCCAAAGTCAGAGGCTTAACCGACTGAGCCACCAAGGCGCCCCCTATTTCTTAATATTCTTAATATTGCTTCTCAAGAGCATTCTGAAAGGCAGTTAAAAAAAAAAAAAAACCAAACTGTAAAATTTCAATTAACAGAAATGTATCAGTTCTCACTCTGTACTGATTTTATATTAAATATAAGAATCTACATTTCTACATGCTCAAAACAGTAAATGTCACCTTTAATAATTTAAAAGGATTCTTAACAGTAATCCTTTTTAGAGAGAAGTACATACATAAAATGTCTTAGTAATTATGTTGAATAAAATACTGACCCCAGTACTTGACCTACAAGTTCGTTGTTCTTATGCAAAAGTCCCAAGGCCAGCTTAATGTGTGTTTACTTGTAGAGTCCTGCACTGAAGTGGAGTAACTTGGTTAACTGAAACAGAACTTTCAATTGCAACGTCGTCATTAATGGGAAACATGCAGTCCTTCTTTCCATAAAACCCTGGCTAAGGGTTCCCATTTACTGGTTAATGTTATCACTGGAATAGAAATTAAACGGGTTTTCAGATGGCTTATGTTTTTCTGTACTGACTCTAGTACAGTACTTGACACACAAGAGGGGCTCACTGATAGCAGCTGTATTTATTAAATTATTTATTTTTTAAAGTTTATTTATTTTTGATAGAGACAGACAGCATGAGCAGGGGAGGAGCAGAGAGAGGGAGAAAGAGAATCACAAGCAGGCTCTGCACTGTCAGCGCAGAGCTCAATGTAGGGCTTGAACTCATGAACCATGAGATCATGACCTGAGCCAAAACCAAGAGTCAGACGCTTAACCAACTGAGCCACCCAGGAGCCCCTTTTTAAATTATTTTAAAATTTTTAATTCTAGTATTTAACATACAGTGTTAAATTCGTTTCAGGTATACAATACAGAGATTGAACAACTCTATACATTAATCAGTCAGTGTTCACCAAAAGTGCACTCCTTAATCCTTATCACCTGTTTCATTCATCTCCTCACTGACATCCCTTCTGGTAACCATCAGTTCTCTCTATAGTTAAGAGTCTGTTTCTTGATTCGCCTCTCTCTTTCCCTACGTTCATTTGTTTTGTTTCATAAATTCCACATATGAGTGAAATCATATGGTATTTTTCTCTGACTTATTTTGCTTAGCATTATACTCTCTAGATCCATCCATGTTATTGCAAATGGCAAGATTTCATTTCTTTTTTTTTTTTTTTAATTTTTTTTTTTCAACGTTTATTTATTTTGGGGACAGAGAGAGACAGCATGAACGGGGGAGGGGCAGAGAGAGAGGGAGACACAGAATCGGAAACAGGCTCCAGGCTCCGAGCCATCAGCCCAGAACCTGACGCGGGGCTCGAACTCACGGACCGCGAGATCGTGACCTGGCTGAAGTCGGACGTTTAACCGACTGCGCCACCCAGGCGCCCCTCATTTCTTTTTTATGGCTAAATAATATTCCATTGTGTATGAATACCACTTCTTTATCCATTCTTCTATTAGTGGACACTTGGGCTGCTTCCATAATTTGGCTATTGTAAATAATGCTGCAATAAACAGGGGTGCATGTATCACTTTGAATTAGTGTTCTTGTATTCTGGGGGTAATACCCAGTAGTGTGATTACTGGATCATATGGTAGTTCTATTTTTAACTTTTTGAGGAAACTCCATACTGTTTTCCAAAGTGACTACATCAGTTTGCATTCCCACCAACACTGTACGAGGATTCCTTTCTCTCCACATCTTTGCCAACACTTGTGTTTTTTTAATATAGCCATTCTGACAGGTATGAGATATCACATTGTAGTTTCGAGTTACATCTCCCTGATGATGATGTTGAGCATCTTTTCATGTTTATTGGCCATCTGTAGGTCTTCTTTGGAGAAATGTGTATTCATATCTTCTGCCCATTGTTTAATTGGATTGTTTCCTGGGTGTTGAGTTGTATCAGTTCTTTATGTATTTTGAAAACAACCCTTTATCAGATATGTCATTTGCAAATATCTTCTCCCATTCATTCAGTAGGTTGGATGCCTTTTTGTTTTGACAGTTTGTTTCCTTCGCTGTGCAGAAGACTTTTATTTTGATGTAATCCCAATAGTATCTTTTTGCTTTGATTTCCCTTGCCTCCAGGGACATATCTAGAAAAATGTAGCTATGGCTGATGTCAGAGACATTACTACCTGTGCTCTCTTCTGGGATTTTTATAGTTTCAGGTCTCACATTTAGGTCCTTAATCCATTTTATTTGTGTATGGTGTAAGAACGTGGTCCAGTTTTCCCAATACTATTTGTTGAAGAGATTTTTCCCCATTGTATATTCTTGCCTCCTTTGTCAGAGATTAAAAAAAAAAAAAAGATTGGCCATAAAATTGTAGGTTTATTTCTGGATTTTCTATTCTGTTCCATGGAGCTATGTGTCTATTTTTATGCCAGTACCATACTGTTTAGATTACTATAGCTTTATAAGGTAACTTGAAGCCTGAAGCTGTGATTCCTCCAGTTTTTTCAAGACAGCTTTGACTATTCAAGGTCTTCTGTGGTTCCATACAAATTTTAGGTTTGTTCTAGTTCCGTGAAAAATGCTGTTAGTATTGTGATAGCAGTTGCATTAAATCTGTAGATTGCTTTGGGTAGTATAGAGATTTTAACAATATTTGTTCTTCCAATCCATGAGCATGGTATGTCTTTCCATTTCTTTGTGTCATCCTCAATTTCTCTCATCAGTGTTTTATAGTTTTCAGAGTACAGGTCTTTTGCCTCTTTGGTTAAGTTGGTATCTAAATAGTTTGTTATTTTTGGTGCAATTACAAATGGGAGGATTTTTAAAAAGCTTTTATTAAAATTCCAGTTAGTTAACATATAGTGTAATATTAGTTTCACATGTAGGATTTAGTGATTCAACACTGCCAAACCCAATGCTCATCACAAGTGCACTCCTTAATCGCCATCACCTATTTAACCCATCCCTGAACCCAAATCCCCTCTGGTAACCATCAGTTTGTTGTCTATAGTCAA
Source organism: Lynx canadensis (assembly GCF_007474595.2). Classification (NCBI taxonomy): domain Eukaryota; kingdom Metazoa; phylum Chordata; class Mammalia; order Carnivora; family Felidae; genus Lynx; species Lynx canadensis. The sequence continues at coordinate 25,249,636 of NC_044304.2, read as the reverse complement.
GAGTATGTTTCTTTGCCTCTTTTTCTTTTAATTTCACTTACTGTTGCTTCATTATTAGCGCATAGGAATGCAACAGATTTCTGTACATTGATTTTGCATCCTGCGACTTTACTAAATTCATTTATCAGTTCTAGTAGTCTTTTGCTGGAGTCTTTAGGGTTTTCTATATATATCTGCAAATAGTGAAAGTTTTACTTCTTCTTTACCAATTTGGATGCCTTTTATTTCTTTTTGTTGTCTAAGCGCTATGGCTAGGACTTTAGTACTATGTTGAATAAAAGTGGGGACACTGTACATCATTGTCTTGTTCCTGACCTTGGGGAAAAGCTCTTCGTTTTTCCCCACTGAATGTGAAGTTCACTGTGGATTTTTCATATTTGGCCTTTATTATGTTGAGGTATGTTTCCTCTAGACCTACTTTGTAGAGGGTTTTTTTTTTTTTTAATCATGAATGGATGTCATACTTTGTCAAATGCTTTTTCTGCATCTATTGAGATGATATGACTTTTATCCTTTCTTACCGATGTATCATGTTGATTGATTTGTGAATATTGAACGACACTTGCATCCTAGGAATAAATCCCACTTGATTATGACGATTTTTTTAATGTATTGTTGGGTTCTGTATGCTAGTATTTTGTTGAGGATTTCTGCATCTATGTTCATCAGAGATACTGGCCCATAGTTCCCTTTTTTGGTGGTGTCTTTTATCTGGTTTTGGTATCAGTGTGATACTGACCTCATAGAATGAATTGGCAAGTTTTCCCTTCTCTTCTATTAAGTCTCAAATGTTTGGTAGAATTCACCTGTGGAGCCATCTGGTCCTGGACTTTTGTTTGTTGGAAGTTGTTATTACTAACGCAATTTCTTTGCTGGTAATTGGTCTGTTCAAATTTTCTATTTCTTCCTGCTTTATGTAAAATTATGTTCCTAGGAATTTATTTCTTCTAGGTTTTCTAATTTATCAGCATATAATTTTTTATATATTCTTACAATTGTATTTCTGTGGTATTGGTTATTTCTTCTCTTTCATTTATTATTTTTTTTAATGAGTCTGGCTAGAGGTTTATCAATTTTGTTGATCTTTTCAAAGAAGAACCAGCTCCTGGTTTCAGTGATCTAGTTTTTGTTCCAATTCATTTATTTCTGGTCTAATCTTTATTATTTCCTTCCTTCTGCTGCTTTGTTTTGTTCTTTAACTCCTTTAGGTGTAAGGTTAGGCTGTTTTGAGATTTTTCTTGCTTCTTGACGTAGACCTATACTGCTATAAACCTCCTTCTTAGAAACGTGATAAAAGCAGTTATAGAATGTAGGTTAAATTTTTATTTCCGTATATTCTGTGCTGAAGGTAAGTACAGGTTTCTGTACTTGGAAAGTGAAGAGACATGCATTCAGCCACACCTGTGTAGCATTTCGATAGCACATCAACAAGAACAGAGTGATGGGTAGGATGATGTTCATTTTCACCACAGGCCCAGTCAACTATAGCCTTGTTATTTGTATGTTTAGTGTTAGTATACTTTTTTTTTTTTGCATAATATAGTCATCTCAGTGAAACTGAAGTTAGAGAATTTCTTTCTGATGTGGAGATTCATGGCTATACATTCAGTAAGCACAGACTTAAAGTTACTTTTAATGATATGATTTTCACATTCAAACTTGCAAAATTAGCTGGCATGAATAATTTTTATTTTTTTAATCAAATTGTGGTGTCTGTTTTGAGTAGCGGATTATGGATATGTCAATATACAAATATATTTAGGCTATACATGCACATAGATACATAATTCTAAAGTTAGTTTTATCTACTCCCTGGACCTTCTAAAAGTATATACATTTTATAAAACTCAAAACGAATTAAAACAGATACTCCCAATGGAAGAAAAGAACTTGGTAAGTGCTATAGGAAAGTATAAAGAGCACATGGGATGAATATGCATTAGTATTAAAATTACACATCAAGCTCACTTAAGCTGGTGTACACAGTATCCTGCGCCTTTAAATTGTTTCTTTGAATATAGCAGGTATGTGTTGTGTGTAACATGTCTAGGGGTAATTCCTGAAACATCTATTTTTCTAAAAGAAGTCACTAGTGATGAATTAGTGTTATGTCCCAGTAAGTGACTGCTTTTTTTTTCGTTTTAGCTGTTATGGAATTGCAATCGGGCTAGATGTGTAACTGTAGTGTCATAACATATTAAGAAAAAGTCCATTTGTTTCATAAGCATCATTTGGAGTTAGAGAAATAAAATTGAGTATATATCAAATACCTCATACAAAAGACTATACAAAAATCATGGACTTTATTATACTTTAAAAATCTTCTAACAGCATAGTTCCTGAAGCCTTGTCAGAGAATACCTACTTTGACAAAAAATAAGCTCTCCACCCCACACGTATACCACCATTACATAAAAATTGAGTTCTTCAAATTCAATTCTAAAAGGAAATGTAGCATGATTTTTAATTGTATATATGCATGATTAATAGTATCAGTGAAATAAGAATTAACCAATTCACTTAACATTACAAAATCACAAAATATACAAAGCAGTTTTGCACATTAGTTATAACTTAATCCCCAGTTCTCATATTAACTGAAGTAAATTACATGAGTACAAGCCACAAGAGACTAGTTTAAAAGTGTCATATAGTTCCAGTTTCAATGTGTGTCATTAATGTAGAACAAAATCTCATGAAAGAAGAGTTAAGTCAAACTTGCTAAAAAATAAAATGAAAGCCTTGCTTGCTACAATCAGTGTGTTTGAATATTTTAAGTACAGTTTGAATGCTAGGAGGTCGTTGTCAAAACCAATGTTAGTATTTTCATTTTATTAATTCAGGTAGCAGAAGGTTTTGCAATACATGGGATCTTGGGGTCTATCAGCATTTATAAGATTCAAATCTTAAATATTTGTAGCTCCTACATGTAACTCAAAATTAACATCAGATGCCTTTACCACACAGGGTTATATGTTATGTAATGTGTTACGCATACCCTACTCCCCTTTTCCCAAGCATAAAGGTAAACGTCATTTTACCACCCCTAGAGCCTGAGAATTCTTTTGAAATTAAACACATACTAGTCATTGTAGAAATAGCAAAAACAAGACTGGCCTTGGGAACTTTGTCCAGTCCCTTGTTAGCAAGTTTTTAAAATTTTGAAAGGGAGAAGCAATACTTAGTTTCCTGTCTACTGATTTCATTACCATAGTTATAAAAGTACTGTTTGTATAGGTAGCAGAATGCATAGCTGAATTAGGTAGACTTAGTTTCTTTTCTTTTAAAGAATCAGTTTTGTTAATTTCTAAAAACCATCAAGCATAAGTATGAATCTGAGAAAGCTATCCCAAATTCTAATTCAATCACCACCAAAGCATCCAAGAGCCAGAAGGGATTTCAAAGGGTAACAGACCAAGATCAGCTTTAACATTATGCAGAAACCCATGGGCAGCCTTCGTCAAACAAAAAGGAGAGTTTCTTAAAGTTGATGCTTAAATATCTGTAGTATGGAATAGTTCACATAGTTCTAGAGCAATGGAACAAAAGTTGAAATATCTAAAATTGTTAATCTCACATAATAACTTCGATTTGGTGTTGGAATGCTCTTTGGTCTGATCTGTGGACATGGGTGTATTATTGAGGAAATTCCTATCAAAACATGACTTAAAAGGAACTACCTAAGTCTGCCAGTGCCTTTAACTTTAGCCTTCACTTTGACCCAGAGTACTAACAAAGGGCAGCACTTCGTTACCGTGCAAAGCGCCAGCCTCGTAAAACTGCCCCTAATGCTAACCACCTTCCTTGTAGGGTGACAAGTTTCATCTGAACCAAGCGAGGCAACAACTGAATAGTATAAACAAAAGACTTAATGAAACAGAGAGCTTACTAATTCTCAGAAGGGTCTTAAAAGCCGGACCTGCCATGGCTAAATCAAGTGCTGACCACAGAAATTTCGACTTCTACCAAAGGAATGACACACAAACTATCAAGAAAGCATTCCCATTTAGCAAGCACAAAATCAACTGTCTTCAGAAAGTATTCTGTAAATTTCTACTTTTTTACTATCTGTTTTGGTAACATAAGGCTTCAAAATAATGATTATCAAGTAATCATTATTCCCATTTGGCACATGGATAAAAAGAATATCATGATCCTATATATAATTATTCCCTTCCACAGAAAACAGGGTGCATACCGTGTGAAACAGCCACACTATATTGTGAGAGCTAAAACAGATGCTGCTTCTAAATTCAGGACTAACACGACTATATCAAAGAACAAAGGGCTTCTCCCCTTGTAAAATTAGTCTTAGTGGCTGGCAAATCTCTTGAAAATTTTAGTTATGTGACTATTTTACTCAATATAATTAACCTGTCTCTATATAGTTTTACACGTGAAACAAAGGAACATAATTTCTATCAGCAATGTTAAAAATCTGAGTAAATAAAAAAATCAAGTTTTGACATAGAGGGAGGCAGCAGGGAAGTATCATTTAACCTTGGCACTAGGCTAAAATCCTTCCTTGGTCAACTCTCTTATACCGAACATTCAATTTCCTTTCAATATTTCATAGAATTAGACCTTTTATGCATTTGAAGAGTAGAAGTATGTACAATAACTAGTGCAAATTATTCTATTCTCATATATTAGTTATTTGCCTTTGTGGATATAAAGTGGTGATCAGTATTTTATCAAAACATGGAATTATGAAAATACTGTGCATATCAGTCTGAAATTTAAAAGATTACATTTTCTAAACTAAACTCTGGGCATTTTTACTTTAAGCAGGCAACAACCGTTATAGAATTTCTTTTGAAATGTCACTTGATTTTCAATAAAAATTATTTCACGCAATGCAGAAAATATGGTGTATTATCCTGTAACAATATCTTTACATTTTAAGTCCTAATCTAAAATGTACTTGAACAAAAAAAATCCCTTTTAATAAATTCCAAAATCTTATTTTAACCATTACTGCTCTGCAGCAATAATTCAAGTTCCAACCTGAGAACTAAGAATAAGATAATTAAATGCCAAGGGCTGTATCAATCCTGAACTGAAGACACTTAAGCTTCTTTCCCACTGGCATCAGGTGTCATACATCAGAGAAATGTGAGCAATCCCAGAAAGTGCCCTGAAATCACAGTACCACCTGCCACAATTTGAAACCTTAAGCCTAAAATCTTTTTTCTAATTACTTTATAAAAGTTCTATTGCACATTTAATAGTTAAAATATTTGCAAACTTGTAGAATTCTCTGTATAAAGGTTTTGAACCGATTCAGTTGAAAGCTTCCTCACTGCCAGCAAAAATGTTCCTAATGAGAAGAGGAAGCATATCCATGAATATCTGAAGCTGAAGAATAAATGGTTTCTTATGGTCACAGCCAATTACAACGCAAGAAGTTCACAATTTGAAGGAAAAAAGGCTCGAACAAGTGTTAATTCCTCAGCAATCTACTTCAAGGAGATGAACAGGTTTCTTTTAGACATGTGGAATTTGATGTTACTGCATAGTATATCATTTTTAAGGAAAAAAAAACAGTGCATACCTAAGTGGTCAAGGTCAATCTTATTTTAAAAAATGAAGTTAAAACAGGTAAATATAAACTTTAGTCTCCTTGGTATATCAACAAAGTTGTTACCTTGTGCCATTTCACCACAGAAACCGTCAATAAATTCCAAGGGGGGTAATACCAACCAAAAAGCAAGGATAAGTTCATGCTTCTGACTCTCTTTTCTTTCCTTCTTCTCCCAAATCACTCTCTTCTGACTGGCTACTGCTAAGGACAACAAACTGCCCCTCACTACTGGCTTGGTTTGGTCTACTGGAAGCAGCTATCAACCGACTTTGTTCTTCTAAGTCCTAGTAGAAAAGACAGAAAAGAAACTAAGTTTGTTTGCAATCAAATGCAAAACTATGCATTTAAAATATGTATTTGAGAGCTGCTCAATCTTTCTGTCATGAACATGTATGCAAAATTCTGGCAACTTACTGAAAACAAAGGCTACACACAACCAGTGCAACACCAAAGTGAAATTTGGCACCATTTTAGAAATCCTGTAAAAGCCAACATTTCCCTCTTCTCCATTTCTATGGCTAACAACATTCAGACCATCGTTATCTTTCACTACATACCACACCAAAAGGCTCACAATGGATCACTCCACAGCCCTTCCCTTCCACCTCTCTGTCCAACTTACCTTGCTAAATCAGCCGTTGCCCTCCTCAGCCTAACCTAGCAAGGAAGCCTCAACTTCAGTGTCATCGTCACGTCCCTCTCCTTTGTCCATAAGTCCAATCAATTCCCAATTCCTGCTGATCTGTGCTTATTAAGTATCCCGCAAATTTCTCTTTTCTGTTGCTACTGCCACCACCCATAACTGGGTCTGACACTCTCATGTATCACCATCTAATGCATTTTCCAGTTTTTGCTCTGAAACTTGCCTAACTTAAAATTATCCTGTTGGATGGACAATGACTTGACACTGCTGGTAACATTAAATATTTACATAAATATATGTTCATTCCTGGAGGCCAACACAGCTTCCAGCAATGGCAGTTAAGTCTATATACACACAGCCTCTCAAAAGACCTGCTTTGATAGCAACAAACTTCGCTGGAATATGGAAATATAAGTTCTGGTACGTTTGCTAAACAGCAAGTCGACGACACATCGGTAACTATAACGTAAACATCCTATCAGAAGACAGATGTCTTCCTTTTCTGCTGCGCTATGAATCATCTGATTATGAAGTGGCTGAGGAAGCAGAAACAGAATTTCATTTGGAAATTCCAACCTGAAAGTCACAGTGCTGAATTAAGGAAACTTCATAAACATCACATCAAAAAAGATCTAGATACTAGGACTACATACCTTTTCGATTTGTTTTTGTTTACTGAGTTCTTTCTGTTGTTTCTCTTTTACCCTCTCTATTTCCTTTTGTTTTTCCGATGCCCTACGATCCTAAAACACAGATAAGTACAACTAATGAATTAAATATGAAACAACTTTAAATTTTAGACTTTTCAATTCATATGGCCTTTGTAACCTTTTCATATTTTTATATTTACATGAAAGCACACTAAAAATACACATTCTTAGTCATTTATCCAAATTCTAAATACTGCATCAGCAATAGTATCCACTGATAACGTTGCACAGCAAAATCATTTTATTTACTTGCTAATATGAAAGATCTTATATTACTTTAGATAACATTCTTGGATAATTAATAAGTATCTTAGATTCTTACCAGTTCTGCATGCAAAGCTATCTGTTTTGCCAGTCCAACAGAATCACAAATCTAAAAGGGGAAAAAATAGGAAAAACTCAGCCAGTTCTCATTCAAAGTAATAATTTCAAGTATCCAAATGGCTGGTGCAACTAGATTTACAACTCATTATAACACACTGCTTCAGACAAAACCTGATTTAAGAATGTTTCAGTCCCCAAACGAAGCACCTGTGTATTTTCTTCAGAGTCTGAGTTTCCGCTGCTGCGTCTCGCCTCTTTCACACACCCACCTTCCGGTTATCTCAAATTCATTACTGAGATGCTAAGGTTTGCAGAGAACTAAGCAGATGCTGATGCTGTTCTAAGCTGAAGACATCTGCAAAAGGCTGATTGCGGGAATATACTGCAGTCCCCGAGTAAGGGAATGAGGCCAGAAGACTGCACTAGCCCTCAATGGCCAGGGAAGACACAGGTCTGTAAGTCAGAAGGCCCAACATATCGGCTCAGGTACCTTCAGAGCAACGGGCTTTGGTCAAACAACTCTGCTGAAGTAGGCCAACTTTGGGAGTTTTTTCCAGAAATCTTACTAAGAACTTTGACTATGATATATATTTCACAACCTAAACACATTTTGAAAGGCCATGTATACCTTTTCCCCCTCATTGTTTGATTCAAATATGTAGCAGACTGATGACAGATTACTTTCACTTCTGCCCCCTGATGTCCGAAGAACAAATCCAAAAAGCCTTTTATTTTCCTGGTGTGTAGCATACAAAACTACACTGGGTAATGGAAACTGCCAAAGAAAACATCAGAAGCAAACATGAGATTTTTCAAACACTTACAACCCACTCTTATACATAACAAACTCAATTGCTAAGTTATATCATAAACAGATCATTAGAGCCAATTTTTTTTTTTTTTAACAACGTGGCAATCCAAGAACAAAAATGTCATATTTGGTTTGGATTACCAGGCAGAATAAGAGGTTGTTGAATGCTGAATTTATTAGTCATTTACACATTTTACAATAATAGAATAACAAAAATGCTCTATATTATTAAATGATTAAATAAGAGCATATACTTGCAACTATTTCAACCTAGATAACTATAAACTCAATCATGTTCACCTTTTAATTCCTCCTGTGTTTATCCTTAACCAGGCAGCATATATCATATCCTAAGAAAACCTAAGTATCACAGCAGATTGCACAATTCTTTAAGTTGCATGGAATGTTCAATTATAACTTTATGGGGGAAGATGTCCACCATCAGCTTAATTATAACTTAGCCAATCATAATTACTACCATATTTCAATATATAGGTTCAGAATTATTATAAAGATACACATGTGTATGTGCACAGAGGGATTTCCAATAAAGCTTTAAACATGCCAAACTCACCGTGAGCCTTGTAACTTGTGTCTGTGGATCAATTAACCTATAATTAAAATTTTGGAAAACACTTTAATTAGGCTGAAATTAAACTTTTCGTACTTTTTTTTTTTTTTTTAATTTTTTTTTTTCAATGTTTATTTATTTTTGGGACAGAGAGAGACAGAGCATGAACGGGGGAGGGGCAGAGAGAGAGGGAGACACAGAATCGGAAACGGGCTCCAGGCTCTGAGCCATCAGCCCAGAGCCTGACGCGGGGCTCGAACTCATGGACCGCAAGATCGTGACCTGGCTGAAGTCGGACGCTTAACCGACTGCGCCACCCAGGCGCCCCGACATTTATTCATTTTTGAGAGACAGAGAGAGACAGAGCACAAGCAGGGGAGGGGCAGAGAAAGAGGGAGACACAGAACCCAAAGCAGGTTCCAGACTCCGAGCTGTCAGCACAGAGCCCGACGCAGAACTTGAACTCACAAACAGCGAGATCATGACCTGAGCTGAAGTCGGATGCTTAACCGACTGAGCCACCCAGGCGCCCCATTTTTTGCACAGTTTTTTAAGGGGAAGGTCATTACTTACTTTAAACAATCACAAGTGACTAATAAATGTGACTCTGTCATACGAAAGATGTTATGGATGGCCCGGGCAGCTAAAATTTGCCGCATTGTTTCATAAACAACATCTGGATTGTCATCTGATTTCACCTCCATGGAACCAAGGAATCGGACAATAAATAACTGATGAAGAATAGAATCTACAAAAGAACAAGATACATTATATATTTCTAAATTCCACATATCTCTTCCTAAGAATAAAACACACTGTCACCTTTTAGATTTTGTAGTAAAAAATACAACCTAGTAGAAGTATTTACAAATTACTCCTAACTACAGTGTTCATGTTATAAGAAAATTAAGGTCTCAAATTCAAACAGCAAAAGGTTCTGCTTCAACAATAGGTGGTTCTTGTACTATTCTTATACCTTTGCTGTAAGCTTGAAATGTATCAAAATAAATAGTTACTGCAAAAAGAAAAAAAAGTCATGCTCCAGTTAGCAGAAGAAAACATGAACTGCTAGGAAAAACTTAAAGGACAGCTTCTGCATTGAGAATTTGACTACGAGGTCAGAAGTATGATATTCTAGAATTTTAATGAAATCTTTAAGCCTGATTAAGTTCTGTTGCTTTGAGTGTACTATGAGCAAAAAGAAAGCTATGAAGTAAATGTACCATTAAAACAGCATACATCAGAATAAATAAAAACAAATCCTTCACACAGTTTACCAGAGAATTTTTAAAATATAAGAATACTGCACATCTGTTTTACCTTCAGTTTCAGATTTTGTACCTCCTCCAGATTCTCCAAATGGATTTGTGCGCCTGAAAAGTTTTTAAAAAATTATGAACCAATGGTCAGTTACCATGAGCCATATGGAAGAAACCTCAATCATTGAAACTGGAGTTAAAAACTAAGAGTCACAAAAACTTGTACACACATTTTTTTATAAAGCTCTAAAATGCCTGATCCTGTCAAGGTACACTACTGATGACCACCTTACTCTGACAAAGGCCTCTACCTTCACACTTAGCAGGCTGAACTCAAAGCTGCTGCATTCTAGAAGATGTGGATGAACTATAGACAGACACACACACACCCCAACATCCTAATAAACCATGTTGTGAAAACCTTGAATTCAAATAAAGGGGGAAAGGAACAGCCGATTTAGCTTCAATTTTAGCTACCTAAGAAAAATGCCAAGGATTTCCTGGGATTTTAAAAACCTCTTTTTAGGTCCTTTATTACATGTTGCAAGTTAACTATGCTAACTTGAACATTTTTAAATTTTAAACCTGTATTTCTGAAGGCATATGTAATGGAATGCAAGAAGAAAAGCTAAGTGGGGATGAAACTACCTCCCCTAAGGGTGTTTGGTTCTTGGCACACCCACAATGAAGGAAGAAAAGTACAACTGAAAATAGGTTTTATAAACAAACAGAGAGCTAAGTTGTTTTAAATAACATTGGCATTAAGATAACATGAAATTGATCTCCATAATACATGTCTGACCTATTCTATCAAATCCTAAGTAGATTTCTATGATCAAACAGAAATTTTTTCTTGGTCATAGCCATGTATATCCAAATCAATGTATGAGGTGTCCAACCTACTTAAATAAATTTGCCTTAAGTCACATTTCCTTCATCCCAGAGCCAAAAACAAATTTTTTTAACAAATTTGATATTTCTCATTATATAAACAAAAGATGATTTATTAATGATTCACAACATGAATTTAGTGCCTTCCTGGAGACTTTTTTAATGTTTATTTTTATTTTTGAGAGAGAGAGACAGAGCATGAGTGGGGGAGGGGCAGAGAGAGAGGGAGACACAGAATCTGAAACAGGCTCCAGGCTCTGAGCTGTCAGCATAGAGCCCTACATAGGGCTCGAACTCATGGACTGTGAGACTATGACCTGAGCCAAAGTCGGACACTTAACCAACTGAGCCACCCAGGTGCCCCAGGAGATTTCTTACTCTGACTCAAGATGATATTTTTCCTTTTTTTTTTTAATGTTTATTTTTATTTTTTGAGAGAGAAAGAGAGAGAGAGAGAGTTGGGGGAGGCACAGAGGGAGAGGGAGACAGAGGATCTGAAGCAAGCTCTGTGCTGACAGCAGAGAGACCAACGTGGGACCCAAACCACAAGACTATGACCTTAGCTGAAGTCAGGCACTTAATCGATTGAGCCCACCCAGGTGCCCCTCAAGAATTTCTGAAATATTGTCGTGACCTAAAGAATGGACTGTTAGCTTTCTTCTGCAATTTTAAGAGCAAATACCAGAAGCAAATAATTCAAAATTAAGTAATCTCAAAAAAAATTCAAAATTCTCTTAAACTGAATTGCCTTCACTTATTTGAGGCAGAAAACAAAGAGAAAAACCTACATGATTCTTTCTCAACTACCAAAATTAGGTAATTAAAGAAAGTACAACACAGCTGATATATATATGTGAGACACACTGTGTAAAAATGGAATCATAAACCTTATAGACCATAGAACCGTATCACTATGATGCCATCACCCACCTGCCTCCCTGGCCAAAGGCTTTTGCCTGGCCAGGCTGATCTTCACACACAGGAGAAATGATGTCAAACTGTATTGGAGTGTCTGGGGCAACAAGAGAATCTAGAGAGAGGGCAGCCAAATTTGTGGACTCAGATCCCAAGGATCCTGAGCTGCTGGTTCGAGCTGTCGGTGGCCGAGATTGTCTAAGCACAGAAGAAAACCAGAAGGCATTGCATTTAGTTTTCTCTTTTGGAAATTAAATACAAACTTTTTTTTTTTTAAGTAGGCTTCATACCCAACAGAGCCCAACATCGGGCCCGAACTCACAACTCTGGGATCAAAACCCAAGCTGAGATCAAGAGTCAGACACTTAACTGACTGAGCCACCCAGGTGCCCAGAAAATACAATTTTATGTCAGTAAGAGGAACAGAACAAATTTCAATAAATACAATCACAGCTACTTATTTAATAACAGACTTCTTTCTTTCCAATGACTAAATTCAAAAACATAAATGACCTCACTCTAGAGATAAACACTAGGAAAATTTGGAATCTTTTTTATTTAGCATTCTCGCTGGTAAATTTACCAATGTGAAAATATACTTTCTATGTCTGGGGGGCATATCTCGTACTAACGTAAGTAGCACTACTAAAATCAAAGTGTTTTGCTAACACTTTCAATAGCCCATATAGTTTTAAGACATTTTTTTTTTGAAGTTTATTTACTTATTTTTGAGAGAGAGAACGAGCGGGTGAGCAGGGGAGGAGGGGGAGAGAGAGAGAGAGAGAGAGAGAGAGAGAGAAAGAGGGAGAGAGAGAATCGCAAGCAGGCTGTGCACTGTCAGTACAGAGCACAGTGTGGGGCTTCATCTCATGAACTGTGAGATCATGATCTGAGCCAACCAAGAGTTGGACACCTAACTGACTGAGCCACCCACGCGCCCCAATAGCCCATACAGTTTTAAATAACCAAAAGTCTGGTAACTCACCCTGCCGGGCGCAGACTTTCATGCCTCTGCTGGAAAGATGGGGAAGGAGTGACCGCTTCCAAAGCTGACTGATTTACTCGTGCAGCAATTTCCTATTTTGTTTTTTAAAAAGGACTAGAATTAGTAAAGCAAGAAAACCAAAAGTTTGAACAGAACTCTGAATTGTCAGAATGCTCTTGAGTAACACTTAAAATGCAAACTGGAGTAACTAAAGTAGTTCCACATTCCATCTTAATATTAAGACACATAATTAACTTTATAACATAATAAGCTTCCTCTTACTTCTTACAGACCTAGGTCTTTAAATATTTAACTACCAGATTTTCTAGACTAAGGTTTGTATTGTTAGACCTAATACAGCATCTAGTATATAGGTACTCAACACATTTGCTAAATAAATAAATTTAAGAGTAGGAAACAAGCAGAAAATATCAAAACTATTAAAAAATTTTATAACTATACAGCTGAGTGTTTTCATGATCTTCCAAAATATATTTACGCTCAGAAACATCTACATATTTATTAACTGATGAAGTTATCATTTTTGGACCAAAATGTGAAAGAAAGCTTCCTATAAGAAATATTTTTAAACTTCATATTTCAAACATTGGCTACATAAAATAGTATTTGCATTAGAAAAAACATCATGTAACATTTAAAAAAATTTTTTAAGTTTACTTATTCAGGCAGAAAGAGGGGGACAGAGTATCCAAAGCAGACTCTGCACTGACAACAGAGAGCCCGACGTGGGGCTTGAACCCACGAACCGTGAGATCATGATCTGAGCGGAAGGCAAATGCTTAACCGACTGAGCCACCCAGGAACCCCGTCGTCACTTAACATTTCTGCATTTCTGTGTCTTATAGTTAGCAAAAATATCACGACAATGCTACAAGTTGATCAGAATTTCTCCTCTCATTGAACACAGATAAAGTAATTCTGGATAATCTGGAAAATACTACTTAAAATTCAGAGTTCTGATAACTTGTGGGAAAGTAAGATAACCCTGAATTATTCAAATGCAAACACTGTATTCACCACGTATTCTCTAGGTATTAACAGATCATTCAACTTCCATTTTAATTTTTTGTTGCTCCCAAGTAGCATAACAGAAAGGAAAAGCTAGACTGGCAACAGATCTAATTACTACAAGCAAAAGGCTTCTCTACAATTAGCACTAATTTTCTCAGATTAGGCTCATAAAATTATTATACAACTAATAGAAGTTACTAATATTTTGGAGATCATGAGATACTGTTTCTTTATTCAAAACTTGTTCCCAGGAATCTAAGTCCTAGGTGTCTTGGGTGGCATTTCAAAGCCATTATGATAAAAACAGAACTCTTCAAATTGTTCTTCCATTCACTTGAACTTAAAACCTGCAAGTCATCTTTAATTCATCTCCTTCATCCTTTATATTGGTCAGTTAGTAACTACTCTAGTCAATGTCTTTTTACCTGTTTCTACAATGTATCATTTCTTCTCTCTTCTCTTAGTTACCAGGGTGTCCAGACCCTCAGCTCATCCCTTAATTATTGTAATGGTCTCCTACATGTTCCCAGACACCCCTGTCTAATCAACTATTATCCAACAACAGTTTAAGACTTAAAAAAGTGAGGGCTTCCTAAAGAAATCAGCCCTGTTCTGCCTCAACTCAAATTATCAGTACTGCACAGCCTTGCGGCGTCCCCAGGTTCACAGCACAACTGGGCCCACCAAGACTGGCAGAGGACACACAGCTCCTGTCCTAAACCAAGTCTTTTCCCAACTACACTGTAGTATGGACCCACTTGTTTCCTTCCACAGTTCTCTGGGTTCTGCCTGTATATCTGGATTGCACCTACATGGAAGTTCATCTGGCTTGATACCCTTGCTACTCAAAGTGTATGTGGCAAAACAGAGTTCAGGCTGAATACCCGAACCCTAGATATAATATGTATTTTAACAAGATCCCCAGGTGATTTGTATGCACATTTCAGCTTTCAATTATTCTCCAACAAGAAACTCCGATTATACTACTGGTTTCAGAAACACACCGTTTCTGCCTTTGTGCTTTTGTTTTTATTCTCACGTCTGTAATTTCTTCTCTTATCCTCAAAATATGGACAAATCTTAGCCAGCTCAGGAGTCTGTATCATCTCCACAGTTTTCTCTAAAATTAAAGTCCATATTTGATCTTAACATTTTCAAATCTTAAGCTTCTAGTCATTACTATACACTTTCAATTATATACTATTTTATATGAAATGTTACTTAAATGTTACCTTTGTATTCCCATACACAGAGGCCCCTGGAGGGCAGAGCCCTGGCTTATTCTTATTCATCTGTATCCTTATCCATGGTGCTCAGCCCAAGGCTAAATCCAGCATTGATACCCAGTAAATATTTGTTAGCTGACAGATTTCCATTACATTTGAAATAATTTATCTAAGAAGACCAGATGCTCATATATGGGTACGTTAAAGCTACCCATTCAAGGGCAAATCAAGATTACAGAATTTGAGAGATTAAGACATAATTAATAAAAGCCATGTAATCCACAGAAGTATTCAATTTTGCCAGATCTGGATATCATAAATAAAAACATTACCTCTGGATTTTCACTTAAATATATTTGTTTGGATATGTTATTTATTGTACAGATCCACTGCAAGAGAAAAAGAAAAAGAAAAATAAGACTTTTTTCCTACAATGCTTCTCTTCTAAACGAGAATGTTCAATATCTCATTGAATAGAAGTTTCATAAGATGTAACACACAATCTTTCTCACAAAAACAGTATTCTCCTATATACATAAGTATAGTCTGTGTGTAACAGAACAGTGAATAGATTTATTATTTTTAAAGCCCAAATTAACTTCATACAAGGGAATAAAAATATAGCAATAATGTTAAGTTATAATTTAGTAGCCTGTATTTGTCTTTTTATATCACTTCCCTTCATAATCTCCACCAAATAAGAGAGTCTGGATTCAGATATCATGATTAACACTAATGCAAAAAAGTAAAGAGCTAAATATATTCCCAGCGAATGCATTTTACATACTTCCCTTCTTCAGATTTATAACTAATTAACATAGAAAATGCTCTCTCTTCCACATTTTCCACTTCACTCTTGAGGATTTCAGTCCATGATGAGCCTCATTAAACTAATATTCTGTGTGGTAAACCCTGCAGAGAGCAGACACAGGTCTGTGTTCCTCACAAACCAAAAGCAAGTTTTAATGCCTACTCTTTTGCATAAGAGGTAAATAAAAATAGATCTCTATGTAATTTCTAACCTTGTCTTCTACCAACACAGTTATAATACCAGATAAAATGGCTCAAAATCAAGTATAGTATACTTTCATCAAAGAGTATTTCTCAAGACAAAGTTTTTGAAGTGTCAGTTCTTGGTGGTAACTTACCTTCCATATTTGGTGCACTAGAAGTAAAAATGGAGCCAAAAATAAAAGACTCGTGAGGAAGAACAGACACTCCCAAATTTTTGTTTTTCTGTCTTTCATTTTAAGCTTTACTTGCTTCCTGCCATGCTACATCTGTTGCCACTATGTTCTTAATGCAGCAAATACGGTCTCAGAAAGTTGGTGAGAGAAGAGAATAAATTAAACTGTCACCTCATGATACTACTAACTTGCCAGAAAGCAATAGTCACAAGGTCATTTCTGAAGTCGTGCCTTTAAAAAGACAGACAGCAACGATTTCTAACGTCTCCCCTTATAGGTCTAGCTTTAAAATTGTGTGTGAAACTTAAGAATGTTGCTTGGGGACAATAGATTTTATTTTAAAAAATTTTTTAATTAACTAGGATTTTCCAAATTTCTATCTTAATATTTAGTTGCTGAGATATCTTGAGAGGTTGCTGAAGAAATTAACTAGATAAAATTTTACCTCTTCGTGGTCTTTTTTACTTTCTGCTTGCAAAATTGAAGATCTGAAAAAAAAGAAAGAAGTTTGACCCTTAACTTAAAAAAAATTGATCTGAGAAAATGTTTTATCTTTCAAAGTATATATAAAACCAATCAGTATCAAAACTTTAAAAACCCAAAACACACAACCAATCAATATCTTAGGAAAAGGAGACCACCAGGGGCATCTGTACTCATATTTTAACAACTTTGACTTTGGCTGTCTGTGCCAAAACATAACCAAAAAAGAAACAGGTGCTGTTTTTCAGAAGACAACCTGTAGCAAAAGAACACTGCAAATAAGACGATGCACTTCAACTTTCTGACATATCCTATATATTTCAAATATAAATCAGTAATCCTAATAGAAAACACCAATTATACTTAGTTATTATTTCTCCATAAATATAGTTAAGTAAAATTTTTCAATATATTAGTCACTAACATTGGGATGTTTAGCTTTTCTATAAATGTTACTAAGTTAGAGAAAAAAATAATTACTAATTTTGAATCACACTAGGAATGTGAAATGGGAAATCATGTAAAGCATTATTAGCAATAAAATGAAAAAACAAAAAAGTAAGTACTTGTAGTAACATACTAACAATTTGGTAATTCTGACAAATGAACACAGGGACTCCCAATATCCAGCATGATAAATGACACAGTAACTGACATTCATTACATGTTTAAAGAAGGAATATGAAATTAAACCACCATTTGATAAAAGACAGTGAACCACAGCATCTTAACATAGAGAAAAAATGAATGAAAATTCAGAAGCTGCATCTGAATAGTAAGAAACATCAAAAAACAGTATTTTAATTAAGTAGAAAAAAGCTACAGATAATTTAAACATCATTAGGAAAAATTTTAGATTATGGTTTACATCCTTAGATAGATTATAATGCAGTCATTGTGAAATGTTTTTATTTTTTATTTTTTTTATTTTTTTTATTTTTTTTTTTTAATTTTTTTTTTCAACGTTTATTTATTTTTGGGACAGAGAGAGACAGAGCATGAACGGGGGAGGGGCAGAGAGAGAGGGAGACACAGAATTGGAAACAGGCTCCAGGCTCTGAGCCATCAGCCCAGAGCCCGACGCGGGGCTCGAACTCACGGACCGCGAGATCGTGACCTGGCTGAAGTCGGACGCTTAACCGACTGCGCCACCCAGGCGCCCCGTGAAATGTTTTTAATAAGCAGCTGTAGATCCACACACACACACACACACACACACAGTATTTCCTCAAGTATTTTTTAAAAAATGTATTAGAGGGGCGCCTGGGTGGCTCAATCGGTTAAGTGTCTGACTCCTTTGACTTTGGCTCAGGTCACGATCTCATGGTTTATGAGATGGAGCCTCATGTCAGGCTCTGCACTCAGCGCAGAGACTGGGTTTCTCTCTCTCTGCCCCTCCCCCCTCTCAAAATAAATAAACTTAAAAACAAATGTAGTTAGAGTAAAAACTGTAAGGCAACAGACCAAAAAGTTAATTCTTGTTTCTAGTTAGTGAGATTATAGCTTTTTTCAATATTCCTTTTGTTACATTTTTCTGTTTTTCAAAAATTTATTCTAAAAGCTAGTCTATGGGTTCTCAATGCAAAGGTAACAGAAGTTTTAAAAATTGCACATAAACATTAATGGACTAAATCATTAACTTAATCAGAAATACATAACATTTAACAACGACATTAGTGGGGTGCCTGGGTAGCTCAGTTGGTTAAGCATCTAACTTTGGCTCAGGTCATTATCTCATGATTTCTGAGTTTGAGCCCCGCGTAGGGCTCTGTGCTGACAACTCAGAGCCTGGAGCCTGCTTCAGATTCTGTGTCTCCCTCTTTCTCTGCCCTTCCCCCACTCATACTCTGTCTCTCTCTCAAAAATAAATAAACATAAAAAAAAATTTAATAAAAAATAAGTAAAATGACATTGGTATTTGCACTTACTACACATTAGGTACATTACATTATGTTAGATTTCTATTCTTCATAACAATTTACAAAGTAGGGATTATGACCACCCCACCCTCATTTCACATGTAAAAAAAAAAAAAAAAAAAAATGGAGCTCAGAAAGGCTATATAACTTGTCTAAGACCACATGGTAAGTAGCAGATTTCAAATTTGAACTTTCTGACCCCAAGGTTAGGGCTCTTTCCACTAACTTGTGCTGCCTTCCCCATACCATGCAGAATTTTCAGTGAACAGTATCTTAACATGAAATCAAGGGTTTTTACCATATGACCTTGTTTTGACAAGGTCATTTAACCTAGTCAGAAAGGAAAATTCAAATCATTTCTACATGATTAAAAGGAAAATGATCTTAATATGTAATAAGCCTAAAATAGCTATAAAATGTCTGAATGGCAAGGAATTATCATGCATTTCAGTAGTTCAAACGATTACAGATTTTATTAATAGTAGGAAAAAATACTAACTTTTTTCCATCAAAGGAAGTGATCTGAAAACAGTACCGCCTGTCTTCACAGTCAACAGCCATTACCGAACAGTTGTCTATGTCCATGGCGAGGCCTCCTGCTACATCCCCACGTGCCTGACTCATTAAGTTTCCACCCTGCGTGAAGTAAAACTGTCTGTCCCAGGTAGATGACACCAAGCCTGTTTTACTAAATGAAGAAAGTACATTCACTCTTCAGTATCAACACACCTGAAATCTCATCATAAGCCAGACACAAGATAAAACATCACAAAGAATCAGCTTGCAAAAAGGCACCAAGGTGCCTAGAAAATACAAACAGCAGTTTTTCAGTCTCTAAAATAAATTCATGTATGCCAACCCACTTTTGCGTGTGTGCGTGTATTTCCAAAACAAGGCTAGAAATGATCAAATTGCAACTGTTATAACAATGTTCCATAAACTACAGTTCAACTTTCAAGAGAAAAAAAATCGAAAGAATTCATTTTGTTACTAAGGTTAACTGTCTTTATCCTACCTTTAGGTAAAAACTGAAATTTGACCTGATGGTATAATTACATATAAAGTATGATAAAAGTGATATTTAATGATATTTCATATAATCCTAGATTTAAACTCAAACTGGTTTTGCTTTTAAAATAACTCTGGGGGACCCTGAGTGGCTCAGTTGGTTGAGCGTCCAACTTCGGCTCAGGTCATGATCTCACGGTTTGTGAGTTCGAGCCCTGCAACGGGCTCTGTGCTGGCAGCTCAGAGACTGGAGCCTGCTTCAGATTCTGTCTCCTTCCCTCTCTGCCCTTCCCCACTTGTGCTCTGTCTCTCTCTGTCTCTCAAAAATAAATAAATGTAAAAAAAAAAAAATTAAAAAAAATAAAAATAATTCTAAATTATTCAATAAATACCTAAATAAAATTTTACTTCTGAAAATTATTCACATACCCCCGTCAAAAAACTGACAAAAACACTAATACCACTAACTAAAAAGATTCAACCTTTAGTAAAATCAAAATAATTTAGCAGATATCAATTATATATTATGTTCACTTGATATTACCCTAGATGATATACAATATATGAAAATAACTGTAGTTCTCTTACTTCCTAGCATTAAGGTATCCAGCTTTCCGGGTTAAGTTTCGATTAACAGGAAATTTCGTGGGATCTGGGTCAGGTACATATAAGGGGTCACTGGCTACTTCCAAATCCTCTATTGTCTGCTGCATGGTCTCTACATCATTGTCCATTTCCCTGCGAACACTAACACGGAAAACAAACCACAACAAAGAACTGTTTACCAATCATGTTTACCTAAACATTTGTTTTGTATATATTTTCTTAAAGAGAGTAGTAGTGGTGTGGGTAGTTAAAATAAAACGAACACATTATGAAACAGCTTTATGTTTTAAGTGAAACTTAGGTATTACGGCAACAATACTAAATTAAAAAACTACCACACTAAATACCTAACTTTGGAGGAATTTTCAAACTGCTCTGTCCTGTGCCTTTAAAACAATCATTTTCGTCTCCCTGCAGATCTCAGACTGACCACATCACTGCTCAGACTTTTGAACCTGACTAGAATGACTTTCTTTCGTTAAGCTTTCATGGCTTGAAAAGCAAGATGTACATAGCAATTCCCACCCATCCCCCACAATTCAGATAACTGTGAAGGTAATTAACTTGTGGTTAATTACTATTATGTTTGTTATGTTTAGACATAAAACCTAGTTTAGAATCAATAAAATACCATAAGCCTTGACACAGTTATAAAATTCAGAGTTCAAATTCTGTGGAAAAGATGGTGAAAACACCAAGACACATGTGAGACACACTCCCATGGCAGGGAAAATAGCCCTCAGGAAACTAAATGCTAAATATTTGTAGATTATGGCATTTAGCTGTTAAGTTATTCTTGTAACTTCATTTTCAATTTTAAGGAAGAAAATACTTACTTCTGTACACTTGTTCCAATATTAGTCAGGAATTCTTCCAGCTGTTCACTGAGATTTTCAGAACCCATCTTAAAGAAACTTATCTAAGGCAAGAGGGTGTGCATGTGGGGAAATGAGCAACAGAAACACACACAATACAAAACATACTTAAAATGAATCATACAGTCACCCAGATACAAGGTAAGGTAATGAACAAGGGAGTATTCCCATTTGTGTACTAGTTTACAATGACTTCTACTGGGCTTAGAGCAACTGTAAAAACCAGACTTCAATTTCACCATACATTTTTTTTATATATTAATATATGCATATGGTAAACAAAAACTGGAAAACTTTAAGTCATATGGATAAACCTATGTTTACTACAAAGATAAGTTTTATGCTGAGGAATAATAAGTGCTCATATTTGAAGAAATATCTGAATTTCCTTAAACTCTTAATTTTTAGGGACATGCCATCTCATATTGACCAAATTTAATTTTCTAGCCTCCTCCCTGATGCACACCTCCTGGGACCACTTTGGGGTTTCAATCTATTATTTTTAACTCAGGAGGTATGCAGGGAACATGAGACAAACTCAAACTTGCCCATTCTCTTTCAAATCTACTCTGAAGCAAGGGTGAAAGGAAGTTCCAGCAGAAGTAACTGCAGAAGTCATTTAGCTTTCTGTCCCTTGTCGCCAACCTGTGATGGACAAGGACTAAATACAAGGTAAGTAATTTCATTTACCTGAAAAAATGTGAAATTTTCATTTGCAAGGAAAACCATTCTAGCTTCTTTAAAATAGTATTCTGATGACATTTTATATTACTTTTGAAAATACATACCCAAACAGAATATTGTGACCTTAGTCTGTAATACCCTAATGCTTAACATGAATATCAAACTCAACATCAAGTTTTTAGAACAGTTATAATCCAAAAGACAGTACAGCCAGTATTCACCTGAGCTTGCATGTACCCGAGTAGAGGTTCTAACAATGCTATTTTCTTTTTGTACTGAAGAGTATTTAATGCACAAAAGTAATGCATCATGGTCTGGTGTTGTTTTTTTCTGGAGGTGTAGACATCTTCTGTGACTTCATACTTTACCTTCAAATAAAAACATTAAAAATACTATTATATATCTAATTGTGTACTTATGTTTAATTACCTTTAGTAGTGGCTATAGGAAAGAGCCTACCCAAGGAAACAGGTGTATTACCAGCAATTGTGCATCTTTATTTTCTAAGATACGAGAAATCCTATAAAATATTGGCTAATTTTCCTGTCTTACTACCAACTACTCCATCTTAAAATGCACATGTAAAGCAAATTCTGCACATAACTAAGTATGATACAATAACTGAACTAAGTGTGGTAGAAAGTCTACCACACAGAGGAAAGGCAGACAGTGGTTTGGTATTAGCTTAGCCATCAGTCTTTGATCTTGGTCAATTCACAGCATACCCCTCTTCTGGTTCTCTCCCTGCTGTTCTTCCTCTCTTGTACTTGTTTTTCTTTACCCACACTTAAAATATGTGTGCTCCTTTAAGTTCTTGCATTCAGACAACAAGCATTTATTGAGCACCTATTATGTACTGTGCATTAGGCTCTTCTCTCTTCTTGCTTTCCTTAGAATGCCTAATCAAGTACCCAATACCAAGTATTGGGATTGTATATCCCAATACACCAATGACTCTCAAATTTGTATCTCTTGCCCTTCACTCTCCTAAGTGTCAGAAGAAGCACATCTCCAACTAGGCTCTTTATGTGTGTGTGTGTCCACATGTGTGTGTAAATGTGCTGGAAATGTACAAAACTAAATATAGTATCTTCCCCACAAACCTGTTCCTCCGTTTCTTAGCTCTCTTAATTATCCCAAGATCCACCCCATCATCCAAGAATTATAGGACTCTGAGGCACCTGGGTGGCTCAGTTGGTTAAGTAACCGACTTCGGCTCAGGTCATGATCTCGCAGTTTGTGAGTTCGAGCCCCGCGTCGGGCTCTGTGCTGACAGCTCAGAGGCTGGAGCCTACTTCAGATTCTGTGTCTCCCCCTCTCTCTACCCCTCCCCTGCTCATGCTCTGTGTCTCTCTGTCTCTCAATAATAAATAAATGTTTTTTAAAAATTTAAAACAAAAAAAAAAAAAGAATTATAGGACTCATTTTCAATTCCTCCTCCTATCATAAGTCTTGTCAGTTCCACTCACAAAATATTTTCTAGAAGTATTTCTTCCTCTCCACTTTCCATAACAACCTTAGCTGAGGCTCTGCAAACTATTTTGGTACTTTTTCAATGAGTTCCCACTAGTCCTGTCCCCTTCACATTTCCAGTAGTATTTTTATTCTGTAACACAACTGCATGGTGTTACCCACTTAAAATCCTTTAAGTAGGATTCCTTTAAGGAGGCTGCCCACTTTCTCTAACTCAAATTTCAAAGTCACTGAAATAGCCCCAAACTCCTTCTTTCTTGTCCTCTCTGCCACACCTCCCCAAATACATCCTATGCTCCAGACACACACCATTATCATAATAATTACTGCTAGAATTTAATGAAAACTTGCTACAAGCCAGGTACCCTGCATGCATTATCCCATTTCATCGTCAAAACTACTGAGTGTTTTTGACAAGAGAAATAAAGGCTTGAAAATGACGTCAAACAAGCAGCAAAGCTGAGATTTGTTCTCATGCAGTCTGACTTAGAGCCAGTGAGTACTCCTAACCTTTACATTCTCTAGACTCTACCATGTGCATCTGCAAAGGCTGTTTTTCTTCCAGGAACGCCCTCTGTCCCCGGTCCCAAACCAGTGGCTTTCACTCATCTTCAATCCAAATAGCACCTCCTAAAAGGAAAGCCTTTCACCAAATCACCAAAGTTAACTGAGGCTCTCTGTATGCTCTTGTAGCATTTTAAGACTTCTATTTGCTAAGTACTTAACTCAATGTTAATTCATGGGTTCTGTTCATCCTCGTACTCTGGCACCCAATCCAATCCAGCTGTACGCCTTCACATAGGAATATGCCTTCCTTAAGTGCATATTGTCCACTCCTGAGGATGGGGGTGGAGCCTATTCACACTCTTGCCTCATGGTACCCAACATATAGCAGATGGTCAAAAATTTTTCAAATAAAACAAAATTGGTAAAAGAATGTTTTTAAAACTACCTGGAATAACAACAACACACCTGGAACAGCCAGAAGCAACATAAAAAATACACCAAAATTCTAACCTAGACCTTTAAACTATTTCATAATGTAGAATTCAAAATGTATATATTTTATCAATACTTGCACCGTCAAATAATCAGTGAACTAAAATTAGAAACTGAAAGTTCTTTGTACTGAACTTTATGAGACACATTCCCTTTACTGCGTCACAGTAGCTGTTGCACACTAAACTGTACCCAGTCGTGGATTCCCACAAGCGATCACTGTGTCTCTACCAGCAGCCACAGCCAAGGCTGCAGAAACCAACTCTGAGGACCAGAGATCACCTCACTCAAAAACATCTAGTGGAGCCCTACTCAGCAAGCCCTGGATCAGGCACTGAGAGAGAAATGATCTTAAGGAGCATCCACATGAACTTGTTAGTAATTTCTTTGTTTTTTACTCACATGCATATCTCCTGAAATAGAGTGAAATATTTCTGGATTTCACTTGTGGAACAAGTATCAAAAACTGTATATATTCCGTGTAAATGAGAAGGTCCTCATAACAGAAGTTCATTCAATTATGTATGCAACAATTCAACTGTTTAACCACTGTATCTCAGAAGACACTTCTGAATACATACATAGTCAAATAAAAATAGGACACATGCAATGTTATCAAAACACAAAGCAAAAGGAGCAATGTTATATACTGTGCATCAATTGCATTTTTGGAATAGTTCTGTTTACTTAGAAAATTTTGTCAGCAGAAAAACAGTTTGTTCAAAGAGATAATTACTGTCCAATAATTATCAGAAAGGCTTTGAAACAAATAGAAGGAAAGAATCAAGGGCAATACAGAAAAACATACAAAGTAACTGCTAGCTACTATGTTTAAACAGGAAAAACCAGACCATCTAATGAAACAATTGCTAATTGTGATACTAAAGGAGTAAGTATGTATCACACCTTATCATTTTCTCTTTTTTTTGACAATCGGCTATATCTGTTAATTGCAGCATCATGATCTGGAAAAGAAATAACTATTAACAACAATAGTACCTTACAAAAGTTAAAACTTACCTGACAAAACTTATAAACTTACAAAACTTATAAACCAAAAAAACTTTAAATGGTTTTCACATGTGCATCTTTCAACAAAGGTACTAAAGCAAGAATTCTCTACCATATGAGCAATCCACTTAAATGTTCCCATTATGTTTCTACTTATTTAATTGGCAAACTATTTAATTCCAAGTAGACTGTACTCCACTAAGTTTTTAAAAGTATTTTTCAGTATAAAAATGGCAAATGCTCACTAAAGACAACTTTGGAATATACAGGAAAACAAGGAAGGGTAAATATTACGCCAATTCCTCGGGTATTATTAAGACAACAAACTGAAAAATCTGATTTAGTTTCCTTTTAAATTTTTCTTGTAGCACAAATAGTACAACTTAAATAAGAGCACTGATTTACATAATATTCACTGAAACTTTTAATTAGGTTCATTTTTTTCTACTACATAGAACACAGATTTGTGTTGATAAAGAAATAGATCACTGCGAGAACCAACTGTAAAGTATTCAAAACTTACCATTACTAGCAATCTGAAACACTTCCTTTAATGTCAATATTTCTGGAAAAGTTCAAGAATAGTTTCAATTCAGCATATTTATGAAATTTCTTAAATTTTGTTTAGAAAACATAACTGCCATTTAAGCTACAATTAAAATTCCAAATAACATTTCATAATTTAACAAAGTGAAAAAGTTATTCTGTGTTTCAAGTAGCCTATGGAACATTCACTATTATTAACAACAGTTACACCAACAGAAAATCGACTTGCCACAAATTAGTAATATGACACAAAAACAAATTTTAAAATCACTGCAAATTCTAAGATATGCAGATTAGTCTTAGTACCAGCATGCAACATATTCTTTTATTTATTTATTTATTTATGTTTAAAGAGAGAGAGAGCAAGAGAAAAAGCACACAAGCAAAGGAGAGGGGCAGGGGGAGAGAATATTTTAAGCAGACTCCACACTCAGCGTGAAGCCCAACGCAGGCCTCCATCCCATGACCCTGGGATCATGACCTGAGCCAAAATCAAGAGCTGGTCACTCAACCAACTGAGCCACCCAAGCACCCCCTTCATTCATTTACTGGTACTGACTCTAATAAGTAAAAATGCTGAATGAGGAACAAAGAATAATTAATAAGGTTATGACATTCAGACTAAGAAAAGAACTTGTTTATATTGACCTTGGAAATAACCATTCTTAAGGATCACCACCATAAATATTAACTCCATCTCTAAAATACATCTGTCTTTATTTCATGCATAATTTAAATAGTTTGCCATCCACTGATACATTAGTTCAGTTTTAATTCTACCTATATTTTCAATAAATAAGTCTATACGACTGTCTGAGACTGTGAATTATGAGAAAACAGCCAATTCTGTAAAACTCACATGTTATCACCTACTAATCCTAAGTGGGGAGAAACAAAACCACCATAAACTACTAAGTCATGGGTTGCTAGATGTGCCAGTACCCCTACCTCCCACTACTGCAGCCCATAAACACACCTCCTGCGCCACTGTCACCTCCTTGAGCTCTCAACTTCCTAATCCATTTTCCTCAACATCAAATACACTCTATTCCATCCTTAAAAACTAAAGGAATTGGGTCTACTTCTTAAAGGCCTCCACTGGCTTCTCCTTGCTTATAAACTCAAGTCCAACATCTTTAGCATGATCTATTTCTAGATCTGTCTCCCGTCATACCCCAACATATCCAACATTGCTGCCATACTGAGTTCTCGTCATCCACAAAACAAGCCATGTATTTCTCCAACCCATACCTTTATGCTTTCTAGTCCCCCTAATAGAACAGTGACTCTCTTCTCCTGGCAAATGCCTCTTCACTGTTCAATGCTGGGGTCCCATTCTTGGTGATGCCTTCCTGACACCCTCCTCTGAGGCCCCACAGTACCTTGCTCATTCCCTAATTATAAGAGACAGAGTATCATAATTATCTGCTTCACCCATCTCCTTCTCTAGGCTTTCTCAAGGAAAGTGACACTATCCATATCAGTACTTTCCAGTAACTAGTTTAACATCTAGCAGGATCTCCCACAAATAACCAGTGACAAAGTGGTATAAACTGTAGTCAGAAATGGTTAAGGTATAGAGTAATATGCATTTTGCAAGTATTAATCTTCTGACAGCTAATGAAAGTAAACATAAACTTGACTTCAGTACCTTTCAAATCTCTTTCTTTAAACTGGGTAATGGGGAACATCATGGCATCAGCAAGCTGCGTTGAAAGTACTGCATGACAAGAGCTAAGCTAGTAAAAGAAAGACAAAAAGGCCAAATAAATAACTATACAGAGACATTTAGCCAGTGTTATGTAAATTAAATAAAATCTAGTAAACAGATGCTGATCCATTTTATATAAGAGAACACTCAAAACTATATGATATACTACAAAATATTATACAGTAAAAAAATCCATTTAAAACTCCTAGGAAAAAATACAGGATAACCTTGGATTTGGCAGTGGTTTCTTAGATATGACACCAAAAGCAAAAGCCACAAAAGAATATATAAGTTGGACTTCATTGAAATTAAAAATTTTTATGCAAAGGATACTATCAAGATAAAATCACAACCCACAGAAAGGGAGAAAATATTTGCCAATCGTATACCTGATAAAGAACTTGCGTCTAGAATAAGTAAGTCTTAAACTCAGTAACAAAAGATAAACCACCCAATTACAAAAAGGGCAAAGGTCTGAATATCGTAGTGCCACCGCCTTACCCAGGGTTGCCTTCTATTTCAGGTACCCAAGGTCAACTGCAGTCTTGAAGCAGATGATCTTCCTCCTCCTGACAGTGTCAGAAGGCCACAGTAGCCTAACACTAGATCACAATGCCTACACTATCCACCTCACTTCACCTCATCATGTAGGCATTTTATCATTTCACATTATAACAAAAAGGGTGCGTACAGCACAGTATTTTGAGAGAGAGAGACACCACATTCACACAAATTTTATTATGTCATAATTCTATTTTATTGTTAATTATTCTCTCATTCTGTGAATCTTACGGCACCTAATTTGTAAATAAATCTTTATCACATTTATGTATATACAGTAAAACACACAGGATTCAATACTATCCAGGGTTTCGGGCATCCGCTGGGGGGCGGGTCTTGGAATGTATCCCCTGTGGATTGGGGGCAGGGGCTACCAGAGACATTTCTTCAAAGATATACAAATGACCAATAAGCATAGAAAAAAGTGCTCAATGTCATTAGCCATCAGAAAAATGCACATAAAAACTACAACGATATAGCACTTCATACCCACTTAGATGGTTATAATAAAAATATAAATGAAAAGCGCTGGTGAGGATGTGTAGAAACTGGAACCCTCCACTACTGGTGGGAATGTAAAAGTGCACAGAAGCTGTGGAAAAAAGTCTGGCAGTTCCTCAAAAAGCTAAACATAAAATTACCATATAATCCAGCAACCCCACTCCTGATTATATACCCAAAAGAACTGAAAAAGTGGTGTTCAAAAAACAAAAACCCAAAAAAACAAAAATAAAACTTGTATACAAACGCTCACTGCAGCACTACTTCCAGTAGCCAAAAGGTAGAAAACAACTCAAATGTCCATCAACCATGAAGGAATAAATAAAATGTGGTATATTCATACAATGGAATTTTATTCACCTAAAAAAGGAATGAAACTCTGATACATGCCGCAACACAGATAAACCTTAAAAACATGATGCCAAGTGAAAACAGACACAAAACCCCACAAATTATGTAGGAAATATCCAAAACAGGCAAATCCATTCAGATAGAAAGTAGATTTGTGGTTGCCAGGAGCTGAAGGGAGAGGGAGTAGGGAATGACTGCTTAATGGGCACAGGGTTTCCTTTGGGATGATGATGAAAATGTTCTGGAACATCAGTGGTGATGGTTACACAACACTGTGAATGCATAATATAACCAGGAGTAAATTTTATGTTATGTATATTTTACCACAATAAAAATACTCCATTTTCTACAAACATTTCTTTATATTACTTTCCTGTGACAATACTTGGCTACAATGAGTTATTAAAATATTTCAGGGGCACCCAGGTGGCTCAGTCGGTTGAGCATCCAACTTCAGCTCAGGTCATGATTTCACGGCTCCAGAGTTTGAGCCCTGTGTCGGGCTCTGTGCTGACAGCTCAGAGCCTGGAGCCTACTTCTGATTCTGTGTCTCCCTCTCTCTCTGCCCCTCCCCTGCTCATGCTTGGTCTCTCTCTCTCTCTCTCTCAAAAATAATAAACATTAAAAATTTTTTTAAATAAAATATTTCAAAAAAATTACTTTTTCAGATAGACTAGAAAAGACAGATCTAGTGTTTCACGTGAAAAGATCTTTCATCAGTGCACTAGTTGAGAACAGTTATGGACTCCCTAGACAGCTCTCACCACACTTCTTCCACCTAGCAATATTTTGCCATTCAGTTTATTAATCCTTCCATCCCAGACAGCCAATATCAGCCCTTAATTTCTCTAACCAGTCAGCAGAACTAATCATTAAAAAAGTCCCAGAACCCACCTATAGCTCATAATTTAATTCTCTCCCTGCCTACATCAAATAACACAGTGAAAGGATGAATGTGACATGGACTGGGAGGAGAGAGAGCACATCTATATGCTTATCCCTTGAAAACAATTTGTTTTAATCAGAAAAAGAAAGTACTATTTTTATGAGGAAGCCACTAAGACAGGAGACAGCCACTAAGATGGAAATAAGGTCCTTCTTTAAATAGTAAACTTTTATTATAGAGATTTGCTCCTATCATAATAATACAAGTTCCCAATAAAAGCTAAACAACTTGAGTAACTTAATTATAAGACCATATATTCAAGCAAGATATAATTATAATAAGCACTTACCTCATCTATAACTTTTGAAAACTGTTGCAAAGTTGAACTCATAACTTCATCATCACCCCCCAGTGGAAAGCGCTGAAAAGTGAGAAACACAGATGAGGTAAAGGCCCAGTGCTGTATATCTTTTGTGAATGATGTTATAATTTACATTTTTATTTTTGGTCAAGTTCATTTTTTATTTTGAGAAAAAGAGAGAGAGAGCTGGTAGACAGAGAGACTCCCAAGGAGGCTCTGCACCATTAGTGCAGAGCCCGATGTGGGGCTCGAACTCGCAAACCATGAGATAATGACCTGAGCCGAAATCAAGAGTCCCACGCTCAACCAACTGAGCCACCCACACACCCCTATAATTTACATTTTTAAAAACAGCTGACCCAGGGTACCTGACTGGCTATGCTGGTTAAGCATCCTACTCTTGATTTCAACTCAGGTCATGATCTTGCCAGCATGAGATGGAGCCCCACATTGGGCTCCATGCTTAGGATTCTCTCTCTCCCTCTATCTGCCCCTTCTCCACTTACACTCTGTCTCAAAATAAATAAACAAACATAAAAAAACACAGCTGACCCTCAAACAACGTGGGAGTTAGAAGTGCCAACCCCCACATATAACTTTTAACTCCCCCCAAATTTAACTACTAACAGCCTACTGCTGACTAGAAGCCTTATCAGTAACATAAACAGTTGATTAACATGTATTTTGTGTATTACAGGTACTATGTACCGTATTTCCATAATCTTTTAGAAAAAAGAAAATGTTAAGAAAACCATAAGAAAAAATATATTTACTGTACTGTATTTACCAAAAAAATCCATGAATAAGTGGACCTGTGCAGTTCAAATCCATGTTGTTAAAGGGTCAACTGAAACTTCAAAAAACTTCTAAAATTTTGAATAAACTTTAAAAATGTCACTTAATAAAACAGCATAATTCATACAATTAGTAAACATTAGTTAAAATGTTTGCTAAGCAACTAATTAACATGTGTATACAGGAAGGCACACCATACAAGGAGTTTAAGACTTGGTGTTTAGCTCCAATTCCTCCAATCACCAACCGTAAAATCTTGAGCAAGCCTCAGTTTCTTCATTTGTAAAGAGAGGTCAATTAAATAACTAATATGTAACAATAAGTAATTAAAATCAGATGTAAGTGCTATAGTGGAATTTCAACAGCATGCCCAAATTACCTTCTGCAAATTCAAAAAAGCTTAGGATTCTTGGTGAGAAGTTCTGTTTATCTATACAGATACTGTATCACTGAATATTTTTTTAATGTTTGTTTGTTTGTTTGTTTATTTATTTATTTAGAGAAAGCAAGCAGGGAAGGTGCAGAGAGAGAGAGGGAGGGAGAGAGACAGCGAGAGAGAGAGAGAGAGCGAGAGAGAGCGAGAGAGAGAGAGAGAGAGAGAGAGAATCCCAAGCAGACTCTGCACTAAAAGTGCAGAGCCTGGTGCGGGGCTCCAACCCACGAACTGTGAGATCATGACCTGAGCTGAAACCAAGAGTAGGACGGTTAACCAGCTGAGCCACCCAGGTGCCCCTCACTGCATATTTTAAATTACGCTTTGAAAATTTTCATATACTATACCTGTTTTTCATATTCTTTTAAAAGTTTTGAAGTCAGGTGTGTTGCTGCACTTAATTCATTCTGTAGGGAAAAAACAGCATTCAAATTAACGCAATATTACTGATCAAGAAAGTTTTAGTTGAAGATACCTAAACCACTTTTACCACTTAACATAAATGCTATATAACATGCTCTATAAACCCCTCATTAAATCACTGTAAAGGGAACTACCATTAGAGCACTTTTAAGGGAAACTCAAACCATGAAATAAATGGACACAATCAAGGAATTCAGCAGT
This sequence comes from Lynx canadensis, assembly GCF_007474595.2. Lineage (NCBI taxonomy): Eukaryota > Metazoa > Chordata > Mammalia > Carnivora > Felidae > Lynx > Lynx canadensis. Next base: position 25,217,671 of record NC_044304.2, on the reverse strand, counting down.
GTTCTAGGTGTATGCTTTTTTTTAGCTAATAAAAACTAAGTATTAAATGCTGTTAAAGCTTTCAAGTTAGAAGTAAACTGTATATAATCTTAGCAAAATCTTGAGAGATTCTATATTAATGACTAATTATTCCTCTCTCTAGGTGCTGATACTAGACCAATGCATTTAATAACATACAACCAAAATGTGGTTAGCCTAGTCACATAATACAGCAACACAGCCAGATGAAGGAAATACTTTTTGAAGTTTTTTTTCGTGATGAACATAATGACAAATATAACATTTCTTTTACATTGTAATTAATCTCTGTGGTCAGGAATCAAATCTTGAAAGACCTATCACAAGGGGAAAAAAAAAAAACTATCACAGCAACTTTTTAGTACATAAAGAAAATGTGAGTCCATAAAGGAGATAAAATGAGAAGGAGAAAAAGAAACTTGTGTACTTAATTAATCCCAAAGAAAGTTTAACACAGCACCCAAGTCGCTGTTAAGGCTTATAACTGAGTTACATAAACAGCCTTGAATCTTAAGCCTGCTCGACAAAAAAAAAAAAAAATCTACTCATCTCCTTCTTGAATTAATCTCCCAGCACCCAGAGTTATATCTAATTTTTATTATGTTCTTCTCACTAAAGATAAACCACCTTCAAATCCTTTACTCAAAAAGGGGGAAGTGTTTCTTGAGATTAAAAGCATGATTAGGGAAAACACTGGTGACAGTATGGGGCTTTCAGTTAAATCTTAGGCAAAGATCATGATCAGTGAGTTTCAGTAAGAAAGCTCTTACTGTGTTTAGGTAGAAAGAGGAAAATGCTTAAATCTTCACGTCTTCTGTAGTGCTACAAACTATACACTCACTAGTACTTGGAATGTGAGCTCAGTAATACAAAATACTTAAAAGTTCCTTCATGCATTCAGGCACCAGTAAACAAGACAGACTCTATCCCTCTGTCCTCATGGGCTTAAAGTCATTTTTAAAAAAAGCATTGAATCAGCCCTTAGCTTTTTACCTGTGCATCATAAATCCGATGCATAGCTTGGTACAACTGGTTCATATAGTTGGAAATAGCTGTAGCATCTTCTTCAAATACACCCAGTAAAGACCTTGTCTGTATAAAATAAAAGCAGTAAGTTTAGGTCACCATTATATAAATTATATAATTTTTTTATATATATATAAAAAAAATAGAAAATTTTTTTTCTAGAGGAAGGAAAAATCCTAGGACACTGGAGCTCTAATAATTCTGAGTTTTAATCTATTTTCTCTCTTTTGATAGTAATGCCAAGATGCTGGGGTTCTTTGTTCTCAATTTCACTTCACCAAAACGCAGGGATTTTCCAACTACAGCACACAAACTTTAGAAGGAACAAAGGTGTATTTTTATGAATTAAAAAAAGCCTGTGATTAAACTAAGAACAAATCAACAAAAACATTCAAGGCTAATTAACAGTATTCCATGTATAAATATTTTAAATGTCTTATTTCAGGATAACTTATTTCTTATTATTCAGGTAACTTATGATTATTTCTCTTTTTCCATGTTCTCTTGGAGTAGCCAAAGCCCTCCCCGTCCTAATTCAAAATAACATGGTACCCAACCCTAACAGAGCCAATTAAAAAAAATTTTTTTTTAATGTTTATTTATTTTTGAGAGAGAGAGAGAAAGAGAGAGACAGGATGAGCAGAGGAGGGGCAAAGAGAGAGGGAGACACAGAATCCGAAACAGGCTCCAGGCTCTGAGCTGTCAGCACAGAGCCCGACACGCGGCTCGAACCCATGGACTGCGAGATCATGACCTGAGGCGAAGTCAAATGCCCAACCAACTGACTGAGACACCCAGGCGCCCCATTACATGGCCAATTAAATACTAACTTATAAAGAGTACAGAATTTGAGGGTTTATTGTTTTCTTCTTCTTTACACTTGTCTATATTGTTAGGCTTCTTTTTTTTTTTTTAACGCACTAAGAATTTCCCCTTCGTATTAAGGGGAATTTTTTTAAGTAAGTGTTAAGACTGTCAATAAGAAGGATAGAGATAAAGAAACTCAGCAAATCAAGGCAAGGTATACTCACTTTTTCATATCCCAAAGGCAGAGAAAGAATGAAAATATTAACAACTATTGCGATAACTGCAGCTTAAAATCTAAAAGATGACCTTGTATTTTTATTCTACAAATAGTTCATTTATGTCTCAGCCTTAGAAAGTGGTTTTTAAAAATCAACTTATTCTTTAGTTTCCTATTTTCAGAAAAGAAAGCTAAGTCAACACAGTTTTGAAAAGGAGGGGCAGGGGGACAAAATCATTATGCCAATATATGAAGTCCATGTCGTCAGTCCTCTACTCCCCCATGCCCCAGATATTTAGATCTGACAGAGAATCTTTTTACTTTTTTAGCTCTGTGCCCCACCCCTATTCCCCACAGTGCTATTTTAAGATGTAAAAAAGAAAGCATTAAGAAATCTTGTTTGACTTAGCGCCATTCCAAAGAAAAATCTGCCATTTCGTTTTTTGTTTCCCCAAAATTATTCTAATTCAAGGAATTACACATTTATGCAAAAACCTGTAGTGGACTTAAATTAAAAATATCTCCTTAGCCCAGTGTTAAAATGGGTTCCCTACTTAAAGCTAGTTATATCTAGCTAGCACCTTATAAAAAGTACATCAATGTGGTACCATTTCATTGAATCTATGATGGCATCCACTGTGAGCTGCACTCTTTTTAAATACTACTACAACAAAACAATGCCAGCAATTAAGCTATGATTTGAGGTATTCTTCTGTCTTGTAATTTTTACTTTATATTTGTGGAAATAGACCTTTAAACATTTTTATATATAATTATATATACATAATATATAATTAATTTTATATATAATTAATATAAACATAAAAGCAAAACACAAACAGCATGAATTTAATATAATCCTAACACTTCTTCAGAGTTCAACTCTTTTGAGTCACTTTTTGACAGAAGAATCATCAATATCCATGTTTTCCCATCCAATATTATTCTGTGCCATGGGGACGTGACAAGTATTTCTTACAAGTGCTCACTTTTGCCCCCAGTACTTTCTTCCAAACCATTGATACCGATTCAGCAAACTTTGATGGCAGTACTTGGTTCATTCCAGCAGGAGTCAAAGGAATATTTTCAGACAATAAAGAGGACTGATAATCCTTCAAACTGCCTGAACACTGAGAGGCTGCACTTGACCAGTCATGCCACTAGGAGAAACAACCATGTGTGTACATTTGCAACCAATTACACATAAAACATTATCAACTGTAAGGGGCATTTATCTCAATATCAGACATGTTAAAATGTGGGAAAAGAAAAAAAAGGTATGTCTTATAATCTATGAGTATTCCATGTTATGCCAAAGAAAGAAATGAGTATTCCATATTATGCCAGTTGGGACTGGAGTTTTATCTTCATAGCTCCAGCACTGAAGAGTCACTGGTATTTATCTATACAATTATTTTTAAAGGTTCATATCTGTTCTTAATAACTAGCAAGTTTCATTTTGCTCCTGATTTTCAAAACAATATATAAGTATGGACAAGGCAGCTAGTATAGTATAGCCTTAAAGATTTCCTTTCTCAACAAATAATATGATCATTTGCAGAACAGGAGATTGTTTGGGCAAGATAATTCTAAAGATGTTTATATCCAAACAGCTGGATTTGAACTTGCAAATTCCTCTCTATTTTAATAGTTACTATAAATCAAAACTAAAAAAAGATAACTGTAATTCAGGATAGCCTTTCATGACTCCAAGGCTCTAACCTTTTTACATAGCAACTGACAAGCCACTTTTGATTAGGATCAAATGATTTAAATAAACACTTATCTAGAGGGGTGCCTGAGCAGCGTAGTCAGTTAAGCGTCTGACTTCCGGCTCAGGTCATGATCTCACAGTTCGTGAGTTCGAGCCCCATGTTGGGCTCTGTGCTAACAGCTCAGAGCCTGGAGCCTGCTTCAGATTCTGTGTCTCCCTCTCTCTCTGCCCCTTTCCCGCTCATTCTGTCTGTCTCTCTCAAATATGAATAAACTTCAAAAAAATTAAAAACAAAACAAAGACAACCTTGTCTATACAAAGGAAACAATCAACAAAACTAAAAGGCAGCCTACAGAAAGGGGGAAGATATCGGCAAACAACATATCTGATAAAGGGCTGGTATTCAAAATCTAAAAAGAACTTATCAAACACCCAAAAAACAAATAATCCAGGGGTGCCTGGATAGCTCAGTCAGTTAAGCATTTGACTCTTGATTTCAGCTCAGGTCATGATCTCATGGTTCATAAGTTTGAGTCCCACTTCAGGCTCTGGGCTGACAGTGTGGAGCCTGCTTGGGATCTCTCTCTCCTTCTCTCTCTGTCCTTCCCCTGCTCATGCATGCTCTTTCTCTCAAAAATATAATAACGTAAAAAAAAAAATCCAGTTAAGAAATGGGCAGAAGACATGCATAGACATTCTTCCAAAGAAGCCAAACATAGCTAACAGACACGTGAAAAGATGCTCAACATCACTCATCATCAAGCAAATACAAATCAAAACCATGATGAGATACCACCTCACATCTGTCAGAATGGCTAAAATTAACAACACAGGAAACAACAGGTGTTGATGAGGATGCAGAGAAAGGGGAACCCTCTTACACTGTTGGTGGGAATGCAAACTGGTGCAGCCACTCTGGAGAACAGTTAGAGATTCCTCAAAAAACTAAAAACAGAACCACCCTTCCATCCAGCAATTGCACTACTCGACATTTACCCAAAGGATACAAAAATACAGATTCGAAGGGGTACGTGCACCCTGATGTTTATAGCAACATCATCAATAACAGCCAAACTATGGAGAGAGCCCAAATATCCATCAACTGAAGATGGATAAAGATGTGGTATGTATATATGTATGCATGTGTGTGTGCATGGAATATTACTCAGCCATCAAAAAGAATGAAATCCTGCCATTTGCAGCCATGTGGGTAGAGCTAGAGTGTACTATGCTAAATGAAATAAGAGACAGAGAAATGCCATATGATCTTACTCATATATGGAATTTAAGAAACAAAACAGATGAACATACAGGAGGGGGGAAAGAGAAAAGAGCAGGAAACAAACCATGAGAGTCTCTTAAAGACAGAACAAACTGAGGGGTGATGGAGGGAAGTGGGTGGGGAAAGGGCTAGACAGGTGATGGGTATTAAGGAGGGCACTTGTTATGATGAGTACTGAGTATTGTATATAAGTGATGAATCACTGAATTCTACTCCTAAAACCAATATTGCACTGTATGTTAACTAGAATTTAAATAAAAATTTGAAAATAAAAAAGAACTTATCTATAGCAGGAGCTTTAAAAGTTTGCATACTCTTTGTTATTCGACTTCTTGGACTCTATCCTGTGTCAGTAGTCCAAATGAGAACAAAAATTCATGTCCCAAAGCATTAACCAAAGTCCTATATATAAAAACAAAACTTGGGAAAAATCTCTAAGTCCAACAATAGGACAACTGTTAAATCAGTTAAGGAAACATGCAGCCTTTAATTTTTTTTATTCAGAATGAAGGATATGTGAACACTTACCCTGTAATGTTAAGTTAAAGCCAAATAAAAATTGTTATGCACAATATAACTTCAAATACATTAAAGTATGTAAGAGAAAGCTAGGAACAAGTAAAACTGTTAATAGGGTTTGCTGCCTCGGAAAAGACAGGTAACTGTTTTCTGTCCCTTTCAGTTTTTCTGAAGCACATAACTATGATTTTCATAATCAGGTACAAAAATAAAAACATTCACTGTAACACTGAGATGCGGAGACGTTGAGTGACTTGCTCTAAAGCAAGTCAAGTGTCAGTGAAGGACTAAAAACCCTTATACCCTTAGTCCCAGATTTAGGGCTTTCCATCCTACCACAAGTTCTCCCTAAGGACTACTTCCAATATCTTTCCTTTCTAAATCCCATTTGTCCCAACTAATTTTCCCAAGTCAATATTACCTAGTTCAAATTTACCACTTCTAAAAACTGAAAGAATAGCAATGTGGCTATTTCATTAAAAATTACCATAAAACTGATACTGATATGGCGCACCCTTATAAAAAAGCAAACAAACACGAATGCTCAAGTTGTAAACTAACTGTGTGAAAAGTTCAAGAAATTAGATGAGTCAGATTACATCCTCTTCACAAGTCATGGCGAGAGCACTGTGCTACCCATTCCGGGGTTTTGTATAATCTTTATGGGCCATAAAAACCAGGCAAGGAAAGAAAGGTAAGGCAACCTGTTGAGTCTAATAAAAGTAAAATGACAGAGTGCACCTGACCAATACATGCCACAAAATTTTTGCAAAACATCTGAAACAAACATAATTTCTAACTTTATACTACAGAAATCATTAAGAATTTGAAATAGTTATTGGGGCGGTCCAGATAAGCGAAGACGTGGGTTTCTGTCAGTTTAGGCTGATAAGAATACATTACCAGCAAACAACTGGCTTGTGAAGGTAACTTTCCACATAGGAAAAAAAAAAAAAAAAAAAAAAAAGAATCAATTCCACGATCAGAGCCCAACTTCAACTTGGCGATTATTACTGGCACAAAGTCATGACAGACGTGTCACACAGGCCAGGGGATCTAACCCCTTCTTCCTGATCTTTTGGGGCTATATTAAACTATGAAGACACATGAAATATGTGCCACTGTTGTTCTGAATGAACACCATTTCAGGAAATTTTCTTCGTTCTGATGGGTAGACAACCAGCAACATCATCTTAAACAGCTTAAATTATTCCGTGAAAGACAGGCTTAGGGATGATGTTTCTCAACGCAAGTTACAGCGCCTACCAACATGTTTTTAACAGAACTCATTTCATTCTTCGGTATTGAACACGTTTCTCTAGACTGTTTTAAGCTAAAGCAACCACGCTAGCCTTGCCCCCAAACACACGAAACACGGGGCTTTTATTTTGATGAGTTTATTAGGGCCAAGTCTGCACCATTTCGCGCAGCAGTCTTGCAGCCGCGAAAGCGCGGTCCATCACAAGCTGTGCACCGCTCGGGTGACAGCGGCTACCGTCGCGGCCACGACACTGGACACACTCCTCGGGGAGGCTCCCGGGCACGTGACGGGCTTCGCCGATGACTCTCCACGCGGGCAAATCAGCAGCCTGCCAGCATCTCCCGAAGAAAAACTATCCATTTCCTTCCCTAGCTTGCTCAGAAACCATGTAATAAGTCTACAGGGTTTTTTCTCCTGCATTTCCTCCGAAGAGACCTTCGGGGAGAAAATCCCAGGACTGAGATTTATCGCCTCACGTTACAGCGATAAAAATGCACCTTTCACCAAATACAAGGGAGCCCCGCGCGCGTACGTGACCGCAGGGCCCACGAGCGAAGGCGGCGGAGGCTCGGTCGCCTCCCTCCGACGTCCAGACCCCGCGCGCGGCTCTCGGCCCAGCCGCGCAGGCCCACGCGGGCCTCCGGCTGGCGGCCGGGCCGCGGCGGCTCGGGGCGCGGCCCGCGACGGGCGGGGACACTGGGCGGTGGCGCCCACCTGGTCCGAGGCGGGCACCTGCGGCCGCGGCGGCGCCGGGCCTGGGGTCGGCCCGCCCTGCTCTTTCCCTCGCCGCCCGCCGCCGCCGGCGCCTCACCTGCGGGCTGTCCTCCAGCGTCTCCTCGATGGGCAGCTTGTCGATTCCCGGCATCGTGGCGGAGGGAGGGCGGTGGCAGGAGACACGGCGGCCGCCCACAGCTCCCCGCTCCCGCCCGCCCGCCTGCAGCAGCTGACCCCGACCCGCCCTCTCTCGCAGGCGCGGCCGCCGTCGCCGCCCGCGCAGCTCTCGCCAGGCGCCTAGCGGCCGCGCGGGAAATCCCACCCCCTCGGCCACCCTGCCCCGCCTCCCTGCGCACCCATTGGCTCGTGGCGACGCCCATCAGCGCGGCGGGGCTGGTCCGGAGCTTCCTCCTCCGCGTTGGGCTTTGCGGTGAGCAGCGGCTTGGGGGGTGGCGCTGCCCGCTCACAGCGGCCATCTACACCGTGCGCGCGCATTTTCGTGTAAATTGTAGGGGACCGTCAACCCCCCCCCCCCGCCACCGCCGCCAACGAAAGTCTCCGGAAACCAGAACATTGAGTGAGGAGGACCACAGTGGGAGTCTGGGGCGATTTTACTTCTCCCCCAACATTTTTCGTCGGAGACCACGGAATAGACCCTGTTGCGGGGGCCCTTTCTTTAGCTGCATCAAACTATCATCTTCCCAACCCTGCCCGAGGCGTCCAGGCTACTCCCCCCCCCCCCCCCCCCCCGACTCTCCCACAAAATGGTGCTGGCTAATTCAAAGATCTGTGAGATCGCTAGTTGTGCCATTAACAGTGCTTTCCAGTAAATTCATGGACAGTAGTAGACTCTCAATTGTTTTTCTGGGCACTTGGATATCAGTATATCCGGTTAAAAACATGTGACTTTGTTGTCAATTCATCAATTCTTCCCTGGCCTTGAAGGGCTATCATGCCTCAACTCAGACTTCCGTATTTCCTTTAAATCACAGATGAAAGCACCTTTTAAAGATCAGGATACACTGGTTAATTATGTCGGTAACTGATTAGCATTTCTTTGGGGTCAAAAAGTTTTGGAAGATTTAAATACCTTCTTCAGCCTCTAATTTTACAATAAAGTGATATTCTAATTCCAGAACCTGGTCTGGATTAGAACTGCTTCTTTGTCCAACTTACCCAACCTCACACTGTCTCGTTTCTCTGTAGAGCTATTTAAGAAGCTTTCATCAGTATACAAAGAAAATGGCAAAATCATAAGTGTCCTCTAACACTCTAGCCATTAATCCCACCAATCCATTCCATTTGCATTCAAGAAATATAAAAATGCTGAGTAAAGATTCTTAGTTGCCTGGTTCCACAGATACACTGGAACAAATCCAGACAGAGTAGAACAAATCCAAATACAGGAACAAGAATGGAAGTTACATTTTTTAAACTAAAATGCTAGAGTTTCCCTGATCTCTTGAAGGAAAGATTAAATCTGGTTTTAAAAGTTTTACTGAATTTTTTCAAATCCAGATACAGTAGAACAAATATGAGAACGGGAACAGAAGCTGCATAATTTAAACTAAAATGCTAGAGTTTCCCATGATCTCTTGAAGGAAAGATAAAATCTGATTGAAAAAATTTTACCAAGTAGGGACGGACACCTGGGTGGCTTGGTTGGTTAAGCATCTGACTCAGCTCAGATCATGATCTCAGGGTTGCGAGTTCCAGCCCCAAGTGGAGCTTTGCTCTCACAGCGCAGATCCTGCTTGGGATTATCTGTCTCCTTCTCTCTCTCAAACATGAATAAATAAACATTGTTTTAAAAAGTTTTACCAAGTAGAGTGCACTATAACTTCACAGAATTATCCTTAGTGTTATAAGCTTTAAATAAGTGTTCTCCCCGGGGGCACCTGGGTGGCTCAGTCAGTTGAGCATCTGATTTTGGCTCAGGTCATGATCTCACCATTCAAGAGTTAGAGCTCTGTTTTGGGCTCTGTGCTGACAGCTCAGAGCCTGGAGCCTGCTTCGGATTCTGTGTCTTCCCCGCACCCCCCCTGCCCCTCCCCCACTTGTGCTTTGTCTCTCAAAAATAAATAAACTTAAAAAAATAAACCCTTCTCCCCTTATTCTCTTTCTCCCTCTCTGCCCCTCCTCTGCTAATGCTGTGTGAGTGCTCTCAAAATAAATAAATAAACTTAAAAAAAAAAAGAGTTCTCCCCTTAAATTGATTATCCACTACTCCCCCTCCAGAAGAGATTTTTAGATTTTGAAAGGTGGTTTGGAATCAGTTATTACTGAGTGTTCCTGGTTCCCAGCTACTTCAATGTATTCAGCATTGTACAGATTCCAGCAACCCAACTCAACTCTTTCCTTTGATATTTGCTTTCTACTCTGTCAGCACAGTGGCATGCAACCTCATTCTAAAGAATAAAGACTTTCAAGGTAAGTGACCTTCTTGGTTGAACAGTGACTTAGCTTATAAATGAAGGAGAAGAAAAGTTGTAGCAATTGATAAGAATCAAGAGTAAGTGACAAGTAAAAACAAGTGTGAGAAAGAAGAGTAATTATATGTTGTAACTGAAGGGGCTTGGTCAGTTAACTTGGCCAAACCAAACAACTCGGTGAAAAATTCTGTTAGGTATCTGAGTTATCTGGGTGGTGTATTATCATCCAGTTAAGTGGTTTCCTTTTTTGTATTTATGCGCGTCTAAACTGTATTTGTAAAGGATTCTCAAGAGGTTATTCAGGGAGTGGCAAGGAATTCTTGCCAGGTTTAGCCAATTAAAAAATGAAACGGGGGGGTGGAGGGGCAGACTTAAAAAAATGAAAACAAAAATAAGTTGACATTCAATTGGATGGAGAGGCAGTTTAGTCAAATTACAAAACTAGAAAGAATCTTACTAGGCCTTCTTTTTGGATCCTCTACCTTTAGGCTATTCTGCTCATCCAAAAAAATGATTGTATTTACTATTTTAAAACATTTCTAGAACTCCAGAATTCAGTCTCCTTTGGTAAACACTTTCAGTGTAATCAGCTGAAGTTCTGTACAGTTGACCAAATTCAGTTCCTTTTATACAGGAAATAAGGATTGTTCAGAGAATGCCTTGGGGGTTACTGTAGACTCCTGTGGGTAGGATAGTAAAAACTTTGGCCAGCTGGTTAATTTTATGGAAGGCAAGGCAGGATTAAACAACACCCACTAAAGAATTCGTTGAGATGTTTCACACATATAATTCATTGAGATGTTTCCATATAATTTACAACAAAAGGACATATAATCTTGTAAGTAGATTTGTTAATTATTAGCCTCCTAAAATTATATTTTATCTTCTTATAATTAGGTTTTTACATGATACTTTTTGAAGTTCTAGTCTGTGGTCTATAATAGGAAAGAATCCAACAATCCAAACGATGCTGGTGCTTTACTCTTCAACATTATCCCCGTAGGTTACTGGTTACCAAACTCGTGCATACACACAAGTTATCTCAGGAAGATGGTTAGGATACAGATTCCTCAGCCCAGCTGGAAGATTCTAATGTGGTAGGTCAGAGGTGGGGCTGGGAATCCCTGATGAGTTCAAACATAATCTTCAAACTACATGTTGAAAATCTCTATCCAAAATGGAGAATAACCAGGGGCATCTGGCTGGCTCAGTTGAAACATGTGACTCTTAATCTCTGGGTTATGAGTTCAAGCCCCACATTGGGTGTAGATTACTTAAAAATAAATATTTTTTTTTAATGGAGAATAATCATTTCCCTTTCCCAAATAAGCTTGTATTTTAGGAAATTTAAAGAGTTATATAAACATTTAGGAAAAGAGTTTTTGGTTCCAGATGAGGATGGTGAGAGGGGCACCATTTCCAGAATCACCTAAGAGAGGTTGGGAATCCTCCTTCCTACAAATATCCCCTTAGACACTCCATCAATCTGAAATTAAGGACTTCATATTCCTTTTAAGAGTGTGACGCATAATGCAAATAATTCTGGATGTTACCTAATAAATCAGTCATTAATGTGACTCACTTTAATACACAATTCACTTGTTTTCTTTTTTTTAGTCTTTTTAAAAATTAATTAATTTATTTTTTTTTAATTTTATTTTTTTAGTTTATATCCAAATTAGTCAGCGTTTAGTACAACAATGATTTCAGGAGTAGATTCTTAATGCCCCTTACCCATTTAGCCCATCCCCCTTCCCACACCCCCTCCAGTAACCCTCTGTTTGTTCTCCATATTTATGAGTCTCTCATGCTTTGTCCCCCTCCCTGTTTTTATATTATTTTTGCTTCCCTTCCCTTATGTTAATCTGTTTTGTATCTTAAAGTCCTCATATGAGTGAAGTCATATGATTTTTGTCTTTCTCTGACTGACTAATTCACTTAGCATAATACCCTCTAGTTCCATCCATGTAGTTGCAAATGGCAAGGTTTCATTCTTTTTGATTGCCGAGTAATACTCCTATATATATATATATATATATATATATATCACATCTTCTTTATCCATTCATCCATCGAGGGACATTTGGGCTGTTTCCATACTTTGGCTATTGTTGATAGTGCTGCTATAAACATGGGGGTGCATGTGTCCCTTTGAAACAGCACACCTGTATCCCTTGGATAAATACCTAGTAGTGCAATTACTGGGTCATAGGGTAGTTCTACTTTTAGTTTTTTAAGGAACCTCCATACTGTTTTCCAGAGTGGCTGCACCAGCTTGCATTCCCAAGAATTCACTTGTTTTCTAACATCCAGCTGAGATGAGTCAAATTCAAGAAAGGAGTATATTAATTGATATTTTGGGAACTTAAGTCACTTCTATCTACTTTGAAACATTAGAACTAGTGGTAGAGTTGGGGGAAGCTTTGGGCAATTGAAAAGGTAGCATCAAAAGTTCTGAGTTAGATGGGCAGCAAGGACCAACTGATTCTTCACCATGCCTCTGCATACCACCCTTTGATCTTGATGTTCATGTTGCTTATGATGTTTGCCACAGCATCCTTTGAATGTAAATTCGTGGCCAAAACATAAATCCTTAGAAAGGCAAATTCTATAACTTCTACCTTCTTAACTGTGAAAAAAAAAAAATTTAACTTTTAGGATAATTGTATATGCCTTTATTTTGTTTATGGTTGCCTGGATTCCTTTTTGGACGATGAGGACATTAACAAATTAATTTCTTTGACCAAGCCAAGAACTTTGAAACAAAGCAGCATCATTCATTTCTTTGGGGAGGTGAATAAAAGCATGGGCATAAGCTCATGGACATGGCCTGTGGAGCCAGCCTAGCTGGCTTTGAATCCAGGCTCTACTCTTTACTAGTTCTGTGACTTCAGTCAAGTTACTTAACTTCTCTGTGTTTCCATTCCATCATCTGAAATATGGGACTTAATGTAGAGAATCTACATGTTAGGGTTGTAAAGATGGTAATGAACTTTCTGAATAGTGCTGGGCACAATAAGCATTCAGTCAAAATGAGATAATTATGCTTTTCATTACTTACTGTTAAATATTAAATGTTTTTCCTGAAAGTTTATTTACTTAGTTAAGTAATCTCACCCAAAGTGAAACTCAAACTCATGACCCCGAGAACAAGAGTTATGCTTTTCCGACTGAGCCAGCCAGATGCCCCAAATATTAAATGTTTTAATGCTTTTAAAGCATTTTTCCTGTTTATGGTATCTAAAGAAACCAATATTTTCTAAATCAGAAGTCTGTGCTTGGGGCACCTGGGTGGCGCAGTCGGTTAAGCGTCCGACTTCAGCCAGGTCACAATCTCGCGGTCCGTGAGTTCGAGCCCCGCGTCGGGCTCTGGGCTGATGGCTCAGAGCCTGGAGCCTGTTTCTGATTCTGTGTCTCCCTCTCTCTCTGCCCCTCCCCCGTTCATGCTCTGTCTCTCTCTGTCCCAAAAATAAATAAACGTTGAAAAAAAAAATTTTTAAAAAAAGAAGTCTGTGCTCATTATCTTAGAGAATCCTGATAACTATTTTAAACATTATTACCATTACCCTTGCTAGCATTCTATCACTTTGATTTAGGGACTTTTGTGGCCAAAGCAAAAATTTTTAAATCAACAAATATAATTTATTATATTCTGGAGAAATAGTGTAGGTACTAAAAAAGAAAAGGTTATTACCTTGTGTTTGTATTTCGGGGGTTTTTTGCAAGTGGGGAAAGACAGATGCCCTAAGGCTTAAAGACATGAGACCTTCATGACACTTTTTTTTTAGTTTATTGTTTATTTTGAGAGAGACAGAGACAGTGGGAATGGGGAGGGGCAGAGAGAGAGGGAGACAGATAATCCCAAGTAGATTCAGAGCTGTCAGCACGGAGCCTGATGCAAGCCTCAAATGCACAAAACCATGAGATCATGGCCTGAGCCAAAACCAAGAGTCGGATGCTTAACCAACTGAACCACCCAGGTGCCTCCACACTTTTAAAAAAATGTTTGTTTATTTATTTATTTTGAGAGTATGCGTGTGAGCAGAGGCAGAAAGAGAGAGAGGGAGAGAGAGAATCCCAAGCAGCCTCCACCCTGCCAGCCTGCCACGGAGCTGGAACCCACAAACTGTGAAATCATGACCCAAGCTGAAACCAAGACTGAGGCACCCAGGGCCCCCCTTCATTACACTTGTAGCCCCAAGGAATTCTGGGGAGCAACAGGCAAGTCCTTGGAGAAGAGATTACTCTTAGAGAAGTCAATATGTCCCATGACTGTTAAATCATGGAAAACATTTTAATTTTCACAGAACCACAGAGGGCACTAAAAAATAGAGTGAGAATTGATTACACCAGTACTGTTTATCCCATGGCTAATGCAAATGACTCTCAGGGTTAAGTAGCAAGCACATCCTTCCAAGAACACTAGATGGTGCTCTGAATTTAGTTTTGGGATTCAATCTGCTTCAGGAAACTGCTGTCTGCATTCAACAAATATTTGTTAGGTAATGAACAAAATATTAAAAACCCCAGCCCTTATGGAGCTACAGTTTAGTGGGGATGGTGGGAAGAAAGGCAGCAAATGAAAAATAAACATAATAAGTAGTATTAGGAGTATAATATATTAGAAAGCGGTAAGTGGCAGGGAAATCAGGGTTGGAGGCAGTTCCGATTTTAAACAGGCTCATTAGAGTGGGCTTCATTGAGAAGGTGAGATCTAAACAAAAACATGAAGGAGTCACTGGAATGAGTAATGGGGACATCTGGGGAGAAAGTATTTCAGGAAGAGGAACCAGGGCAGAGGCCCTAAGCCCTACGGCAAAAATGGCCCAGCCATTCTGTTTTAAGAATTGCATAAAGCATCTTTTTGTGTATCTGTTGGCCATCTTTATGTTTCCTTTAGAAAAATATCTATTCACTTCCTCTGCCCATTTTTTAATTGGCTATTTGTTTTTTTGGGGGATGTTGGGTTGTATAAGTTCTTTATATATTTCGGATATTAACCCCTTAGCAGATAAATCATTTGCACGTATTTTCTCCCATACAGTAGGTTGCCTTTTTGTTTTGTTAATGGTTTCCTTTGCTGTGCAAATCTTTTTATATTGGTGTAGAAGACACACAGATAGCCAACAGATACATGAAAAGATACTCGGGAGGGGAAGGAAAAAAAAAAAAAAGAGGTTAGAGTGGGAGAGAGCCAAAGCATAAGAGACTGTTAAAAACTGAGAACAAACTGAGGGTTGATGGGGGGTGGGAGGGAGGGGAGGGTGGGTGATGGGTATTGAGGAGGGCACCTTTTGGGATGAGCACTGGGTGTTGTATGGAAACCAATTTGTCAATAAATTTCATATATATAAAAAAAAATAAAAAAAAATTCATTCACAGAAAAAAAAAAAAAAAGAAAAGATACTCAACATCACTAATCCTCAAGGAAATGCAAACCAATACCACAATGAGATATTACTGCACACCAGTCAGAATGACTAGTATCAAAAAGAAAAGAAATGACAAGTGTTGGTGAGGATGTGGAGAAAAGAGAACGCTCATGCACCATTGGTGAGTATGTAAATTGGTGGAACCATTATGCAAAATAGTATGGGGTTCCTCAAAAAACAAAAAATAGAAATATCATATGATCCAGGAATTACACTATTGCGTATCTACCCAAAGAAAATAAAACACTATTTCAAAAAGATATATGCACCCCTATGTTCAATGCAGCATTATTTACAATAGCTAAGATATGGAAGCAACCTAAGTGTCCATAGATAGATGAAGAGATCAAGAAGATATGGTACAGGAGTGCCTGGGTGGCTCCCAGTTGGTTAAGTGTCTGACTCTTGATTGTGGCTCAGGTCATGATCTCACAGTCATGAGATTGAGCCCCACGTGGGGCTCCATGCTGAGCATGGAGCCTGCTTGGGATTCTCTCTCTCTCTCTCTCTCTCTCTCTCCCTCTCTCTCTGCCCACCACCTCTCTCCCCCACCCTCTCTCTTAAAATAACCATTAAAAAAAAAGATATGGTGTGTATGTGTGTGTGTGTGTAAAGTATAAATAAATAATGAATTAATGAAAATGAATAAAAAAGAATGAGCCATAAAAAGGAGTGAGATCTTGCCATTTGCGACAACACAAAGGTATTATGGACACAAAAGGTATTATGCTAAGTGAAATAACTCAGAGAAAGACAAATACCATATGCTTTCACTTATATGTGGAATCTAAAAAAAACAAATGAGCAAAGAAATCCAAAAAACAAAACCCAGAAACAGACTCCTAAATACAGAGAACAAACTGGAAGTTGCCAGAAGAGAGAGGGGTTGGGAAATGGGAGAAATAGGTGAAGAGGACTAAGAGATTCAGATTTCCAGTTATAAAACAAGTCATGGGGATGAAAAGTACAGCATGAGGAATATAGTCAGTAATATTGTAATCACTTTGTATAGTGACAGATGGTAACTATACCTGTTGTGGTGAACATTGCATAATGTATAGAATTGACAAATCAGTATGTTGTGCACTTGCAACTAATTTAACATTGTATGCCAACTATACTTAATACAAATGAAAAAAATAATTTCATAGAGACCAGGGTGACAAGAAAGGAGCAGCCTGTGGAAAGAGTTGAGGGGGAGACGTGAGGAAGAGGAGGACAGATCACATGAAGCCTTCTGGCCTATGTGAGGATTTTGACTTTTACCCTCATTTTGGATCCAAACACCTTTAACAGAGGTTCTAATTTGAAACAAATGCTGGGGAAGCTGAATGAATTAGTGATAGGAGATGTCATAAATTATGGACAAATTAACATTGTCCTAAGTAAACTCCATAGTTTATGAGATAGAGTGATTTAATGGAAAAATTACTTCAGTGGTTTAGCTAAATCACATTTTTTAATGTTTCTTTTTGAGAGAGATAGAGAAAGAGAGAGAGAGAGAGAGAGAGAAGGGGGAAGGGGGAGGGGCAGAGAGAGAGAGGGAGACAGTATCTGAAGCAGGCTCTAGGCTGTGAGCTGTCAGCACAAAGTCCGACATGGGGCTTGGACCCATGAACTGTGAGATCATGACCTGAGCTGAATTCGGACGCTTAACTGACTGAGCCACCCAGGTGCCTCTAAATCACATTTTGTATACAGGGTCAAAAGCAATGGTTTTGTTTGTTTGTTTGTTTGTTTTTTAACATTTATTTATTTCTGAGAGACAGAGACAGACAGAGCAGGAGCAGGAGAGGGGCAGAAAGAGAGGGAGACACAGAATCCGAAACAGGCTCCAGGCTCTGAGCCGTCAGCACAGAGCCCAATGTGGGGCTTGAACTCACAACCCACGAGATCATGACCTAAGCCGAAGTCGGGCGCTTAACAGACTGAGCCACCCAGGCGCCCCAAAAGCAATGTTTTAATAACAAAAGACAATGACTTCATGTAAAAACAGCTGTATGGTTTTTCCTCTTCCCTTCTTGAATAATTCAGTCCTAAAGCCATTAGGTGGGGCCAAATGAAGTAGAAGTCTGTGCAAGGTGGGTGAGCCACAGGGGCCGAGAATAGGGTGTTGGAGTACAAGGATGAGGAGGGCATTCCCAAAAAGGGGCATCCTTGTGTGGGGTGTCAGAACCTGCTCAAGGTGAGGAGGATGTCTGCATTGGTGGGTGTCAGAACATGGGAGGGATGAAGAGGCTATTTCGGTGGAAAGGCAGCTAAGAGAGAGGTGTGAAGAAGAAGAGTGGGGTGAGGAGGGCATCTGAATGAGAGGGCAGTCTTGGAGACCAGGTATGATGAGGAGGGCTTTTATGCAGGTTGGGAGCCTAGTGCAGGATTTCAGAATGCAAGGAGTGAGAGGAATATCCATGAAGGAAGGCAGCTTAATGCAGGGTCTCAGAGCCTGAGGAGGGTGAAGAGAACACCCACATAGAGAGTGGTTACGAGCAGGGGGTCAGAACCCAAACAGAGAGAGAAGGGCTTTTGTGCATGAGGAAGTACCTAGGACAGATTATGGGTGCTCTAGTAGAGTTAGAAACCCTTCCACGTAGGAGGGGAGCCTAGTACAAGATGTCAGAGCTCACGTGGGGGAGTAGGGCATCTCTGCAGAGAGAGGGTGATAGCAATGGAAGTTTGGTTACATAAGGGGATACATCAATAAATATATTGAGGATAATGGAAACCAGGTTTCCCGCTGTCAGAGAAGGGAATTACAAGTATGGAAAGGGACAAAGTTAGAATGACCCTTATGGTGCTAGTTTGGAATTACATGCATCCCTTGTTTTTTGCTCTTTGTTTTATCGTGCTTCTCAGATGTTGTGTTTTTTAAAAAAATTTTTTTAATGTTTATTTATTTTTGAGACAGAGAGAGACAGAGCATGAACAGAGGAGGGTCAGAGAGAGAGAGGGAGACACAGAATCTGAAACAGGCTCCAGGCTCTGAGCTGTCAGCACAGAGCCCAACATGGGGCTTGAACTCACAAACCGCGAGATCATGACCTGAGCCGAAGTCGGACGATTAACCGACTGAGCCACCCAGGCACCCTAGATATTGTGTTTTTTATAAATTGAAGGTTTGTGGCAACGCTGTGTCAAGTCTCAGTGCCATTTTTCCAAAAGCAGTTGCTTACTTTGTGTCTCTGTGTTGCATTTTGGTAACTGTGACATTATTTCAAATGTTCTCATTATTATTATATTCATTATGGTGATCTGTGATCAGTGATCTTTGATGTTATTATTTTAATTGTTTTGGGGTGCCAGGATCCATGCTCATATAAGACAGCAAACTTCATCCATAAATGCTGTATGTGTTCTAATTGTTCCGCCAACCGCTCCCCACTATCCCTCTCCTATCCCTTGACACACAACAATACTGAAATTAGGTCAGTTAATATCCCTACCATGGCCTCTAAGTGCTCAAGTGAAAGAAAGAGTCAACTGATGCGGCAAACTTCATTGTCTTATTTAAGCCATTGCCACAGCCACAAACCTTCAGCAGCTACCACCCTGATCAGTTAGCAGCCATCAACAGGGAAAATCAGGGAAACTTTCAACATCACAAAAAATAATGAAATTATAACTCATTGAATAAAATGAGTCCATCCTGATATAAGCAAATGAATAAATAGAAAGTTTGTAAAGAATATTATTACAGAATATTCATACTACTTTAAAGCACCTCCCCGCCAATACTGTGTTATAAAGGGGAAAAGAATAACTTCATAGTGAGGAAGATCTTAATCAAATGCTCAATGTTAAACATCACTAGTAATGGGACAAATAAAAGTCATGTGCTATCTGATAGCAAACAATGAAAAGAGCATAGCATGTTTTCTGTGGACATCCTGCCAAAGATACTTAACCTGAATTTCATTATAAGGAAACATCAAACAAACCTTAAATGAAGGATGTTCCACAAAGTAACAGACTGTAATCTTCAAAAGTGTCCGGGTCATGAAAAATCAAGGAAATACTGAGCATCTGTTGCTGATTGAAGGAGACTAAAGAGACAGACCTGAAAGCAATGTGTGATTCCGAACTGTATCCTTTTGCTGTAAAGGATGTCATTTGGGACAATGGTGAAACTTGAATGGAGTTTGATGGTTAAATGATAGTGATATGTCAATGTTAACTTCCTGACTTTGATGCTTTTCCTGTGATTATGTAGGAGAATATCCTTGCTTGCAGGAAAACACTCTAAAGTATACAGGGGTGATGAAGCATCGTATCAGCAACTACTCTCAAATGACTGGAGAGAAATTTTGTACTGTACTTGCAACTTTTCTGGAGATCTGAGATTGTTTCAAAATTAAGTAGAAAACATTAAAAATTAAAATGAAAACTGGTAATAGTTATAATCATGAATAGGCCAGTGGCATGATACATTACTAAATTGCTTATTTTTTCCTTAAATTTTTTCAAATTCTAAAGAGAGATGATTAAGTAAATAGATATCATGGCTAATAGAAGAAACTGTGGGTAAGGGACAAGACTTTGGGGCACTCGAAGTAAGATATTCCAGAGATCATTTCTGCTCTTTTCTGCCCCTGTCCCCTAAACAGTGTCTGCTTTAATGGGGACCCAGACACTGCTGAGAATTCCCAAGTAGTACCTATGTGGAAGGAGTCATCAGTAACCATGACAGCTACCTTATCTGATTATAACCTTTGAGAAATATATATTTTTAAGGCAATTCCATTAATATCTGAGTTGTTGGATTTCTGAAATAATGTTATTTCCAGGTATCTTCTAGCACTCAAATGACCTCACTTATTTAGGTTATGTGTATGAGGTATATAACAATAATGTTTACTATTCTAGATAAAGTTAGCCCTTAAAGTATTTTTAGAATCTTTACCATTTTACGTTTCATGCTGCCAATTTTCATTAGTACTTTACCTTCTCATTCTCAGAACTGTATTTTAATTCTGAGGTAATTCAGTTTGTTGTATACTTGCTCATTTGTTTATATGATTAAAAATACAATTTGAAAGTGACAAACTCTCTTTCATCTATATTCTCTTCTTAGTTAATGATGTAATCATCCATCTGGTCACCTAAGCTAGAAATATGGGATCATGTTAACTTCCTCTCTCCACACATGCATACACACACACACACACACACACACACACACACACACCTACATCTGATTGGCTTTAAGTTATGTTGCTTTTCTTAAAACATCTCTGCCTCTGGGGCACCTGGGTGGCTCAGTCGGTTAAGCGGCTGACTTCAGCTCAGGTCATGATTTCGCGGTCCATGAGTTCCAGCCCCGTGTTGGGCTCTGTGCTGACAGCTCAGAGCCTGGAGCCTGTTTCAGATTCTGTGTCTCCCTCTCTCTCTGACCCTCCCCTGTTCATGCTCTGTCCCTCTTTGTCTCAAAAATAAATAAACGTTAAAAAAAAATCTCTGCCTCAAGACATCTCTGAAAAGCCTTCATCATAACATCGACAATGATAATAAATTATAACACACAGTTTCATGTTTACTATGCATTGGGCACTGTTTCAGGGCTTTGCAAGCTATCTCATTTGATCCTCAATTAGGTACTATAATTATCCCCATTTTATTATTCAGGAAACTGAGCACAGAGTGGCCAAGTTACATGCCAATATCACATAACTGAAAAGAGGAGGTACTGGAATTTGGACCCAGATAGTTTGATACAGGAGTTGGGCTCTTATACTCTCAGTCCTGCTCAATCCCACCTAAACAGATTTGGGTCCTTTTCTGCTTTCATAACCTCTTGTGCATATATCTTTATTATTTTATTATATTGAAATTTTGTATTTATATATTGGTGTTTCTAGAAGAATGAGAATATTATTTATATTTGCAAAGGTAGAGAGAGGGGTGCCTGGCTGGCTCAGTTGGTGGAGCATAGGACTCTTGATCTCAGGGTTATGAGTTCAAGCCCCATGTTGGGTAGAGAGATTAATTAAAAATAAAATCTTTTTTTAAGGTAAAATAATGAATTTACATTATTATATCTCTAGTCATTACACATAATAAGACATAATAAATCCACATCCACCGTTCACTCCAATTCAACACTTAACATTTGCAACACTTGTTTTAATTCTCTCCATGTTTTCTTGTTTTCCTGGTTTTTTTTTTTTTTTT
Organism: Lynx canadensis; assembly: GCF_007474595.2. Classification (NCBI taxonomy): domain Eukaryota; kingdom Metazoa; phylum Chordata; class Mammalia; order Carnivora; family Felidae; genus Lynx; species Lynx canadensis. The sequence goes on along the minus strand of NC_044304.2, from coordinate 25,196,084 downwards.
TGAGAGACAGAGTGTGAGTGGGGGAGGGGCAGAGAGAGAGAGGGAGACAGAATCCGAAGCAGGCTCCAGGCTCTGAGCTGTCAGCACGGAGCCCGATGCGGGGCTCAAATTCACGGGCCGTGAGATCATGACCTGAGCTGAAGTTGGACGCTTAGCTGACTGAGCCATCCAGGCGCCCCTTGTTTTCCTGAAATATTTTAAAGCAAAACCCAGACATCTTGAAATTCTATCTATAAATACTAAAGTAGAATCTTTTTTACAAGAGCTTTTTTTTTTTAACAGAACTGTAATCACATTCTCACACCTATAACAAAGTTAGTTACTATCACCTTGATCACCAGTTTCTTGAGGACAGAAACAATTTCATCTCCTGGCTACCTAGTGCACCCTTGATATATATATGCTAAAGTTTAATAAATGTTTGTTGTGATTTAAAAGGGTTTTGTTTTTTGTTTTTTGTTTGTTTTTTACATAAGAACCATAACATTCTTGTCCCAGAAACAATGTTATAAGTAACAAACCGGTCTTAAGGTTGACCGATAACTCTCATTTAATCTGCAATGATTAGATTAAATGGCACTAAAGTGTAGGCCTGAACCCCTCAAAGCCCTAAATCCAAAACTGTTTCATCTTTGAATATTGTGTCTATGGAAAACCTAAGTCTAATTTAGCCTAGCCCTGAGTTTTCTTGTTCTTACTGTTAATCTGGCAAGAACAGAAGGGCAAGGACTAGACGGAATGGGAGTGTTCATTGGTAAATATTTCTTAAAAGGAAACATGACAGCATCCACCAAAAAAAAATAATGTACTCTTCAAAGAAATTTTTCATGGAAATACTCACGCATGTATGCTAAAATGTATGTACAAGGTATTCAATGCTATAATGTTTATAATAGTTTAAAAAGATGGAGACAACCCTAAGCGCCCGTTATCAGAGATATAATTAAATAAATTGCTGTTCATCCACCTGATGTAGGTGCCAAGCAGCTGTTGAAGAGTGAGACAGAACTGTATGTGCTGACTTGGGGAAGCCCACTGCAGAACAATTCATACGTCTGACTCCATGTCGATAAAAATATGTGTGTGTGCACCCACCTATTATACCAAAGCACTTTAAAAAGGCAGGAATGGGGCACCTGAGTGGCTCAGTAGATTAAGCCAGTTTTGAGTTCAAACCCAGCGTCAGGCTCTGCGCTGATAGTTCAGAGCCTGGAGCCTGCTTTGGATTCTGTGTCTCCTTCTCTCTGCCCCTCCCCTGCTTGTGCTGTCTCTCTTTCTCTCTCTCTCTCTTTCAAAAATAAAAATAAAATATTAAAAAAATAATAATAAATTTAATAATGCAGGAAAGAGAAGCATAAACTGTTAGTAGTGGTAGCCAATAGTAGGTTGGGGAATAAAAATGGGGTAGAATTGAAGGAGATGATCATATCTTATTCTATGTACTGTGAGATTGAATCATTTTTTAAAGTTTTGGGGGTTTTGTTTGTTTTTGTTTTTGTTATTTTTTGGGGAGAGAGAGAAACAGAAAGTGCAAGCAGGGAAGGGTAGAGACAGAGGGAGAATCCCAAGCAGTGCAGAGCCTGATGCAGGGCTCAAACCCACAAAACTGTGGGATCATGATCTGAGCCTAAATCAAGGGTCAGATTCCTAGCCTACTAAACTAGCCAGGCACCCTGAATGAATCTTTTAAAAATAAAAACGCATTTGTGTTTCAGATGATTTTAAGGGCACGATATGTACAAGACACTATACTGAAAAGAATTTTGACGGATTTCATAATGTAAAACTATGAAACTACGCTTTTGAGATTTCAGAAGAACAAAGGTTGAACATTGTTCTAATATTATAAAGAAAATTAACTCATTCAACAAACCTTTATTTAACATCTCTTGTGTGATGGACACTGTGATAGTGCTAGGGGGGAGAAAAATGTGTATGAAACCTTCCCAACTCTCCTGAATCACTGGGAAAGATACTGTGTGTCTCCGATAGCAATAATGGCAGATGAGGGCCTTAGGAATGACTGAGTGCCAAGGCTGTGAACTGTTTGTTCAATACGACTCAGGATTTTTTGGTTCTAAATTTAGATTTTTAATTTTTCTTATGTAAGTATAGTTGGTACACAATAGTATATCAGTGCACATACGCTCCGATTTTTAAAACACATCCCCCATCTTCCTTCTTATTAAATTTTAGTTACAGAATGCCAAAATGTCTTCTAATTTGTGGATTACACTGGAGTGATACATCAATAGTTCATAGCAAACTGGGAGTACCTGAGCACATTGAACAACAACAGTCGTAAACCTACAGCATTTACATTGCCTGTTCAGTTTACAAATGTCACCTCTTCCTAGTTCTATGCATCCATCCATCCATTTATGCACTCATACACAAATATTTATTGAGTGTGTACTTTGCCACTGTTCTAGGAGATACTGAAGGTATAACAGCAAAAAATTACATTGCTTTAGAAAACATTTTAGCAATTAAAAATAGTCTCAAATAGAACAGTGTAATTCCTATGCAAAAGTAAGAGGCAAGAGTCATTAAAGCTTTGCTTATTGTGTTTCTCTCATGTTCACAGACCATGAGCATGATAACTGTATAGCTGATTTGTAAAACTCTGCTAAAACATCTAAGACATTGAACATTTTTCTGATGTTAGTGATATGGGAGTTACTTGAAATACACAATTAGAAAATAAATTATTAGCAAAACCTGGGTAGATATACAAGTTACTAAAATAAAACATAAACCTTTCAATTTTTACTTCACTTTGTACATATAGATGTTTAAAAGGTAGACTGCCCAATTTTATGATTCCTGTAATTTTCACTGTCAATGTGTCAGGCTTTTCTTATATCAAAATAAGTGTTAAAAGGTATTGAGGAGGGGCGCCTGGGTGGCTCAGTTGGTTAAGTGCCCGACTTCAGCTCAGGTCATGATCTCGCGGTCCGTGAGTTCGAGCCCCGCATCGCGTCGGGCTCTGGGCTGATGGCTCGGAGCCTGGAGCTTGCTTCCGATTCTGTGTCTCCCTCTCTCTCTGCCCCTCCCCCGTTCATGCTCTGTCTCTCTCTGTCTCAAAAATAAATAAACGTTAAAAAATAAATAAATAAAAGGTATTGAGGATATGTCATATCCAACTTTTCACAAACTTTTCTTATCATACCTTTTGATGTTTATATCATGAGATCATTGATGACTATGTTACTGTGGACATTAATTGATAAAGTCAATAGAAAAGGGAATTTGGAGACAGAAATCTGAGTCAAGTCTCTACCACTTGCTAGTTGGTGGTAATATACAATTGAACTCTCAGTTTCTGTTTTCTCAACCACAAGAGTAGAGGATTTGTGAAAGGATTAAATACAAATATTTTTTAAATGCTTTAGAAGCTATAAAGCACTATAGATATTTTGTTTGTATTCATTATAACATTACTCTAGATAAGTACCATTTATTAGAAACCCATAGTAGACATCATATTAATGGTGGGACACTGTTCTCCTGTCAGAATCAAAACAAGGAGGTCTGTTGTCATCATCACTATTTTCAACATTGTTCTGTGCTTCTAGACCAACATTGTCTGACAGAACTTTCTGCCGTGATGGAAATGTTCTGTCTGTGCTGTCCAAAATGGTAGCCAGTGGCCACATCTGCTATCTAAATTTAAATAATTTACAATAAAATTAAACTTGAAATTCATTTCCTCAGTTGCACTAGTTACATTTCAAGTGCTCATTAGCCACATGTGTCTAGTAGCAACCGTATTGGGTAATGCAGATATAGAACATTTACATCAGCTTAGAAAATTCTACTGGATTAGAAGTCCTTTGATCTACAATTATAATGTTTAATAATCACATGTCCATCCATCAATTTATTTAATTTTTTTAGTAAATGCATTTTAAAGCAAGTTGCAGATATGTATATGTATGTATGTGTGTGTGTGTGTGTATGTATATATGTATATATTTCTCCCCTAAATTCTTCAAATGCATATCATTCACCATCTAGTTCAATACTTGTTTATGCTTTAATGGATGAAATTTTATATACAGTGAAGTGAACAAATCTTAAAGAGTACCAATCAATAAATATTGACAAATGCTTGCATCTGTGTAATACAAACCCTAGAACATTGCCATCACCCTCCAAGTTTCCTGATTCTGCTTCCCATTTAGTCCCCACCTTTACCTCCACTTTCTGATTTTTTCTTTTTTGTTGTTATTTTTAACTTTTTTTTTAATGTTTATTTATTTCTGAGACAGAGAGAGACAGAGCATGAGCGGGGGAGGGGCAGAGAGCGAGGGAGACACAGAATCCGAAGCAGGCTCCAGGCTCCAAGCTGTCAGCACAGAGCCCGACGCGGGGCTTGAACTCACAAACCGTGAGATCACGACCTGAGCTAAAGTTGGTCGCTCAACCAACTGAACCACCGAGGCACCCCTTTCTGATTTTTTTCAATACAAACTAATTTTGTCTGTTCTTGAACATCATATAAATGAAATCATACCATAGATATTCTTTTGTATAAGGCTCCTTTGACTTAGCATAATGTTTTTGACATTCATCAATGTTGTCACATACATTGGTAGTATATACCTTTATATTGCTGAATTGTATTCAATTTGTATAACTATACTGTAGTTTATTTAGCCACTTTCCTGTTGATAGACACCTACCTGCCAGTTTTGACTATTATGAATAGAGCTTCTGTGAATATTCTTGTGCAAGTTTTTTCATTTTTATTTTTTGAGAAAAAGAGAGCATGAGCAGGGGGGAGAGAGAATCTTAAGTAGGTTCTACACTCAGTTCAGAGCTCAACACAGAGCTTGATCTCATGACCCTGGAATCATGACCTGTGCCAAAATCAAGAGTCGGACACTCAACCAACTGAGCCACCCAGGCACCCCTCTCATGCAAGCTTTTTGTGGACATATGTTTTCATTTTTCTAGAAATGGAATTGCTGGATCATAGCAGGTATATGTTTTGTTGTTGGCTGCTAACATATAGAATTAAATTGATTTTTGTATATTTACCTTTGATTTATGATTTTGCTAAATTTACGTATTAGTTTTAGTATCTATTTTGTAGATTCTTAAGATTTTTCAATGTAAACAATTATGTCATCTGTGAATAGAGAAGTTTAATTCTTCCTTTCTTTGTTTTTTAATTTTTTTTAATGTTTATTTATTTTTGAGACAGAGAGAGAAAGAGCATGAGCGGGGGAGGGGCAGACAGAGAGGGAGAGATGGAATCCGAAGCAGGCTCCAGGCTCTGAGCTGTCAGCACAGAGCCCAACACGGGGCTTGAACTCGTCAACTGCGAGATCATGACCTGAGCTGAAGTCGGACGCTCAACCGACTGAGCCACCCAGGCACCCCTAATTCTTCCTTTCTGATCTATATGAGTTTTCTTTCTTTTTCTTGCCTTATTACACTGGCTTAGATCCAATATAGTGTTGGATAGAAATACTGAAAGTGAACATCCTTGGCTTGTTTCTATTCTTTTTTTTTTTTTTTTTTTTTTTTTTTTTATTTTTGGGACAGAGAGAGACAGAGCATGAACGGGGGAGGGGCAGAGAGAGAGGGAGACACAGCATCGGAAACAGGCTCCAGGCTCCGAGCCATCAGCCCAGAGCCCGACGCGGGGCTCGAACTCACGGAGCGCGAGATCGTGACCTGGCTGAAGTCGGACGCTTAACCGACTGCGCCACCCAGGCGCCCCGGCTTGTTTCTATTCTTAGAGAGAAAGCATTCAATATTTCACCAGTTTATTTGAGAGAGCACAAGAGTACATGTGTGAGTGGGGGAGGGGCAGAGAGAGAATCCCAAACAGGCTCTGCACTGTCAATGCAGAACCCAGTGCAGGGCTCAAACTCACAAACCGTGAGATCATGACCTGAGCCAAAATCAAGAGTCAGATACTCAACTGACTGAGCCACCCAGACACCCCAATATTTCACCATTAAATTTGATGTTTAGAACGAGCACCCGGTGGACTCATTCAGAGGAGTGTGTAGCTCTTGATCTTGGGGTTGTGAGTTAGAGCCCCATTTTGGGTGTAGACATTACTTAAATAAATAAGCTTTATAAATAAGTAAACAAATAAATGTTAGTTGATAATTTCTATAGATGCCCTCTGTCATATTGAGGAAGTTACTTCTAAACCTAATTTGCTGATTTTTTACAGTCACAAATGAGTATTTTTTTGCATCTGATAAAATGATCACATGACTATCTTTTTTTCTATTAATGGTTAATTACATTGATTTTTGAATGTTAAACCATCCTTTCCTTTCTGAGAAAAGCCTCGGTCATAATTTATTATCTTTTTTTGTTTCTATATTCTATTTGCTAATGTCTTAAAGATTTTGTGTCTGTGTTCCTAAGGGATATTTGTCTATAATTTTTCTGGAAATTGTTTGTTATCAGTGTTATTCAGGACTCATGCAATGAATTTAGAAGGGTCCCTTTCCATTTTATGAAGGAGTTTGTGTAAGATGGTATTTGTATAAGACTGTTCTTTGAATATCTGATAAATTTCACCAATGAAGTTATCTGGGCCTGGAGGTTTGTGTGTGTGAAATAATTTCTTCAATAGATATCCAACCAGTCATATATTCTAGTTCATCTTGTCTCAATTTTGGTAATCATATTGTTTCAAGATTTTTATCTATTTCATGTAAGTTGTTGAATTTGTTGGTATAAAGTTGTTAATAATATTCTTTTATCTTTTTAATGATCTGTAGTCTCTATAGTAATATCACCTCTTTATTCCTGATGTTAGTAATTTGTGTTCTGTGTTCTCTCTTTTGTTATTTTTTTTTTAAAGATTTTGTTTTTAAGTAATCTATACACCCAACACAGGGCTCCAACTCACAACCCCAAGATCTAGAGTTGCATGTTCTACCAACTGAGCCAGCTAGGCACCCTTCTTTTATTCTTGATTAGTCTGCCTATAGTTTTATCAATTTTGTTGATTATTTCAGAAGACCAGCTTTGTTTGTTTTAGATTTTATTCATTTCTGCTCTTATATTTTTTCTCTTCTTCTAACTATGATATTATTTTGTCCTCCCACCCCAACCCAGTTTCTTATGATGGAGGCTTATGTAAATTATCTAGTGCTGTATAACAAATCAACTAAAAGTGGTTTAAAACAGCAGTGTTTATTTAATACCTCTCACAGTTTCTTTGTGTCAGAAATTCAGGAGTGATTTGGATATCCAGTCCTGTCTGAGAGTATCCATTAAGATTGTGGTCAGATGTCAGCTGGGGCTTCATTCATCTGAAGGTTTTACTAGGACTGGAGGATTCACTTCCCAAGTGACTCACTCACATACCTGGCAACTTGGTGTTGACTGTTGGCAAAAACTTCAATTCCTCTCCATGTGGGCTCTCCACAGGTTTACTTAAGTGTCCTCAGGGCATGGTGGCTGGCTTCCCCTGGAGAGAGCTATCCAAAAGATCAAAGCAGAGGGGCGCCTGGGTGGCTCAGTCGGTTAAGCGGCCGACTTCAGCTCAGGTCATGATCTCACGGTCTGTGAGTTCGAGCCCCGCGTCGGCTCTGTGCTGACAGCTCAGAGCCTGGAGCCCGTTTCAGATTCTGTGTCTCCCTCTCTCTCTGACCCTCCCCTGCTCATGCTCTGTCTCTCTCTGTCTCAAAAATAAACAAATGTTTGGGGCGCCTGGGTGGCGCAGTCGGTTAAACGTCCGACTTCAGCCAGGTCACGATCTCGCGGTCCGTGAGTTCGAGCCCCGCGTCAGGCTCTGGGCTGATGGCTCAGAGCCTGGAGCCTGTTTCCGATTCTGTGTCTCCCTCTCTCTCTGCCCCTCCCCCGTTCATGCTCTGTCTCTCTCTGTCCCAAAAATAAATAAACGTTGAAAAAAAAATAAAAAAAAATAAACAAACGTTAAAAAAAAATGTAAACAAAAGATCAAAGCAGAACCCACAGTGCCCCATAACACCTAACAGTGGAGGTCACGCTGGTCACTTTGTTGTAGTACAGGTCTGGTGGTGATAAATCTCTTTGTTTTTATTTATCTTGAGATGTCTTTATTTTGCTTTCATTTTCTGAGATATTTTTGTTGGATATAGAATTCTGGGTTGAAAAGCTTATTTTTCCTTTTAGCACTTTAAAGATGTTGTTTCATTGTCTTCTGGCCTCCATTGTTTCTGATGAGAACTCAGTCAAATCATATTGTTATTCCTATGTATATAATATACCATTTTTCTCTGAATGCTTTCAAATTTTTCTCTTTATCTTTGGTTTTATCCATTTGACTATGATATACCTAGATGTAGTTTTGCTTGTGTTTATCCTACTGAGGTTCTTTGAGCTTCTTGAAACTATAAATTTATGTCTTTCACCAAATTTTGGAAAACTTCAGCCATTATTTCTTCAAATATTTTTTCTACCATATCTTCTCTATTTCTCCCTCTGTAATTCCAATTACACATATGCTAGATATTGTTTTATTGTCTTACAGGTTACTCAGACTCTGCTGATTTTATTTTTAATGTTTTTTCCTGTGTATTCTTCAGATCAGATCATATTCATTAATATATCTTCAAGTTCACTGACTCTTCTGGCATCTCCTATATACTGTTAAGCCTACCCAGTGAATTTCTTATCTCTCATATTTTATTTTTCAGTAATAGAAGTTACATTTGATTTTTTTGTAGTTATTATTTCTCTGATGATGGATACTGTCTGTACATTCATTATGAGCACATTTTCATTTATGTCCTTAAGCGTCTTTACATTTACTGCTCTCAAAACTTGTCAGCTAATTCCAACATCTGTATCACCCCTGGATCTGTCTCGATTGATTGCATTTTCTTGTCAATATGGGACACATTTTCCAGTTTCTTCATATGTCTAATAATGTTGTGTTGTATCCTGGACTCTGTAAATGATATTTATAGTCTCCAGATTCTATTTTACCTGTCTGAAGAATGTTGATTTGCATTTGTTTGTTTGTTTGTTTGTTTGTTTTATCAGTCTGTGCTCAAACTGTATCTAAGCTCTGTTTCCCTTGTGGTCGTCATCGGTTGAAATTTTTGTTCAATCATTTTAGGATTAGCTGAGATGTTTGGTGTTTTCCATGTGCATGCCAAATTCAGAAGTCATCCGGGGATTTGGGCAGAATTTATATGCAGAATTTGGGGCCTTTCCCTGTATCTCTTTCCTTCCTAGGATTCTCTGTCACTTCCTAGCTGCTGTGGTTGACTTGACCTCTCTCCTTTGGTTCCTTAAGCCAATAAGATTGTACATCCTCCCACATAGTGTTGACTGGTGCCTGATTTCAGACAAAAAGCCATAAAAATGGAAAGCTCACCCAGTGCTGTTTATCTCTTCTAAATGTATTTTCCCTGTTTGGGACTACTTTTTAGTACTTTGGGGTAGTTTTAAAAAACATTTTGTCCAGAGTTTATAATTTGTATCTGTGGGAGGGTAGGTACAATAGAAGCTACTTCATTACTACCATAAATGGAGCTAGAAAGGCCCTTTTTAAAGGTAGAAATCATAAAGGGTAATATCAACACATTTTACTATATGAAGCTTCATACGAGAAAAAAAAAGCATCAATAAAGTCAAAATATCAAGGGCAAAATGGGGGAAATATTTATTACACATATCAAAGAGTTATCATCTTTTAATATATGAAAAACTCTTACCATTAAGAAACAACAACCAAAAAAATACCCTAATTAAAAAAAAATGGGCTAAGGACATGCTATGGTCTGAATGTGTGTGTCCCACCAAAATTCATATGTTGCAATCCTAATACCCCTTGTGATGGTATTAGGAGGTGGGAGCCCTTAGGAGGTGATTAGGTCATGAGGGCGGAGCCCTCATGAATGGGATTAGTTTCTTATAAAAGGTCCTGGAGAGTTCCCTAGCCCCTTCTGCCATGTGAAGATAAGGAGAAATCTGCCACCTGGAAGAGAGCCCTCACCCAACCATGCCAGTGCCCTGATCTCAGACTTCCAGCCTCCAGAACTGTGAGGAATAACTTTCTGTTGTTTATCAGCTACCCAGTCTGTGGTATTTTGTTAGACCAGCCTGAACAGACTAAGACAGACATAAGCCATCATTTCACAATAGAAAGAGCACGTATTGGCTGAAAAACATGAAGAAATAAATGCCCAACTTTACTTGAAGGAATGCAAAAAGAAACAATGAGATTCTTTCATCTAGTATGAGCCAAGCACTGTTTTTGGATGCTAGGGAATGAACAAAAAGACAAAAATTCTAGAGATAGGAAACAGATAATAGAAAACAAACATAATAAACAGATATATAACGTAATAAGGCAAAAGGTAGTAAATGAGAGAGGTTGACATTTTGTTTCTTCCTCTCAGTGAGTTTATCCCTCTCTGAAATTACCTTGTTCATCACTGATATCTAGCACCTAGAATGGTGTCTAGCACATAGTAAGTGCTGTATAAAATTTGTTGAATAAATATATAAGAAAATGTTTCCCTGATAGTTTTAGAGAAATTCTTTCCTACCTTTCATTTTCATCTACCATCCATGTATAAAATGGTATTATGTAAGTCCAGATAAAGTCAACTCAAACAGTAAAGATATTGGAATGTCCTTGTTGATAAAGAAGAAATTGGGGATTAGAGTTGCTTCAGTGTATGCTGTAGGAGCATTGCAATTTGTGCACTAGGGCACTAATCTGTGGGGTTAAGATTTCAGGATCTCCACCTCCTGCACTGATGAGCCAGCTTACCTGGCTCACCGCTTCCTTTTTCCATTTTTATCACCAGTTAACATATGAGGTAATTTACTGACTTATAATTACTGTTACAAATATTGTTTGCTCCCCACCCCAACCCCACCCCATACCACTGTGAGCTTCATGAGGGCAAGGATCCTGTTCTTTCTGGTACTGAGTAGATGCTCAACCAATAGTGGAATGAACGGATGGATGGATGAATGTCTCGAGAGAAAGGAATCTGTGAAGATCTTGAATTCTCTCTCTTCATCCAAGTCTTCCTCAGGGTAAGGTCACAGTCTACATTCCAAGACGCTAGAGGCAAAACCTCCATGAGGCATTAAATGTTTACTAGTTTGTTCATTCTTACAATGGCTTTACACCTGTATTTATAAACCCATCCTTCTGTGTGCCTGTTGATGTTTTTTATGTGAATCCTTTGTTCATTCTAGAAGTTGCTTAAAGAGGAATTTAGTTCAATATTTGTACCTCATGATAGGATAAAATCAGATGAAGCTGAGCTCCATCCTGTAGAGTCCATTTCCTCTATGAGTGGAGACTACTTTTCCTCTTCCCTGAAGAATTGTCTCGTAGTTGTTTAAATCCTGGATAAAGTTGAACTCTTAAATTTATCCTCAAGAAGGTACTGGAAAAAGAGGGGCCGCAGAGTACAAGGACTAAAAATATTGCACTATCTGAGGGTGTGCTTACTTCACAATCTTCCCAATTAGCAGCTGCATTTCTCTTTTAATTTCAAGTTTTCTTAGGAGGATGAAATGAAAATATTCTGTTCTTGGTTATTTTTCACAAATCTTATTGTCTTCGTGAAGACTTCCCAGCCCCTCAAAAAATCAACACAGGGAAATTCTTCTTTAAGAAAATACAGTGAATCATGCTCTGTTCTTTGAAACAACCCTGCTGGGAAGAGAAATTCTTCCTTTTAGTTTGAACAGTCATGCTTTTAAGTTACTTGCAGGTGGTTACATATGATCTTCACATAAACTTGTATCTGTCTCATTTAAAAGAAAAGATGACAGAATGGAATTAGCTCATTAATTATTTAAAATACTTGGTGCAACTGTTCCTTATGAATTAATCCAGGCACTTGGAAGACAATTACACTCAGTGTTAATAACATTGCCAACCTTTTCCGGTATGCTGCACTCCAAATACTATTGTGTTTTCATTGACAACATTCACTATTACATATGCATATGAAAAACAGGCATTTTCATTGGAATTACCGTAATAGCATTAAGAGATTATTATTTTTTCCAATTTCCTTGGAAGAAAATTCACTTAAATTAGATTATTTATTACTTGACTGCTCTCCTATCTTGCCTGTGTGTTTAGGTAACTGGAGTCCATGAAAGTATAAACTTCAGAATAAAAGGCATGATTTTATACATTAATGATTTCAAATAAAAGAGGAGTGCTAGTTTGTGCATCACTTCTTTCGAGAAAGTTAAGTCTGTGTTCTGCTTAGGAGAGATAACACTTTTTGTCCCTGTAGGTGGCCCCCCTGGTGTAGCCATTAGTTGCTAATTACTTGCAAACAAATAAACAATTAACTCCTCAAGCTGCTGGCTGGGAGAGTGTTCATTGACATGCTAAAACTTTCTAAGACAGGATTTTAATTAGTGACGTTCTAAATCCAGCCCCCTTGTCAGCGGAGCCAGGAGGTGAACCACAGGAAGATCCCAGCCCTGTACACATGGGGCAGAGCCAGCCAAGAAGCAAGGAGAGGCCAGAGCCGCTGTTCTGTGCAGCCCACTCGAGGATGTCTCCCAGCCTGCAGGAAGGGGCTCGGCACGGGGAAAGCAAACCCTCGCCCTGCTCCTTTTCAATTGAGAGCATTTTGGGATTGGACCAGAAGAAAGACTGTGTTCCATCAATGAAACCCCACAGGCCCTGGGCAGACACCTGCGGCTCCTCAGGTACACCACAAGTTAATTTTTTAAATTCTTTGTTATTTCGTCTGCAGTGTTTATTTTGGCCTTTATTTCATATTACGTAGAGTTAGAGAAAAACTGCAGTTTCATCCAATTACATAACTGAAGTATCTAGGACTTTCAGTGCCTCCAGCTGAGTTCTATAGGAAATGAAAAGAGAATTGGCCTTAGATCCAAGGGAGTATAAAGTTCGTTCACAGGAAATGCCAAGAACCTGCATTTATTTCAAAAGATCTCTTGTATTTGACACATCAGATATTCTATTTTTTCACTGAAAAAATACATGACATTCAGAGATCAAAATGTTCTCTAGCAGCAAGGCAGGATCTCCATCTTTGTTTGCTTTTTGGTTTTTGGTTGATGAGAGGTCAGTTCTCTTGTGAAACCCAGAGGAATTTCCCCAGGAAAATTAAAGACAAGTTCCTGAAATTCCTTCTTATAGAACTTTGTGGAATACAGGTTTGGACATCTAAGATGGAGTTTATTTTTCTGCTTTTAGGGAAAGATATTAACCTATGTGTACATATCCCGAGCCTTCCTAACGGGATCTCATTCCCTTATACTGTGGATCGTCCAGTGCCAGAAGAAAGATTTTTGAAATATGAAAATTACTTTTCACCCTCAGAAAGACTGTCTTTGAAAAGAGAACTGAGTTGGTATAGAGGACGAAGACCAAGAACCGCTTTTACTCAAAACCAGGTGGGAAGTTTTTTCAAGCAGTAATGATAATACAAAGGTTTTAACTAACGCCCTGTTGGGCAAAAGCCCAATCACTTTGGGATCTCAGTTTAGAAAGAAGCCTTGTTAATGAAACAATAGACTCTATGGAGGTGGGTTTGTTTTTTTTTTTTGACAGTTTCTGGATAGTCATTTAAAAAATGTAAAAGGCATATATAGATTAATTGCCCAAGATGTAAATACAATTATTTTGCTATACGAATTAAAGCCCATTTTATAATGACATACGAAATATCAACATTTTATGTAACTATTACCTTATTCATAGATTGAAGTGTTGGAAAATGTCTTTAGAGTAAACTGCTATCCTGGCATTGATATCAGAGAAGACTTAGCTCGAAAACTGAATCTAGAGGAAGACAGAATCCAGGTAATTTTCAAACTTAGCTGTTACCTGTGATGATGGAAATGTTAAGAATAGTAAAATAATGTTCCTGAGATCTACTTTATTTTTCCTTAATTTTAGATCTGGTTCCAAAATCGGCGTGCAAAGCTGAAAAGGTCCCATAGAGAATCACAGTTTCTAATGGCGAAAAAAAATTTCAACACGAACCTCCTGGAGTAGACGGAAAACTGACCACGTGAGATTATTTTACAATTGCAGAACCCGAGGAATCAATGGAGATATCAAATTTTAAAAATGTGATCTTTTCTGCATTTAATCTGAGTGTTGTCATTTTTCTTCCGAAAATATATTGTAAATATTCACTATTAAGACATGGTACCTATTATACATGGGCGCTTTTAGTTACAATAAAGGCCTTTCCTATATATTTTAATAAACATTTTCAGAAAAAGCCAGCTATTTTTTAAGTGAGCAAATTTAATCTAAGAAAGTAGTTCGCTAAAATCAGCAAGCTCATGACTAAGTGACTCCACAAGCTGGATTCTATTTACAGAATAATTCAAGTAAAATAATCTGGAGAATGGCACAAAGATATGCTCTGTTTCAATTAGTTTTCTTCAAGTGCATTTTGAAACATGATTATTAGCTCCTCTTAATTTCTGACATAAAGCAGTGAAACTTTCTCACCACGTATCAATACAAATCCTTCTAGCATGCCAGTTTCAAGCTGTTTTTTTTTTAAGCAAAATCATTATGCCAAAGTAGAGATAGAAAGACATCAGTTGTCATATTCATACCCTTGATATTATATTGCAAAAAGGATTGAGCTGCAAATACATGCAAATTTTAAAATATTTTCCTAGCTATTTAATGTTGTGTTTTACTTTCATTCATTAAAGGAATAATGATCATTGGGCTAATATCTATTTCTAGTTTAGTGGTTTCCAAACAACTGTATATTTTGTTGTTAAAAGTAATACGTTGACTGATGAGGTAACTGATCTGCCTTTTGTATGTGCTGTGACATAATCGCTAGAAAAAATCAGGGCACTTTTTTGGGACAAAAACTATGTATTTTCCTTGCACTTGCCATTATACCTATCAACTAAAGATGGGAAGGAATAGGTAAGATGCATCACAAAAAAGAAGTCCTACCACTGGAAGTCTGGGTGTTTGTTTTCTAGTTAATTAGTGGAAGGCCAGAGTGCGTATGCTCTTTGAAATGTTTACTTGAGGACTTTGACTTGGTCTCCTGGAAACTATATTTCAGCTGTCCTCATTGAGTTGAATTCTCCCCTCCCTTTTCTTTCCTGCTCCTCTGTTCTCTTCTTTCCTAGCAATGACCACAGTAGAAGATTCTTGTTGAATTATTGAATCTATACCTACTATATACATTTTTGTTTGTTTAATTGCATGAGAAAGATGAAAAGGAGTGTGCATATTATCACTGAGGAAAAGGAGTGTGACTCAGATTTTAGAGCTTTTAAAAGATCATTTAGGGAGAGCACATTGGGGATAGAGAGCTCTGTGTCCCAACAACTAGTCAGCAATAGATGGTCTTATTCTGTTCCACTATTGCTGAGATGGAGAGGGAGGAAGAACAGAAGGGCAGCCACTGGAAAACCAGAGGCATTACATGTTTTCCAAGGAAGTCTACTGTCAGACTGGGCCATTTTTCCCAATATAAGGAGCTGCTTTCACTAATACAAAATGTGAAGCACTATTTATGAAATATATCAGTAAGAATTCATCCACTGGGAGCTTTCTTTGCTCTTCATTAGGTTTCTGTGAAGTTATATTAAGTTGAGGACTGGAAGTCAACTGGAGTGCGTTGGAGAGGAAAGTGTCACGTGATGGGTAGGCTTCTCAAACAGTCTTTTATTTTTATCCCAAACATCATATTTACATATTGTAAACAATTCAAGTAATGTAGAAATAGAAGAAAATCTCTCTCAAGCCTCATCCTTCCCAGATAATCATCATTAAACATTGTTATGTATCTTTTTCTACACGAAGGCAGGTACATATGTATACATAGATATACACACACATTTCTATTTGTTACTTTTTTAAAATATTTTTTAAAAAATGTTTATTCTCATGAGAGAGGGAGAGAGATAGTGTGTGTGCACAAGCCGGCGAGGGGCAGAGAGAGAGGAAGACCGGATCCAACCAGACTCCACTCTGTCCACAAAGAGCCCGGTGTGGGGATGTGGGCTCGAACCCATGAATTATGAGATCATGACCTGAAGTCGGTCGCTTAACCAACTGAGCCACCCAGGTGCCCCTCTATTTGTTATTTTTTTAAATGTCATCACACTTAACATTCTGTGCATCTTTCTGACATCTTGCCATGTCAGACATCTAGCTCTATCCCTTTCCTAATGTTTGCTTAGTTTAGAAGAGGATTTCAGCCCTGCATATTACAAGCTATTTTACAATATTAACACTTAAGTATTTTTAAAGTAGTACTTTTCACAAATTGATATTTCAGAGAGTAATCATAGTTTATCTAGAACTTACCTGAAATTAAACCTAACTGTGAAGAGTGGGAAATTTCTATATAAAGTGCTAGACTTTGAAAAAAATGAAACAATATCACAAACATTGATTAATAACTAATAATGCACTTAAATTTATTTTTTAGTTATAAAACCTGGTCATACCTATAAAAAGTCTAGTGAGGAAAGAAACAATAACTCTAGAATATCATTATCTCAGAATTCTCTAGTGACCATAATATAACCTATTTACGTGGGTCTAAAATTCAATTTTATCTATCATTGAGATAAGTTGTGTTTACAACTGAAGGTACATACTTATAACTGAAATCATTTATAATAGAAACTATGCATCTATAAAAAATAACATTTGGAAGTCAGAAAAAATTTAAATAATACTAGAATTTGTAATATTAAAGAAGTAACTATGAATATAATATGCACGTTCTTTCAGATATTTCACATATTTTCAGATACTAATAACATAATATCCTTAAATGTTTTGAAGTGAGTCTGTAATATATTAAAATATTCAAAGAAGCAAAATAATATACAAGATTATAAGTGAATTTCCCCCAAAATCATTTCCAAAGATAAAGGCTGATTGATCTTACTAGAGGAAATAATGAGTTAGTAACTTTTTTTTTTTAAAGCAATTATAACTTTGGAGTGAATATAATGATATTCAGGGAAAAAGCTGGACTTTAACTTTGAGGAAAAATCAAGCAAGGTGGAAATGGAAATGAAAACCCAAGATAGAATTGTCTTTCCCTCAAAACACACAGGCTCTAATCCACAGCTTATCTCTGCTCCTGGTAATTCCAAGCCTTTTTCTCCATTAATACCCAGGACAAGGTGAACAGTAGTAACAAATCAAACTAATGCAGTCAGGCTAATACCTAGAGCGTCTCTATTATCTGACGGCTGCCTAAATAAGGTTATTTGGTCTCCTATAATGGCATTTGTCTCTTGTGAAGCCAGCCAGACAAAGCCCATCGCTAGAGAGTGCTGTTGGAAACAATGGCTGTGTGTGCCGGTGGTCAACTTTTGAGTTAATCAGTGTTAATAGCTGCTTTCACTCCCTGCATCTTATCACACATCACACGAATCGCATGAATCCCCCATTACCAAACCCAGCACACAGCATCAACCTGGGCCTTGTTTTTACTTCTTTCAAAAGCAGGGAGCTGAGTCCATTTACTTGATGAGGAACAGAAATCAAAGTATGACATGGTGACCTGCCCTCTCCATCTCGCTGAGCCCCATGGGACTGAAAGCCCTTCCGTGTGCCTTTGGCTGCATGTAAAGCTCATTTTATTTGTTTATTTATTTATTTATTTTTAACTTTATTTACTGTGAGAGAAAGAGAGAGCATGAGCTGGGGAGGAGCAGAGAGAGGGAGAGAGAGAAAATCCCAAGCAAGCTCCAAACTGTCAGCACTGTTAGCGCAGAGCCCAACACAGGGCTCGAACTCACAAATTGCAAGATCACGACCTGAGGCAAAATCAAGAGTCGATAGATGCTTAACTGACTGAGCCACCCAGGCGTCCCTAAAGCTCATTTGAAGTGTTCTGTCTCCTGCTGGGGCAGCAACCCACAGTGGCCAAGCAGCCAAGGCAGCTTTTGATGGCTCTGACCAGTCCACATCTCATTAGACTCACGCCTTCCCATTTTCCTCTCTCTTGTTTTCTTATTCCCACCCTTTTCCTTTTCCCCTGCTGATGCCTTAGGAAGCTTGTTGATGTCGACAGGAATTACTGGGTCCCACAACCGAACCCCAGCCCAAAAAGTTTATTGCTTACCTTCTGTCTAGTAAAGAGTTAACATTTAGGAGCTTCATGTCTGGTCTCTTCTTCCAGGCATCCTTGGATAGTCTAGTGGGCATCTCCTTTATTTAGCATTTTATGACTGGAAGTTCATATGATGAAGTAAATGATGCCACAGTTTATGTCCTATTTACCACATTACAAGCTTGCAAAGAACCATACACCTATTGTATCTGGTGTTGGTCAAGAAATTGCCGGGGCGCCTGGGTGGCGCAGTCGGTTAAGCGTCCGACTTCAGCCAGGTCACGATCTCGCGGTCCGTGAGTTCGAGCCCCGCGTCGGGCTCTGGGCTGATGGCTCAGAGCCTGGAGCCTGTTTCCGGTTCTGTGTCTCCCTCTCTCTCTGCCCCTCCCCCATTCATGCTCTGTCTCTCTCTGTCCCAAAAATAAATAAACGTTGAAAAAAAAAAAAAGAAATTGCCTAACAGTGGTTTTACAGGACACAGCCCCTATTTGATGGTGTATTGAGCCACCAATACTACTCTTCCTTGAGCTCTCTATTTCAGTCAAGTCAGTCAATCAAAAAGTACTCATTGGAGGCAGCCTAGCAATGTAGAGTCTGGTCACCCGGGTTCAAACCCCAATAGGTATTTGACTTTGGGTCAGTTCTTTAATCTCTTTGAGCCTCGATTTTGTCATCTATAAAATGGGGATAAAATGGGACCTATTTCATAGAATCATTGGGGGAATTAAATGAGATAATGGATAAGGCTTAGACTAATTCCTGGCAAATACAAAATGATCAGGAAATGTTCACTTATAATAATGTGCTAGGGAATATAGAAGAAGTAAGGAAAGTTGTCTAGAACAGTGTTGTTATGTCTGGAACAATATGTGGCACATAGCGGGTTCTCAATCAGCAGTCTTGGAACAAATAAAAACAGTTCTTGGTCTCTAGGGGCTCACTATATGATGGAGAGAAAATACTGGTTAACAGTTATTCAACAACAATTTGTTCAGTATCTGCCACGAGCCCATCACTATGTGAGACTATGGGGATGGAATGGTGAACAAGTAAAACAAGGTTTCTGCTGTTTTGGGACTTACTATACCCAGTGCCTAGCAAAGTCATGGCAAATATTTGGCATACAATATCTGGTGAATGAATGAATGAATGAATGAATGAAACAGTAAGATAATAACACATGGAAGCATATAATTAAGGTCTAAATTAATGTTTGTAGATTTGTAGATGGTCAGGACTACTATAAGCTATAGGAGGGGATGGATCAGACATATGTAAAGACCAACTCTCAACTCGTTGCCTCTACATGAATAGGTCTGTGAAAAGACTAAAGCTTAATGTGGGCAGGAGCTGGGTGTTGGGAGGACGGTGTTCCAGGTGAGGAAACAATACGTAAGAAGACTCGGAAGCTGGACAGCAAGAATGGTGGCCTCTCTACAGCGATGGGTGACTGTTGGCATGGCCAACTTTGTGGGCACAATGCACCCCCTGTAGTTACACAGGACCCTGTGTTCAGAACGGCCCCATACTTGGTTTGATGCTCTGCTGCTGCCATTTTGAAAATCTTAGTAATTTTTGCCCCAATAGTCCTACAATTTTAATTTGCACTGAACCCCCCAAATTATGCAGCCAGACCTGCCCATTAGGGGTGGATACAGGTTATGGAGAACCTTTGAAAAAGGCCAAGGAAGTAAAACGATGTGGCGGGAAATGGCGAACCATGTTTGTTTACTAAACTAGGGTTGCACCATGGTTTAGGAAGACAGAAACAGGATGCGGGGTGAAGTTAAAGGCCAGATTGAGGGGACCCACCTACCTATAGTTGCAATACGTATTTTTGAAGTTGTTGACCTTTACCTTACCTGGGTAAAGGTAGGGGTGGTGGAGATGGAAAGGTGGAGATTATAGAGAGAGAAGGGAAATTTGGGAGGCTTTAGCTACTATGTGGGAAAAGGAGAAGGCAGTGAATTTAAAGTACTGCAAGCTTTGGGACATTTGAAAATTACTAAATATGCAAGAACTGGATCATGTTTGGCCCTGTAACTTGCACACTCAGGAGGTAGGGGACTTTACTTACCTACTTCTATTTCTTTTACTTCTGATACTGTCATGAGAAAAGGTTTTCTTAGCAATTTGCAAGTGAATCCCTGCAAATAATAATTTTACAAGTAATGATCATCCTTATGAGTAATAACAGTAACCATGCTAACAGAATTTTCCGATGATCTCTACTTTGCCACATGCTAGTTTGTTCTAGACTTCAAATAGGGTCCCAAAGCTTTAAAACATTTGAAAATCACTATTACTACGAAAAGTACATTAGAGAAAAGTGTTAGAACTATGTTAAAAAGGCAGAGAATTCCTAAAAAAATTAAATGGGATCCAAAACAATTATTTGCATGTGTGTGTGTTAGCTGTATTAGGCATAGAAATTGAAATTTAGGACAAATTTTACCTTTTTGACGTATTCTCTCAAAAATTCAAACCATGCTCAGGAAAATAAATAACAAGCTTTTAAGTACCTTCAAAGATGTCATTGTTTCTTTGCACTGTTACTACAAAAATGAAAATCTTTTACTTATTTGCTTGTTTTACCTCATCCTGACTGAGTTTAATCATTTTTAGAAATACTTTTGCTAATTTTGCAGATGAAAAGTGATTTCTCATTGTTATTTCAACTTGATTTTTTGAGATTCAACTTTTGGCATGTTACCTGATAACTTTATCTTCTCATTTGGTCAATCCTACTTCACCTATTACTTTCTTGGCAGTCTGTGGTATGTTGAGTCACTGTTCAGTTTTTCATGCCCTCTGTATTTTTTTTTTTTTGAAAGGGAGAGAGAGTGCAAGAGAGGGCAGACAGAGGATCTGAAGCGGGCTCTGCTCTGACAGCAGGGAGACCGATGCCGGGCTCAAACTCAATGAACCATGAGATCATGACCTGAGCCGAAGTCAGATGCTCAACTGAGTGAGCCACCCAAGTGCCCCATGCCCTCCGTATTTTAAAATCATACATCCATGCCCTTTGGCCTGTGGCTTTGCAGCACCACCCATTATTGAGGGCAGAGTACATCTGCCATCTCCGCTGCTGTTGGGTTTGGTCATGTGATCTCCTTTAGCCAATAGAATGTGGACAGAAGTGATGCAGTACCAGTTCCAGGAAGAGGCCTCAAGAGACCTTCCCCTTATCTACTTGCTCTTCTGCTATTGCCGGGAGAAGCACACACTCTGAGTACCTACTGCCCCTTTAGGTTAGCCTCCAAATTGAGAAACACGAAGCAGACCTCAACCTAACCTGCAGCCTGCAGCCAAGGCAAGCCCAGCCAAACCTGCCTATATTCTTCCAAATCCCAGGCCTGTGAGAGAGTTTCCAACCACTGAGTTTGAGGGGTTATAAAAACAGCACTGTTGTAAGCAATATAGTCTTACAGTTTTTCTTACTGATTTGTGTCAGTTCCTTATACAGTAAACATTTGATTACCATAGTTTGACTCATAATTTCTTAACATTTACCTTTTAATCTTATGATTTTTACATACATGATTTGAAATATTTTTATTTTTTCAATGTTTATTTTTGAGAGATAGAGAGAGCAGGGGAGGGAGGCAGAGGATCCAAAGCAGGCTCTGTGCTGATAGCAGAGAGTCTGACGCAGGGCTTGAACTCATGAGCCGTGAGAACATGCCTAAGCTGAAGCTGGTCACTTAATGGACTGAGCTATCTGGGTGCCCCTAAATTGAAATATTTTTAGACAAATCTCAATCTTATCCTTTACTGTTATTTCCCTCTGCTTTATCTGACACCTTGCCATTCCTGTGATTACCCATTGTGTTTCTAGTATCTTAATAGGTTATTTCTATGATCTACAGATCTTTATGACATTTTTTAGCCTATCAGTATCCTTTTGCATAACAAACAATGAAGTGAATGAGCCTCCTCACCAAAGTCATAAAGATAATAGATGATACTATTAATAAAAACAATAATTAATATCACCATTTATTAGCTGCCTACCACGAGCTACTCAATATGGTACTTCACATAAATTATCTGATTCAATTTTCACAACAGCTCTGCAGGTTGGATATAGCCAACCCACTTTAAAGATAAGAAAACCTGGGGGCCTAGGTGGCTCAGTCGGTTAAGTGGCCGACTTCAGCTCGGGTCATGATCTCGCGGTCTGTGAGTTCAAGCCCCACATCGGGCTCTGTGCTGGCAGCTCAGAGCCTGGAGCCTGCCTCCGATTCTGTATCTCCCTCTGTCTCTGCCCCTTCCCTGCTTGCTCTCTGGCTCTCGCTCTCTCAAAAATAATAAACGTTAAAAAAAAATTTTTTTTAAAAAGATAAGAAAACCTAACCTCAGATATTTTTATTATGATGACTTATTATCCCCACTTTATAGATGAGTAAATTGTGGGATACAGAAAGACTAAATAATTTGGTCAGGGCCACACAGCTAGGAAGTGGCTTAGGTATGATTCAGACTAAGTTCTGCCCAACTCTACAGTTGCCTCTTCCCACTAAACCTTCCAGAAGACATAGTTAACAGCTCTAACGGCAATATATTAAAAAGTACACTGGGGTGCCTGGGTGGCTCAGTTGGTTGAGAGTCTGACTTCAGCTCAGGTCATGATCTCACACTTCACAGGTTCACGCCCCCTGTCAGGTTCTGTGCTGACAGCTCAAAAACTGTAGCCTGCTTTTGATTCTGTGTCTCCCTCTCTCTCTGCCCCTTCCCTACTCATGCTCTCTCTCTCTCTCTCTCTCTCTCTCTCTCTCTCTCAAAAATAAACATTAAAAAAAATTTTTAAGTTAAAAAGAAGTACACTGAAGTCTTGTTTTTTTCTTTTCTTTTTTTGGAGGTAGGGGAGGTAGGGGGGCTGAGTGTTTGATAGTTAAAGTAATCAGCATCTATTAAGTTCCCAGAATTCCTTAGAAATAACATATTCTCTAAATATAAGTGGTATTTTGGCTAGAGATATGTACATTCTTGTTTATATAAATATTAAAACTTACAATTAAGATTTAACAAAATCCCTAGATTTAAGTCTGTTACCCTAAAATAGCAATCAGAAATTTATAGAAGAAACCCAGATGTACTCACTCATCTAGAAGATGCCATTATTACACTTACAATAATTTTTATTTACATAATACATGCTTATAGACTTTTAAAAATAATAGCATGTTGAGTAAAAAGAAGCAAATTACAGAATATGCATATTACAGCATCATTTATGTAAAAAACAAAAGTAAACTAAAATGACCCTAAGAGTGCTTATATGCAGGGACAAGGTCTATAAGGATATATAATAAATTTATAATAAACTGTTGAAGCTGTAACAAGTGGTTACTGTGGCATTAAGAGGTAGTCCAAAGGGGATTTTTACTTTTTACTCTTTATGTGGTATCTGTTATAGAAGAGAGGTTAAGAGTAGGGACTCTGGGCTGCCTGGGTGGCTCAGTCAGTTAGGCATCTGACTTGATTTCGCCTGAGGTCATGATGTCATGAATGTGAGATCCAGTTCTACGCTGACTGTGCGGGGCGTGCTTGCAATTCTCCCTCTATCTCTGCCCCTCCCCTACTCTCTGTCTCTCTCAAATAAATAAACATTAAAAAAAAAAAAAAGAGTAGGGGCTGTAAAGGCAGACTGGGTTAAAATCACAGGAAAGAGAAAGCCCAGAAAATGCAAATCAAAACCACAATGAAATACCACCACACGACCACTAGGATAGATATAATTTTTTATAAAGACAGATAGTAGCAAATATTGACAAGGATGTAGAGAAATGGAAACCCTCAAACATTGCTGTGGAAATGTAAAATGGTGCAATCACATTGGATAGCATTTGTCAGATCTTCAAAAAATTAAACATAAAATTACCGTATTACTCAGAAATTCTACTCTTAGATATACACTCAAACTGAAAACATGTCCATACAAAAACTTGTACATGAATATTTACAGGAACATTATTCATAAGAGTGCAAAGGTGGAAACACCTCAATTAACATTAACTAATGAATTGAAGAAAATGCGGTATAGCCATATAAGGGACTATTATTCAGCCATAAAAAAGAATGAAGTATTGATATATTCTACCATATATTCTACAATGGATAGACTTTGAAAAAAGCATGATAAGTGAAAGGAGCCAAATACAAAAGCCTCTTTTTATATGATTCCAACTCTATGAAATGTCCACAATAAGCAAAACCATAGAGAAAGAAAGTAGATTAGTGGTTACTAGGGGCTGGGAGCAGAGTTGGACAATGATGCTAATGATAATGGGGTTTTTAGGGGGTGATAAAAATGTTCTGGAATTAGATATGGTACTGGTTTCACAATCTTGTGAATGTACTAAAAACCACTGAATTGTATACTTTTTATTCGTTTAAAAAAAATTTTTTTTTAACGTTTATTTATTTTTGAGACAGAGAGAGACAGAGCATGAACGGGGGAGGGTCAGAGAGAGGGAGACACAGAATCTGAAACAGGCTCCAGGCTCTGAGCTGTCAGCACAGACCCTGACGCGGGGCTCCAACTCACAAACTGTGAGATCATGACCTGAGCTGAAGTTGGACGCTCAGGTCAACTGAACCACCCAGGTACGCCTGTATACTTAAAAAAACCCCATTCATTTATTTATTTTGAAAGAGAGACAGCATGCATGTGTGCGCGTAAGTGGGGGAAGAGCAGAGAGAGGGAGGGAGGGAGAGAATCCCAAGAGGGCTCCATGCTGTCAATGTAGAGCCCAATTTGGGGCTTCATCTCACAAACCCATGAGATCATGACCTGAGCTGAAATCAAGAGTCGGATGCTTAACCAACTGAGCCACCCAGACTCCCTGAATTGTACACTTTAAAAAAATTGATTTTATGGTATGTGAATTACATCTCAAAATTTTTTTTCAATAGGGAAAGTCCACTTTAAATGTGAAGAGTCTTGGTACATCAAAGTACTGATTACAGGGAAGGGACTAAAATGTGTGCATGAAAAGCCTTTGGAAAGGCAATGCTTTTGGGGGAGAAAAGAGTAAAAAGGAAGAGAGAGGAGACTGTACGGTAAAAGCGGGAAAGGAGCAGAAGGGAGAAACCTAGGGATTCTGCAGGACAAAAGAAAAACAAGAACATCTATGTTAATTATGTTAATTTCCTCATTTCTGTACCTGTATTGTGGTTATATAGGAAACATACCTGTCTGAAGGAAATACACACTAAGTGTTTGAGGTGAGTAGGGCTAGAAGTTGGTAACTTACTCTCAAATGATTCAGGAAAAAATATTTTTTGTACTATACTTGCAACTTTTGTAAGTTTCATATTGTTTAAATATGAAAAGAATCTTCAACCTGGAAATTTTTAAACCTATTAACTCTTGGGTACAGAGGGGGAGACAAACCAAAATTATCGAATCTCTGGAGACTGATAATAAAACTGTATAACAGAGTCAATTAAATAAATGTATATATAAAGTAGGGATGAGAGGAAAATCCATACCCCAACCATATATATCATTAAAAATGAGAGAGTGGTAAAAAGATTCCAAGCTCAAGACATCAGAAAATAATTACAGAATAAACAAACAACAACAAAGTACAGAAATGGAAACCACAAAGATTAGATAAAATCAGAAATTAGTGGATAGAGAATAGAGAAATAGTATGTTTGAACAAGTCAAAATCGTGATTTGTTTTTGGAAAAAGTTAACAAAATAGATAAGCTACTTGCTAACTTAATCAGGCAAAAGAAGGAAAACACAAATATGCAAAATAAGAAATGACAAGGGGAAATAGTAAGAGTAATTTAAGTAGAAGAAAAATTTTAAATCATAAGAGACTATTTGGTAGACCTTTAAGCAAATACATTTTAAAAACCTAGACAGGGGCACCTGGGTGGCTCAGTCAGTTAAGCGTCTGGCTCTTGGTTCAGCCCAGGTCATGATCTCACAGTTCGTGGGTTCGAGCCCTACATCAGGCTCTGTGCTGACAGAGTGGAGCCTGCTTGGGATTCTCTCTCTCTCTCTCTCTCTCTCTCTCTCTCTCTCTCTCTCTTTCTGCCCCTCCCCTGCTCTCTCACTCTCTCTCTGTCTCTCAAAATAAATATATAAACTTAAAAAAAAAACAACTAGACAAAGTGGTGAATTAAAAACAAAAGAACCCCAAAAAACAAAAAACAGGGGCACCTGGCTGACTTCATGGGTAGAACACTCGACTCTTGATCTTGGGGCTGTGAGTTCAAACCCCACGTTGGGTGTAGAGATTACTTAAAAATAAAACCTTTTGAAAAAACCAAAAAACATAAAACAAAAAATCAGAGTTTACCAAATTTGATTCCTTTAAAGATAGAAATCTTAAATATACCAATTTCTGTGGAAGAAATAGAACATTATTTCACAAAAGAGAACCAGCTCCAGATAGTTTCACAGGGGAATTCTACTAAACCTTCAAACACCACATAGTCCCAATGCTACATAAATTATTGTAGAATGTAGCAAATGCACAACATTGATACCCAAATCAAATGAAGTTGACTTTTAAAAGATAATAAAAAAAGAAAAGGAAAGAAAATAACAAACTATGATTGCTTATGACTATTGATACAAAAATATTGAATAAAACATTAGCAGACAGGATACAACACCATGTTAAGAGAATAATATACCATTGGCACCTGGGTGGCTCAGTCAGTTAAGCATCCGACTATGGCTCAGGTCATGATCTCACGGTTCACGAGTCCCAGCCCTGCATTGGGCTGTCTGCTGTCAGTACAGAGCCTGCTTTGGATCCTCTGTCTCCCTTTCTCTGCCCCTCTCTTTCTCTCTCTCTCTCTCAAAAATAAGTAAACATTAAGAAAAATAATATATCATGACCAAGTAGGATTTCATTCCAGGAATGCAGATTGGTTCAATCTTAGGACATCTAATAAAATATCATATTAATAGATCTTGAAAGAAAAATCATATGATTACCTCCATAGATCCTAAAGAAGCCTTTGTCAAAATTTGACATCTATTAAAAAAATGCAAGAAAATAGAAATTGATGGATATTTTCTTTTTCTTTTCATCTTTTTCTTCTTTTTTTTAATGGATAGTTTCTTAACATATTTTATTTCTCTGGGAAACACTAGGGACATTTCCATAAAGATAATGAACAAAGCAAGAGTATCTCTATCTGCACTATCAAAAATACAAAGTTCTTTTTTTTTTAATGCTTATTTATCCATCCTGAGAGAGACAGAGAGAGAGAGAGAGAGAGCATGCACACACGGTAGGGGCAGAGAGAGGACAGAAAGAGAATTCCAAGCAGGCTCCATGCTGTCAGCACAGAGCTCAATGTGGGCTTCTATCTTACAAACCATAAGATCATGATCTGAGCCAAAATCAAGAGTCAGACACTTAACTGACTGAGCCACCCAGGCACTCCTTCAGCAAATTTATTTATGGAGCTAGCAAGTTAATGCCAAAGTTCATAGGGAAAAATAAAAATGAACAATAGCAAGGGAAACACCTAAAGAGAAAAATCTACAACAGCTCAATCAGACCTTAAGACATTCTACAAAAACTAAGTTAAAAAGCATACGGGGCACCTAGCTGGCTCAGTTGATGGAGTGTGTGGCTCTTCATCTTGGGGTTATGAGTTTGAGCCCCACACTGGGTACAGAGATTACTTAAAAAATAAAATCTTTAAAAAATAAAAATATAAAGTATCATACTAGCACATGAATAGATAAATAGATTTGTGGAACAGGATAGAAAATTCAGATACAGACCCAAAGACATATAGAAATTTAGTAAGTAAAATCATGGGGGTAAAGTTCGACTTTCAAATAAATAGTCCTGGGAAAACAGGATAGCCATTTAGAAAAAAATTAAATTAGATTTATGTCTCATACCTTACACAAAAGGATTAGAAAGTTAAATCTTAAATAGGAGACCACACAAATATTAGAAGAAAACACCAACATGACAGTCTATATGGAAAACCCAAAAGATTCCACCAAAAAACTGCTAGAACTGATTTCATGAATTCAGCAAAGTTGCAGGATATGAAATCAATGCACAGAAATTGGTTGCATTCCTATATACCAACAATGAAGCGACAGAAAGAGAAATTAAGGAATCGATCCCATTTACAGTTGCACCAAAAACTATAAAATACCTAGGAATAAATCTAACCAAAGAGGTGAAAAATCTATACACTGAAAACTATAGAAAGCTTATGAAAGAAATTGAAGAAGACACAAAAAAATGGAAAAATATTCCATGCTCCTGGATAGGAAGAACAAATATTGTTAAAATGTCGATACTACCTAAAACAATCTACATATTCAATGCAATCCCTATCAAAGTAACACCAGCATTCTTCACAGAGCTAGAACAAATAATCCTAAAATTTGTATGGAACCAGAAAAGACCCCAAATAGCCAAAGCGATCTTGAAAAAGCAAACCAAAGCAGGAGGCATCACAATCCCAGACTTCAAGCTATACTACAAAGCTGTAATCATCAAGACAATATGGTACCAGCACAAGAACAGACACTCAGATCAATGGAACAGAATAGAGAACCCAGAAATGGACACACAAATGTATGGCCAACTAATCTCTGACAAAGCAGGAAAGACTATCCAATGGAATAAAGACAGTCTCTTCAGCAAGTGGTGCTGGGAAAACTGGACAGTGACATGCAGAAGAATGAACTTCGACCACTTTCTTACACCATACAAAAATAAACTCAAAATGGATGAAAGACCTCAATGTAAGACAAGAAGCCATCAAAATCCTTGAGGAGAAAGGAGGCAAAAACCTCTTTGATCTTGCCCATAGCAACTTCTTACTCAATACGTCTCCAGAGGCAAGGGAAACAAAAGCAAAAATGAACTACTGGGATCTCATCAAAATAAAAACCTTCAGCACAGTGAAGGAAACAATCAGCAAAACTAAAAGGCAACCAACAGAATGGGAGAAGATATTTGCAAATGACATATCAGATAAAAGGTTAGTATCCAAAATCTATAAAGAATTTATCAAACTCAACATCCAAAAAACAAATAATCCAGTGAAGAAATGGGCGAAAGACATGAATAGACACTTCTCCAAGGAAGACATTCAGATGGCCAACTGACACATGAAAAAATGCTCAACATCACTCATCATCGGGGAAATACAAATCAAAACCACAATGAGATACCACCTCACACCTGTCAGAATGGCTAACATTAACAACTCAGGCAACAACAGATGTTGGCAAGGATGCAGAGAAAGAGGATCTCTTTTGCATTGCTGGTGGCAATGCAAGTTGGTGCAGCCACTCTGGAAAACAGTATGGAGGTTCCTCAAAAAACTAAAAATAGAACTACCCTACGACCTGATAAAAAATTATCAGGACACCTAGGCATTTGTCCATGGGATACAGGTGTGTTGTTTCAAAGGGACACATGCACCCCCATGTTTATAGCAGCACTATCAACAATAGCCAAAGTATGGAAAGAGCCCAAATGTCCATCGATGGTTGCATGGATAAAGAAGATGTGGTATATATATATACAATGGAGTATTACTCGGCAATCAAAAAGAATGAAATCTTGCCATTTGCAACTACGTGGATGGAACTAGAGGGTATTATGCTAAGTGAAATTAGTCAGAGAAAGACAAAAATCACATGACTTCACTCATATGAGGACTTTAAGAGACATGGGGCGCCTGGGTGGCGCAGTCGGTTAAGCGTCCGACTTCAGCCAGGTCACGATCTCGCGGTCCGTGAGTTCGAGCCCCGCGTCAGGCTCTGGGCTGATGGCTCAGAGCCTGGAGCCTGTTTCCAATTCTGTGTCTCCCTCTCTCTCTGCCCCTCCCCCGTTCATGCTCTGTCTCTCTCTGTCCCAAAAATAAATAAACTTTGAAAAAAAAAAAAATTTAAAAAAGAGACAAAACAGATGAACATAAGGGAAGGGAAACAAAAATAATATAAAAACAGGGAGGGGGACAAAACAGAAGAGACTCATAAATATGGAGAACAAATGGAGGGTTAAGGGGAGGGGTTGTGGGAGGGGGGATGGGCTAAATGGGTAAGAGGCGCTAAGGAATCTACTCCTGAAATCATTGTTGCACTATATGCTAACTAATTTGGATGTAAATTTAAAAAAATAAAAAATTAAATTAAAAAAAGACAGCAGTGAATTTCTTTATAATCTGTACATAAGGAAAGAAAAGTTTTCTAACTGATTCAAAAACCAGATTTAATAAAGGAAAAGACTGATAAGTCTAATTGTAGAAAAATAAAAACTTTTTTCATGGTTAAAAATATAAGCAAAGTTTGGGGCGCCTGGGTGGCGCAGTCGGTTAAGCGTCCGACTTCAGCCAGGTCACGATCTCGCGGTCCGTGAGTTCAAGCCCCGCGTCGGGCTCTGGGCTGATGGCTCAGAGCCTGGAGCCTATTTCCGATTCTGTGTCTCCCTCTCTCTCTGCCCCTCCCCCGTTCATGCTCTGTCTCTCTCTGTCCCAAAAATAAATAAACGTTGAAAAAAAAATTTTTTTTTAAAATAAAAATAAAAATATAAGCAAAGTAAAAGTAAAAGCTAGTTTTTCATCTTTTACTGCATATAATATTTTCTGCATATATAACAGGTAAATAGCTAATAACCCTTAAATATTTGAAGATAAAGAAGACCAAAAATCCAGTAGAAAAATGAGCAAAAGATATGAACAAGAAATTAAAGACATTTTAATATGGACTTTGTTTAAAGATACCAAAAAATGTCAAATTCACTTATTATAAGAGAAATGCAAATTAAAATCACACCAAGAACCCTTCAGTTCCAATTAAGATGGGTTAAACCCATTCTATTCTGTCTTCACTCTCAGAGCAAAGATAATCCTTCACTCTGACCAGAGGAACCACAGTTTGAACCATAGTTCAAAGAGCATAGAGGGAATCTCCATTTCCTTTTCTTTCCTCCCCCCTCCCTCTCTTTTCTTTCTTCTTTCTTTCTTTCTTTCTTTCTTTCTCTCTCTCTCTCTCTCTCTCTCTCTCTCTCTCTCTTTCTTTCTTTCTTTGTCTGAATTCACAACCCTGAGATCAAGACCTGAGCTGAGATTAAAGTTGGAAGCTTAACTGACTGAACCACCCAGGCACCTCATCCATTTCTTTTATTTAAATCTCCTGATCTTCCCACCGCTTGGCTGCAGAAGCAGTTATAGTCATAGGAAGTGCATAGCAAAGGGGAGACTAAAGCCCTGGCTGGCCAGAGGACTAGAAAGGGGAACCCCTGTGAACTAGAGGAGAGGAGTGATCACAGAGACAAGGCTTCAGAAGGTAATCTTACAAAGTTATGAACAAATTCCTGGACTTCTCCTGTGCTGAGCATGCATCAAAATCTTTGAGAACTAAACAGGATAGGTAACTGTCAACGTATCAGCTGGCCTGTGGGTGGCACACATGCAGGATAGATCTAAGGGCACCACAAAGGCAATGAAAATTAAATTGACATTGGAAATGCAGCCCACAGAACACAGATCGGGGGTGCCCGGGTGGCTCAGTCAGTTAAGCACCCAATTTAACTCAGGTCATGATCTCAGGGTTTGTGAGTTCCGTCCCCACATTGGGCTCTCTGCTCTCAGTGCAAAGCCTGCTTCGAATTCTGTCTCCCTATCTCTCTACCCCTCCCCTGCTGGCACACTCACACTTTCTGTCTCTCTCTCTCTCAAAAATAAACATTAAGAAAAATAATAATAAGAAGAAGGCAGATCAGAACTTGCAATCCGTACCTAACCAGGTCAATTGCCTGCTTAAAAAAAATTATCAGGACACCTAGATGGCTCAGTCGGTTAAGCGTCTGACTCCTGGGTTCTGCTCAAGTCATAATCTCGCTGTGTCGTGAGTTCAGCCCTGAATCGGGTTCTGCACTGGCAGTGCGGAGCCTGTTTGGCATATGCTCTCTTTCCCTCTGTCTCTCTGCCCCTCCCCCACTCACGCTATCTCTGTGTCTCTTAAAACAAATACATAAACTTAAAAAAAAATTGTCCATAGGGATTAAACAAGACTTAGAGTATCAGGGGTTCCTGGGTGGCTCAGTTGGTTGGGCGTCCAACTTCAGCTCAGGCCATGGTCTCGCGGTTTGTGAGTTCCAGCCCCGCGTCAGGCTCTGTGCTGACAGCTCAGAGCCTGGAGCCTGCTTCAGATTTTGTGTCTCCACCTCTCTCTGCCCCTCCCATACTCATGCTTTGTCTCTCTCTGTCTCTCAATAATAAATAAACATTAAAAAAATTTTAAAAAAAGACTTAGAGTATCATAACATAATATACAAATGGCCAGGATGCAATCCAAAATTACTTGACATACAAAGAATCACAAAAGTCTGACGTATTATCATGGGAAAAGAAACAGATACCATCCCCAAGATGACTCAAATACTGGAAATATCTAAAAAACTTTTTCCCCCTTTTTAAAAAGATTGAGATATAATTAATATATAACAGTATATTTGTTTCAGGTACACAACATAATGATTCAATAGTTGTATATTTGTGAAATGATCACCACAGTAAGTCTAGTTAATATCCATTACCATATATGGCTACAAATTATTTTCTTCTCATGATAATAACTTAATATTTACTCTCTTAGCAACTTTCAGATATACAACAAAGTTTTATTAACTATAGTCATCATGCTGTACATTACTTGCTAATACCAAGACATATTTATTTTACAACTGGAAGTTTGTACCTTTTCACCATCTTCACCCATTTTGCCCACTTCCTACTCCTTGCCTCTGGCAACCACCAATCTGTTTTCTGTTTCTATGAGTTCAGTTTTTTTTTCCTTAAAGAGTCCACATATAAGTGAGACCATTTGGTATTTGTCTTTCTCTGACTTATTTCACTTGCATAATGCCTTCAAGGGCATTCTATGTTGTTGCAAATGGCAAGATTTCCATCTTTTTATGACTGAATAATATTCCATTGTATATATATTCTGCATTTTCTTTGTCCATTTATCCATTGACAGACACTTAAGTTGCTTCCATGTTTTGGCTATTATAAATAATGTTACAATGAACATAAGAGTGCGTGTATCTTTTAGAGTTAGTGCTATCATTTCCTTTGGTCAAATACTCAGAAGCAGAATTGCTGGATCATATGATAGTTCTATATTTATTTTTATTTTGAAAAAGAGAGAGAGTGGAGGAGGGGCAGAGGGAGAGGGAGAGAGAGAATCTCAAGGAGGCTCCATACCCAGTGTGGAGCCCAACACAGGGCTCGAACTCATGAGATCATGACCCGAGTCCAAATCAAGACTTGGACACTTAACTGGCTGAGCCAACCAGGCGCCCTTATTTTTAATTTTTGAGGAATCCCCATACTGTTTTCCCTAGTGGCTACACCAATTTACATTCCCACCAACAGTGGACAAGGGTTTCCTTTTTTCCACATTCTCGCCAACACTTTTTATTTTTTATCTTTTTGATATTAGCCATTCTACCATGTGTGAGGTGATAATCTCATTATGCTTTTGATTTGCATTTTCCTGATGGCTAGTGATGGTGAGTACCTGTTCATGTACCTGCTGGCCATCTGTATGTCTTTGAAAAAATGTTTATTTAGCTCCTCTGCCCATTTATTTAAAGATTTTATTTATTTATTCTTTTGAGTAATCTGGTGGGACTTGAATTTACAACCCCAAGATCAAGAGTCAGATGCTTCACAGACTTGAGCCAGCCAGGTGCCCACCTCTGCTCATTTTTTAATCAGACTGTTTGTTTTTTGTTACTGAGTTGTACAAGTTCTTTATGTATTTTGGGTATTAACCCTCTTTAAATATATAATTTGCAAATATTTTCTCCCATTCAATAAATTGCCTTTACATTTTGTTGGTGGTTTCCTTTTGCTGGTGCAGAAGCTTTTGGTGTGATATAGTGTTCCACTTGTTCATTTTTTGTTTTTCTTGCCTTTTTTGGTGTCAAGTCCAAAAAATCATCACCAAGACCGATGTCAAGGAGCTTACCACCTATATTTTCTTCTAGGGAGTTCGATGGTTTCAGTTTCTTATAAAGTTAAACATATGTTTACCAAATAACTTAGCAATCCCACTTCTAGGCATTAATCTCTAAAACTGTACACAGATATTTATAGAAGTTTTGCTTATAATCAGAAAAAACTGCAAACAATCCAAATGTCTTTCATTAGGTCAATGGATAAGCACACAGAGGTGCATCGGTACAGAGGGACACTGATGGGCAGTACCAAGAAGTGAACTATTGATGCACAGAGCAGTGTGGGTGACTCTCAAAGATACTATGCTAGATGAAAAAAGTAAGTCTCAAAAGGTTACATACTGTATAATTCCATTCATATGACACTGGACAAGTCACATGAGGAATGGAGAACAGATCAGTGGTGACTAGGGTTTATAGGTGAAGAGAGTGTCTGACTAAAAAGGGGTCCCATGAGTAAATTTGGGGGAGTCATGGAGTGGATTGGGAGTTCCATATCTTCACTGTGGTTACAAGAATCTAGGGCGCCTGGGTGGCTCAGTCGGTTAAGTGTCCGACTTCGGCTCAGGTCATGATCTCGCAGCCTGTGAGTTCAAGCCCCGCATCAGGCTCTGTGCTGACAGCTCAGAGCCTGCAGCCTGTTTCAGATTCTGTGTGTGTCTCTCTCTCTGACCCTCCCCCATTCATACTCTGTCTCTCTCTGTCTCAAAAATAAACATTAAAAAAAAAAAGAATCTATACATATGTTAAAAGTGATAGAACTGCATACCAAAATGTTTTCATCATGTAGAAATTTTTTGGTGGGGCATCTGGCTGGCTCTGGCTGGCTCATGTGACTCCTCATCTTGGGGTCATGAGCTCAAGCCCCACACTGGGTGTAGACATTACTTAAATAAATAAATATGAAAAAAACTACACTGAGATACTGTGTCTTTCCTATTAGAGAAGCACTAACTTGAAAGTTTGACAAAGCATTCTGCTGGCAAGACTGTGGAGAAATAGGCACTTTCACTGGGGTAGGTATGCAAATTACTATAACTCATTTAAGGAGAAATCTGACAATGTGTAAAGAATGACATATGGGGTGCCTGGGTGGCTCAGTTGGTTAAGTGTCTGACTCTTGATTTTGGCTCAGGTCATGATTTCATGGTTCGTGGGATCAAGCCCCATGTCAGGCTCCATGCTGACAGTGCAGAGCTTTCTTGGGATTCTCTCTGTCCTTCTCTTTCTGCCCCTCTCCTGCTTGCACAAATGCACACACTCTCTCTCTGTCTCTAAATAAATAAATATTAAAAAAAATTAAAATGACATGTGTTTTACTTTTGACTCAGCAATCCAACTTCTAGGGATTTACTTTAAAGAAACATTTTCAGGGGTACCGGCTCAGTTGGTAGGGCATGTGACTCTTGATCTCAGGGTCATGAGTTTGAGCCCCACATTCAGAACACAGTTTACTTAAAAAAAAAAAAAAGAAAACGAAAATTTCCAATAACACAAAAATCCTTATGCATAATATGCCCTGAAGCACTATTTGTCATTGCAAACTATTGGAAACAACTGAAATGCTCATACATAGAAGAATAGTTTCGTAAACCATAGTACATGCACACAATGGAACACGACATGGCTGTAAAAAAGATTTAACATCTCTATGAACCAATAAGAAGCTATACGCAGGATACATATTATTAAGTGAACAAAGAGTAGTGCTAAAGAGTGTCCATAGTGTGAAAAGAAGGAACAGTAAGAACACATAGATATATCTGCTTATTTTTAAACAGAGAAACACAGGAAGGATAAACCAGGAAATGAGACCCCTTTGGGGGGTAGGGATGGGTGAAGAGGACAGAAGCAGAGGAACAGGGTGGAAGAGGTGGGAATAGGGGTTACACTTGTCTGAATATATATTACACATAGTTTTCTCTCAGGACTGTATTCATGTTTCGCATACTCAAAAATTAATATCAACAAGGATGGAAGAAAAAAAATCCCTTAAATTTAAATAGAAGCAGAAACAATGAACTTAGTGTTATTTCAAATGAAAAACATAAACATAGCGAAATAGGGCAGGGACAACTGTTGCACACTGTGTTTTGGCTATATCCCCTGAGACTAATGACAAAAAACTGTAAACAAATATTGAGCTCTAGTTAGTAGGCTTGCTTTTGTAGTGGTATGGATTAGCCATTCTGAAGCTATTCTCTATGCATTGTAGGTCTGAGCAAGTCAGTAAGTATGTTGAGTACAGTGGGAGCCAGTTTGTCACTGGTGGGAAAGGGAGTTACAAATATGGAAAGGAGGAAAGCTGGACTGAACCCCGTGGTGTTGGACTAGAATTGGAAGTAATAGTGGGGATTCATGGTGTATGAGAGCAGAGCATTTGGTGGTAAGAGACTGTGACACTCCCGCACCCAAGAACAGCTTCTGAGAACCATAAATGGTAGGGCTGTGCCTGGCCCATTATTTATAGAAGCCCCACACCCTGTAGGATTGTAACATTGCCCATCTACATTATGAGATTGGCCTCACTATTACATTACAAAGATGACTTTCTGCCAATAGCACATTTTTTATTTGGAGACTTGGAATAATAATGGAAGAAACAGTCTAAGTCCTATGCATTAGTCAGGACTCTTTCTGTTGCAAGAGAAGAAACTGAGCTCGAACTGATCGAAGCACTAAGGGGGTTTATTAGTACCTACCGTGGAAAGATTAGGAGTGGGTCTAGCTTCAGGTCCGTCTGGATCTAGGGGCTTGAATGATATCATTGCGGCTCTCTCTCTTTGTCACTCGGGCTTTCTCTGCTGGGTGGGTGTGATGGAACTGGACAGCACAAGGGTCATCTCTGGCCAGTTTAGCAAGCCCAGCAGAAAGAAAGCCTGCCTCCTAGATTCTGTCAAGAAGATCCAGGAAGGACTGTGATTGGTCCAGCTCGTGGGGTGAGAGAGATGGGGCCACCTTGACTGGTGAGCCCCAAAACCACAGGGAGTGGGGGAGGTTCCTGAAAGGAATCATAGGAGAGGCCAACAAAATTAATGACTCTCTATTGCTTTTCCTGCCACAGCCTCCTAGTAAAGTTCTGACTTCTGTTTATGCCCACCAGGTGGAACTAGGTAAATTCCTCAACAACAATAAAAAATAAAACTACCTTAACCACTTTGCCCATGACAAGCTTCTCTGACGGCTCACCATGAGCCATCGTGGGCAGGCTGGGCAGAACTGGGTGTGTCTTGTGGGGTCCTCCCCCACATACCTGTGCCTAGCATGGGGGCTTGCCCTCAGCACAAGCTCAGAGAGCGTTTGTTTGTTTCATGTTTACAGTACCTTCTGCACCCTCCTGCCCCCATCATCTGTCTGTCCGACAGGGCCCTCCAGAATGCACCAGTTCTCAGGCAGTGAATGCCCAAGACAGAAACCTGAACGTACCTGCCTCGGAACTCTTCCCAGGTCAGTTTCCAAACCCAAGCTCAGAGGATGGGCTAACTTGCTGTAGGTATTTTATGTTTAATTTACCAATAGATGAATAAGTAATAGTCACCACTAAAAAATCTTCCTAGCTGAAATTTCAGCCATCGTTACCTTTGGTAGAGGAACTTTGAGACCCTAACATCCCATCCTTCTGTGAGCTGCCACACCTATGTCCTTTTTGAAGCCCAGAGGATTTAGGTAGCCTCACAGGGGGCTGAGAGAGAATAACTCCAAGTATCTTCCAGAAGTTTATCCTGAACTCTCTGCCCCTTGAATATTCATCAAAAGCCAGTGCTTTGGAATAGGGACTCTCCAACATGAGTGTACATGAGAATCTCAAGTACATATTTAAAATGCAGATTCCTTGGACCCTACCGCTGGAGACTCCGAGGAACAGAGGCTGATGAGGAGCCGAGGGAAGAGCTATCTGAGCACAAGGAACAAGTGCAAAGGCCCTGAGCCAGGAAAGAGTGTTCCAGGAACTAGCAATAAAGTGAGAAAAAGACTGAGAGGCAGGAGATGAAGAAGCAAGGACCACAAGAGGCAGGGCCTTGAGGCTGGGATAAGGAGATTGGGTTTTTATCTAAGTACAGCTAGGAGCCACTGAAGGTTTTAAGTGGGTAGAACTCCAGATCAGATTGTCACTTTAAGAAAATCACTCTGGCTGCTGTGTACAGAATGGATGATTGTAAAGCAAGAAGGTAGGCAGAGGGACAAGACAGGAGGCTTCTGGAGGGTGAGATGTGAGGATTCTGAGTACTAACCTCAGTCCTGGTGCATTCTTTTGTTTCTGCTTGCATCCCCTTCTGTTCCACTTATTTTATCCCCTACTCACCCCTACTACTTCAAGATGAGAGTGTTCTTTTTTTTTAAGTTTATTTATTTATTTTGAGAGAGAGAGAGAGAGAGTGAGCAAGAGAGAGCGCACGTGCTTGCAAAAGGTGGGGAGGGGCAGAAAGAAAAGGAGAAGGATAGAATCCCAAGCAGGCCCCTCGCTGCCATCACGGAGCTCAAACTCACGAACCCTAAGATCATGATCTGAGCCGAAACCAAGAGTCAGACACACAACTGACTGAGCCACCCAGGCACCCTGAAAATGTTATTTTTATTATGAAAACAATATATTCTCAATATTTAAAATGCAAACAATACAGACAAGTAAAAAAAATAAATTAATCATCGGCAATCTCACCGCCATGAGATGTTACCGTCCTTCCAGACATTCTCTACATGAGTACATATGCATTTTGCCCAAGTAGAATCATACTACACATGCTACTTTATAATGTGTTTTTCTTACTGGATGAAGTATGATTCCAGGTGCATAGATGATGTGCATTTGATGAGGGGAAGTTGAATCTCACTCAACCAGGTTTCTTTGCTGTTTGTGCAAATTTCCTCAAAGAGAGGTTTTCAAAAGGTATAACTTTGAGTCTATAAAGTTAGAAAACATGAGTAATTTTCCTAAAAAGCGGGAAAGGGCCTAGGGGGTTTAAAAATTAAAAACCAGAAAATAAACTCCAAACAGAGGAGCTACAAAACGAGTGTAGTAATTTCCTCCCAGAAGGGAATGTGACGCCTGGACAAAATTCCGTTGTTTATTTTGCATGGTCTTAACTCAAGCTACACAAAAAACCAGAGAGCAGTGGCAGGAAGTGCCTTTTTGTGTCCGGGCGGGGATGGGGCTCCCCAAGTGAAGCCTCTGGATATCTCAGGATTAGCCAAGAATCCTCAGAGCAACTCGCCCAAAACACTAATTGTATTTGTGTCTGTGTCTTTGATTAGTGGCTTAGTCAGCTTTCTTGCTCATTATCATTTTAATCTTTTTTTAAAAATTACTATTAAAGTAATAAGGCTAAGGCTCTAGTTTTATTTTTTATTTCCCCCCAGAGGAAAATAATTTAAATACAAACTTGAAGGTATTTTATATACTCTTTATCTCTGGTAATGTATTTAACAACCTTGATGTGGGAATGTTGGTTTTTTCCACCTTCATCATCAAATGGTTTAAACAGAAAGCAAAGGCCTTGGGATACCTGGACCCTGTTAGCCATTAGTTGCTTTCCTCAGGTTGAATATCCATCCTACAGCTCAGCAAAGAAAAAAAATCAAAGTAGACCATGCATATTGGGGTTTTCATTCAGTGATCTAATGTGATAGAGCTGAATTAGCTGAATATTAACTATAGAATACAGGTAATAGGTATATGGTGTTCACTGTAAATCCAGATTCTAAGTTATTGTGTTACTTATATTACTTGCTTTCATTAGCTGACAGCAAGCCTTAGTGGCAGACAACTTTCAGGAAAGGATTCTTACATTTAATGGGAGAGGGAGAGGTAGAAACTCTCAGTCATTTCTGGAATTTTTTCTAGGAAGGGCAGATACTGAGTATTTGAGTGTGTCACCTGTTTCCACAATAGGTTGTAGTCTCTTTCTGAGGATTTTGAGATTTAGTTAATGTAGTCAATGCTTTGTTTATTTGTTTAATTTTTTTTAATGTTTATTTTATTTTTGAGAGACAGAGGCAGAGTGCGAGTGGGGGGAGGGGCAGAGAGAGAGGGAGACATAGAATCTGAAGCAGGCTCCACGCTCTGAGCTGTCAGCACAGAGCCCAATGCGGGGCTCGAACTCACCGACCACATAAGGTCGTGACCTGAGCTGAAGTCTGCCGTTTAACCGACTGAGCCACCCAGGCGCCCTTTGTTTGTCTTAATTTTAAAGAATATTATATAAATAACACATGAATACATTAACACTGAAAAACTGAACACATTGCAGATTAAAATTCCTTTTGAAACCCTCTCTCCACCCCAAATCTCCAGTCTTCTCTTCCCAGCCCCTGCCAAATTAAATCACTTTTTTGATTTGATATACATGCTTCCAAGCTTTCATATATATATATATATATATATATATATATATATATATATACATATATATATGTGGTATCCAATATATGCGGTATTGTTATCTCCAATATATGTATTGTTTTATTTGTTGATTTTTCATAAATGGTATTAATCCATATTTATCATTCTATAACTAGCTTTCTCTCCCCCCCACCCCATCAACAAGTCTTAGAGCTTTTTTTCTAAGTTCTCCATAACTCTACCTTATTAAAATGAACAACCCTGATGAATTGTATAGTGTGCCAAGTTGGCTATTCCATGCATGTTTTTAGCTATTTCTCTATTCATAGACATTAAGGTTGCTTCTGACTACTTTTTTCTTTTCACCATTAAAAACATGACAGAAAGCAAGTTTGTATATACCTACCGATATGCGAATATGACTTTTTTCCCCAAGGTTAAATATTCATAAAGCAGAATGGCCTTGCAGAAGAAATGAGAAATTCTACATATGTTTTGTTTTAATAGAAATGGCCAGTTTTCCCCACAACATTACTTTTAGTGGTCAACTCCAGAAAAATATATGTATATATATATTTAACGGTTATTTAGTTTTGAGAGAGGGAAAGGGGCAGAGAGAAAGGGGGACAGAGAATCTCAAGTGGGATCCGTGCTGACAACACAGAGCCCAACGTGGGACTTGAACTCACAAACTGTGAGATCATGACCTGAACTGAAGTCAGGCACTTAACCAATTGAGCCACCCAGGTGCCCAAATATTTCTTTTTATTAAGCTTCAGAATGGGCTCACCCTGGGCTCCAAACAAAACAGGGACAGGAGGACTATGAACTGAGTCTTTGGCTTCTAAGAAGGCTTATGACTCATCTATGAGCCCTCATATATCAACTGGCAAAAGGAAGGCTAAGCCACATGCTAAATATTAGATTAAAAAAAAGATTAGTTGAAGGTGGGTATACAGAGATGGGACATAAAGAAGGAGGGAATGGGAACAAGTAGTGGGAATGAGGTGGCCACACCCATTCTGAGTATATCTAAGCCCTTTTATGTAGTTGTGATTCTTAGAACCAGTTTACATACTCCCAGAATAAATAAGTCATTCAAATCAACCAGGATGAGAAGAAAACCCAACAAGGAACACCAACAATAAGAAATCTAAGTGTATTACAAGCAAATAACATAACCACACTGGAGGAGATGGGGAAGAGGACACCTAATGGAAGTAACTGAAAAATGATATTTCGATACTATAAGACAAAAGGTGGAAGGACTATACACGGAGTTTGTAGCTTAGTCGGTAAATTTGTTCCTCTCTATGGGTCTCACAGGGGAATGAGTTAGCAATTCTGAAACTGTTTTATGTGCAGACTAGTCTGGGTCCAATTAGGAGACAGAAACCACAGTAATTTGAACAGGGAAAATTTAATAAAAAGAATTATTAACTATAGCAAGGGATTGGAGAAATGAGTGATTGGCTAGTAAGAAGCAGAGAGAACTCTAGAGAATATAGGAATAGCATATCTAAGGAGCAGCTACTTCCCTGGGCTTAGAGAGACAACCCAAGGAAAAGTCTCCTTCCTCCAGGGCAGAGACTCAGACCCAGTTGGAGAGGGGACAGCCGTGGCTCAGTAAATGGCAGAGAAGTCACTGTGGTCCCATGCTATCAGAACTTGCCAGAAACCCACTCGCTATGGTGCCAGGAAAACTGTTCATGGGAAGGTATCTCACTGGAGGCACTCGACTATGAAACTGTCCAAAAAGGGTGCCAGGGGGAAGCTGCCAGGCACTAGTGTTTCTGGATGCTGCATACTGCAGGAGCCGGCAGCTAGAATCTGGTATTGGAGAAGTTGTCTACACAGCAGGAACTGGACATTGGAGAAGCTGCCTACACTGCAGATGCTGGAGGAGCAGCCCATACTGCGGGAGCCTACCAGAAGGAATACACCAGACCATGCCTTCCTCCTTTTTCCTGCAATGTCTCTCCATCGCCCTCTCCTGACAAAATTCAACATGGTGCCATATTTAAATGAACCAGCTCCATTTTTGCATATCAGATAATGAAGGATGAATTTGAATTTGAGATACAATAAATTGATAACTGGCTGAGTTCACGCTTTTGTCAACTCGTGTTTCATATGCTACCTTTTACACACATTTGAACTCTCATGTAACAAAACCTCTCTATAATTCCACCTAACAAGATACACCTTTTTATGTGAGAAATGAAGAGATTTTCAGGGTGCTTAGGTGGCTCAGTCAGTTGGGCGTCCAACTTAGGCTCAGGTCAAGATCTCACGGTTCATGAATTGAATACCCACATTGGGCTTGCTGCTGCCCCCCACCCCGCCCCCGCCCTTTCCCTGCTCACACACTCTCTTTCAAGAATAAATAAAACATTAAAAAAAAAAAAAAGAAATGAAGAAATTTTCATCCTCTCCCCCTATTGAGGAAACAGTCCCAACAGTTATTGTATCCATCATTGACTATGTTAATTAACCCTTAAATTCAACCACAGTCTCACGGAATATTCTGTTACCTAAAATCTAAACTGTAAAGTTAGCTTCAGCAATCTGTACATAAAATGGGAAGAAGAAGAAAGAAGAAAATGGTTAGCATATACAAATAAACATATATGTATGACAAGCAAATAAAATGTGGTTTCTATAATTGGTCATAAGGCTATAACTGGTATCTATGACTTTCTTCTTTACTACCACTCACTATTTCCCTCACCCTCAGGCAGAACCTCAGCTGGTTGGGGTGACCCAAACCTTAATTCTCAAAGACTCTAGGTACTTAATTGTACCTGCTTTTCTGGGTTGTTTTGGTTTTCCATTAACCTTTACTATTAGACATGAAAGTTCTAAGAAATACCCTGGAGAACCCCTGAATATACATGGATAAAGAAACAAATATAGGTATATATATGCGTATGCTAGTACACGTGGATGTATTTCCTAGCTGTGTTTGATGACACAGCCTACAAGCAAAGACATCCCAGCAGCAATGAGCACATTTAGTGTCCAGATACTGGTTTCAAAAGGTGATTCTCTGATAAAAAGAGCCAGAAATTTTCGAAGAAATTATTGGATCTAGCTAGCACTGGAATAGGGAAAATACAAGATGATCCCAGGGCATTTTGTTTACCAGGAAGTAGGACATGCTGAAAAAATTATGGGGGCATGTTGAAAGAATACAGGACCCATCTTGAAGGGGCTCTTAGTGGCCAAAGCTGGAACAATTTGACAAAGAAAGAAAGAAAGAAAGAAAGAAAGAAAGAAAGAAAGAAAGAAAGAGGCATTAGAACAAAACCCACACAACATTCATTAGTCCATGCTTACATAAATAATTAACTGAATAAATAAATTAATGGGAGGAAGGGGCATCTCCTTATAGGAGAATTTCAATTAACAAATGTAGAAGGAATAAGGGAAATAGAAAAATCAGCATTAGAACATCCCAAAAATGATTGTTGGATGCAAGATCCACTCATGGATGCTAAAATTAGCTAGCAGAAGTTGAGGATAACAGGATATTTGTGTCATCTCAAAGTATCACCACCAAGAAATGAAGTACAAAGACAAGATGGTAATGTTACAGTGGAGACATCTGGAAGACACCATCTTAACCAAGTGATCAAAAGTAAAATAAGAGGGGGAGCCTGGCTGACTCAGTTGGAAGAGCATGAGACTCTTGATCTTGGGGTTGTAAGTTCAAGCCCCACATTGGGTGTGGAGACTACTTAAATAAATAAAATGTTTAAAAAGAAAAAAGAAGTAAAATAAGAAGGGTGCCTGGCTGGTTCAATCAGTAGAACATGCAACTCTTGATCTTGGGGATATGAGTTCAGTCCCCACATTGGGTTGTAGCACTTACTTAAAAAAAGGAAAGGGGCGCCTGGGTGGCTCAGTTGGTTAAGCTTCCCACTTTGACTCAGGTCATGATCTCGAGGTTCATGGGTTTGAGCCCTGCGTTGGGCTCTGTGCTGACAGCTCAGAGCCTGGAGCCTGCTTTGGATTCTGTGTCTCCCTTTCTCTCTGCTCCTCCCCTGCTCATGCTCTGTCTGTCTGTCTGTCTCTCTCTCTCTCAAAAATAAATAAATATGAGGAAAAAAAGAAAATAAGGGGCACCTGGGTGACTCAGTTGGTTAAGTGTCTGACTTCAGGTCATGATCTCATGGTTTGAGAGTTCGAGCCCCTCATTGGGCTCTCTGCTGTCGGTGCAAAGCCTGCTTCAGATCCGCTGCCCCCCTTTCTCTCTGCCCCTCCCCTACTTATGCTTTCTCTAAATAAATAAATAAATAAATAAATAAATAAATAAATACTTTTAAAAAAGTGAAATAATACATAGTGACATCATGTACCCCATGATATGATACACAACATCATTTTTCTGGCATTCTTACCAAAATTTCATAACTTGAA
Source organism: Lynx canadensis (assembly GCF_007474595.2). Taxonomy (NCBI): domain Eukaryota; kingdom Metazoa; phylum Chordata; class Mammalia; order Carnivora; family Felidae; genus Lynx; species Lynx canadensis. The sequence continues at coordinate 25,151,268 of NC_044304.2, read as the reverse complement.
TCCAGTCATGAGAAAACATCAGACAATTCCAAATGAAGGAACATTTTTGAATACTCTTCAAAAGTGTCAAGATCATGAAGCACAAAGACTGAGGAACTTTCAGAGACTGGGGACTAAGGAGACATGACAACTAAACGCATTGCAGGATTCCAGATGGAGCCTGGACCAGAAATAGGACGTTAGTGGACCATCGGTACAACGTGACAAGAATGACACTTCAATTCTGTGGTCTTTCGCTCAGAAACCCATATCCCCATCTGTTCATGAGAAAAACACCAGACAGATTACAGTTGAGGGGCAGCCTACAAAATACCTGATCAGTACTCAAAACTGTCAAAGTCATCAAAAACAAGAAAAGTCTGAGAAACTGTCACAGCCCAGAGGCACCTAAGCAGGATAACAACTAAATATCATGTGGTATTTCAGATGGGATCCTGGCACATAAAAGTGGCATTACAGAAAAAAGAAAGAAATCTGAATAATGTATGGGCTGTAGTTAATAATTACGTATTAATATTGATTCATTTATTGGGGCAAATATAGTATACTAACATAAAATGTTAATGGAAGGGGAAACTGGGTATGAGTACATGGGAACTCAGTACTCTCTTCTCAATTTTTCTGTGATTTTAAAAACAATTCTATGGGAATGCAAGCTGGTGCAGCCACTCTGGAAAACAGTATGGAGGTTCCTCAAAAAACTAAAAACAGAACTACCCTATGACCCAGCAATGGCACTACTAGGCATTTATACACGGGATACATGTGTGCTGCTTTGAAGGGACACATGCACCCCCATGTTTATAGCAGCACTATCAACAATAGCCAAAGTATGGAAAGAGCCCAAATGTCCATCGATCGATGAATGGACAAAGAAGATGTGGTATACATATACAATGGAGTATTACCCGGCAATCAAAAAGAATGAAATCTTGCCATTTGCAACTACGTGGATGGAACTAGAGGGTATTATGCTAAGTGAAATTAGTCAGTCAGAGAAAGACAAAAATCACATGACTTCACTCATATGAGGACTTTAAGAGACAAAACAGATGAACATAAGGGAAGGGAAACAAAAATAATATAAAAACAGGGAGGGGGACAAAACAGAAGAGACTCATAAATATGGAGAACAAATGGAGGGTTAAGGGGAGGGGTTGTGGGAGGGGGGATGGGCTAAATGGGTAAGGGGCACTAAGGAATCTACTCCTGAAATCATTGTTGCACTATATGCTAACTAATTTGGATGTAAATTTAAAAAAATAAAAAATTAAATAAAAAAAACAATTCTAAAATTAAAAAATTTATTTTTAAAAAGAGGACATTACGAGTAGGGAGAATGGTAAAATCCCAATAACATCTGTAGATTACGCAGTAGTATCACATTAATGTTGTTTCTGGTTTCTGTAATTGGGCTACGGTTACACAAGAGGTTATATAAGAGGTTAGGGGAAGCTGAGTGGAGAATATACAGGTACTCTTTGAACTATTTTTGCAACTTTTCTGTAAATTTAAAAATATTTCAAAAACATTTTTTTTTTAAACGAGCTTGAAATGTTGCCAGTTTTTAAAAAAGGAATCCAATCTATGGTCTTGCACACCACTCTCAACATTGGCCTCGCAACAATATATGCATACTTTTAACGGTACAAACTATGTCGAGAGTAGCCAATGTACATATGGCTCAATTTTATGGAAAGCAGTTTGGAAGTCATGAACAAAGCTGGAAGCACAACCAAGGCAATAAATGAGACCGCCTGGAGAGTCCCAGGGAAACACTGTGAGACATTACATAATGGCAGCCAGCAGCGATGGAAGAATTTATTTTAGGTCTCCAGTTTAAGTATATATATTTATGTGCACCAGGGAAGGCCAGTGGAAGTCATCGTCTGACCTCTCCAGAGGGGGGAGGGTGAACCATTGTCCCTGACAGGGGCCACTCCTGTCCCCACACACCCAGCCTATGCTAATCTCCCCTCCAAGGAGTGGGGGGTCCGCCTGTGGGGCAGGGCTATGGAGCTGCCATCTCACCTGAATCCTCAGAGCTGTTCCCTGGGAGGAGGAAGAGGCCTGGCCTGGTGGGTGCTTCCAGGCCCCTCAGGGTTCTCTGTACGTTTTTGTTGCTGGTGCGAGGCTGATTTCTCTTGCTCGTGAACTTGGCTCAATGCCTTGTTCTGTGTCTGTTTTTGCAATCTGTCACTCCCTTGCTCCATCTCTAGTGAAATTTAGCTCTAGAATTTCCTGCTTGAGGGCCTTAGGTTGGGAGACTAGAGTCAGGGAGTGCTGTGGGTTTTTTTTGTTTTTTTGTTTTTTTTTGCTCACAACTGAGAGGGACTGGTTGGCCCTATCTCCACAGTGAGGGCACACCCTCGAAGGCTCTGACACTGGGGTTGCCACCTGCTGCTTCTATTCAACTGTGCAAGTTATTCAACTGTGAGGCTCTTCTCCCACTGGCATTAACTCCAGAGGAGCAGAGAAGATGCACCCTGCAATTGTAAAATGAGCATCGTGTGTTTCTTCCTTCCTTTCCGTCCTGTTTCCCCCAAGTGCGTTGGGAGCCCTTGTTCCCGGCCATTTGCCCTGAACTGACTCCTGCTTAAATGTAAACTGGGGCAGCTAGGGCCTGAGCAAATACTTTGAAACACTTTTTCCCCTTGGCTTCTGTGATGGTTAATTTTATGTGTCAACTTAACTGGGTTAAGGGATGCCCAGATAGCTGGTGAAAAATTATTTCTGGATTGTGTCTGGATGTGTGTTTCCAGAAAAAAAATTAACATTTTAATTGGTGAATTGACTAAAGCAGATGGCCCTCCCCAATGCAGGTAGGCATTTTCCAACTGGTTGAAGCCCCAGTAGAACAAAAAGGCAGAGGAAGGGCGAATTCTCTCTCTTTCTCTGCTTGAGCTGAGACATCCATCTTCTCTTGCCCTCGGACACTGGTACTCTTGGTCTCAGACTTTCAGATTCAGGTTGGGACTTATATCATCAGCCCCTATTTCTCAGGCTTTTGGACTTGGACTAAATTATACCACGAGCTTTCCTGATTCTTCAGCTGGCAGACAGCAGATTGTGGGACTTCTCAGCGTCCATGACTGCATGAACCTATTCCTATAGGAATAGATTCCTATAATAAATCTCTTCTTATATATATCTCTACATATTCTGTTGGTTCTGTTTCTCTGGAGAACCCTAAGACCATTTCCTTTTAGCTTTCTTCCTGTTACTCTGAACCCTCTTTCCATGGTTCATTATCTACAGCTCCTCTTTACACACTTTGAAAAGAGGATTGGGTTCATGATGCATCATAATCTCTAAATAGCTGTGTGTCATTCAGGCAAACCAGGAAACCTTTGTGAGCCTCAGATCCTTCATCTGTTAAGTAGAGCTCTCAGTGGCTGCCTCCAAAGCTCAGGAGGTTCTGCTAAGTGTGAGGTACTGTCCTGGAAAGTGAGTTCCTGGAGGGCAGGGACCTCATGACTTTGTGCATGTTCTATTCCAATGTCTTGCACAGTGCCTGGCCAGTGCCTGGCCAGTGCCTGGCATACAGTAGGCACTCAATAAATGTTTGCTAAATAAACAGTTGAATATAAAAACACTATATCTCTCTCAAAAATAAATAAAACATTAAAAAAAATTTTTTTAATAAATAAAAATAAAACACTAGTCATTATGATTCTGCACTTGTATATGTCACAAGCTGTATCATTCAGGTTCAAGATGGTACTGGAGAGAATAAACAAATCTGGTGATAGACGGTAAATGGAGAATTAAAAATTATAGGTGAGACAATTTGAGAAATACAATGGCTGAGTTGCATGGTTGCTCCAGGCTGTTTATTGACCGTGTCTCATCTGAGTGGCTCAGTGGGGCCTCTTTCCTCTTGACATATGTGACCTGTCTGGGATCTTTGTTTCTGGACATTGATTACCCAGTGTGAATCCTAACCTGCTGACATAGCATGTCCATTTCCTTAAGAATAATTCTAGAAAATCCAGAAAAATCCAATTCCATTTGTAAAAGTTCACAAACTAAAAAAGGCATTTGGGAAAATAGAGGAAACTTGAATGAAACTACTTTTCAGAGAGATAAGAGAAGGAATTACTTCCTTTAAGCAAGAATAGGATGTTCTGCAAAAGGGACAATCACCAAATAAGAAAGAGCTGCTCTTGGATATTAGGAAATATAGGGGCGCCTGGGTGGCGCAGTCGGTTAAGCGTCCGACTTCAGCCAGGTCACGATCTCGCGGTCTGTGAGTTCGAGCCCCGCGTCAGGCTCTGGGCTGATGGCTCGGAGCCTGGAGCCTGTTTCCGATTCTGTGTCTTCCTCTCTCTCTCTGCCCCTCCCCCGTTCATGCTCTGTCTCTCTCTGTCCCAAAAATAAATAAAAAACGTTGAAAAAAATTTTTAAAAAAGGAAATATAATAAAATAAAAATTCATCAGATTTTGAAGATCTAGTTGGAGAAATGTTCTAAGGCATGGAACGAAGTGAGTAGGAGATGGAAAATAGCTGATAATAAGAAAATTGAAGGATAAACTTGGCATATCTATCAGCTAACTGAGGATTTTCATAAAAGAGAGGGGTCCCTGGGTGGCTCAGTTGGTTAAACCTCTGACTTCTGCTCAGGTCGTGATCTCACAGTTCATGGGTTCGAGCCCTGTGTCGGGCTCTGTGCTGACAGCTCAGAGCCTGGAGCCTGCTTCAGATTCTGTGTCTCTGTCTCTCTCTGCCCTCCCCCCCAACTCAAAAATAAATAATAAACATTACAAAATTAATAAAAAAAAGTTTTAAAGAGACAGAAAATAGGATTTTAGCACCAGAGAGAAGGGAAGGAAAGGAAAGAACAGCTGGGCTGGAGACCTGAAGAACCTCCAACCCTGACTCTAACCCTGGGCAGAAGCATGAGCACTCCAGGGGGAATTCTCCTGAAATAAAACCCTGAGGGGAAAAGCTAATGCCTCTGACCATGTGGAAAGTTGTATGGGAAAATTTAACAAGGGTTATATTAAAAAGGTAAATATTAAATACACACACACACACACACACACACACCAAAAAAAGTTGTAACAAGAAAGGAAATTTTTTTTAAGTTTATTTATTGTGTGTATGTGTGTGTGTGTGTGTGTGTGTGTGAGAGAGAGAGAGAGAGAGAGAGAGAGAGAGAGAGAGAGAATCCCAAACAGACTCTGCACTGTCAGTGTGGAGCCTGATGCAGGGCTTGATCTCATGACCCTGAGATCGTGACCTGAGCTGAAACCAAGAGCTGGGTACTCAACCAAGTGAGCCACCCAGACGCCCCAAGAAAGGAAATATTATCATAAAACACTACTTGTCTGTAAAGTAAATGGTGTGTCATAATTATTATCACAATGATATAAATGCTGAATGTTGATTTAATCAAAATATTGTAATTTATTAGTCAGGATTCCAAAACAAAACAACTCTCAAGTGGGGTAATTTGAGGAGAACTTCATGAAAGAGGCTTTGTGGGCAGGATGAAAAGAAACCAAAAAGGAAGGTGCAGTACCAGTATGGGGGGCTATTACCCACCCCGCACACACAGAGACCTGAGGTGGCAAGGGGGTGGGAGCAGTTGTCAGGAACTGGAGAGCCTGTCTGACACCAATGCCAGACATGCAGCCCCCACAGCACCCGGACAGAGAGGTAACTGAGGGCAGAAACACTTTGGCTCTCTCCCTCCCCCAACTGCCTGCCTGTGCCCCACATTGACCCAACCCACCCTGAAGACTGAGGGCAAGAAAGTCCATTGATGAGGTCTGTACAGGTTAGAATGGCTCTGGAAGGGCAGAGGGAGACATCCAGGACAAACCTCAGTGCGTGGATAGAGGAAGAGAACACAAAGAGAGCACAGTTTTCATATGTCATAAAGAGCAGGAAGTTAGGAGCCAGCATCTAAACTGGTCGGTCAGGAAAAGCAAGATCAGCCTATGATTTAGAAACATGGCACCAAATGCCGGAAAATAGCAAGAAGAGTTGAACCAAGATGCTCTGGGGAGTGAGGGTCACAAGGGACAGGTCAGAGGTTACTGTTTTTCATTTTCCATCTATTAAAACTAATGAGACTTTCAAAACTTTTTATGTATAACTTTGATTAAAGTAAAAACATAGTAATATCCAGTAATATCATGAGAGAAACATCAGACAAATCCCAATAGAGGGGCATCCTACAAAGTACCTAACCAATGTTCTTCTAATACAAGGGCAGTCTGGGAAACTGTCACAGTCAAAAGGACCCTGAGACATGGCAACTACAAGTTATGTGGTGTCCTGGATGGGATGCTGGAACAGAAAAAAGACATGAGGTAAAAACTAAGGAAGTCTGAATAAAATTTGGACTTCGGTATGATAACGTATCAATATTGGTTTATTAATTATAATAACTGTACTATACTAATGTAATATGTTAATAATAAAGAAAACTAGGGACAGGGTATATGGGTACTCTCTGTATTCTCGATTTTTCTGTAAATCTAAAATTTTTCTTAAAAAATAGTCTATTAAAGATAATAAAGGGCTTTATAGTATAAATAACCTTAAAAGACAAGAAAACTTTATGCATTTTATTTTATTTGCATTATTTAGAACTTTAGTAGGGTTGGATGCTTTTCCAGGCTTTTTAATGATTTTTGCATTCAGGACATTAAATCCCAGAATTTCAATAATGATCCTAGTAACTTATTCAGTTAACAAGTATGTATCAAATGCCTACTACACACAGGCACTTGGGATGCAGGGACCTTTTCAAAATACAGTCCTGCCATTGCCCTTAAACCTCTCAGAAGCCACTGGGTACTCTAAGGTTCAAACCAGGGTACAACGTCATGCCTGCCTATCCCTGCAGACCTTTTGAGCTCACCTTGTACCATTCTTCCATATCTCACTGCTCTCCAATCACACTGGCCTCTTTTGGTTCCTTGAAGATGCCATGCTCTCAATCCCCCAGGGCCTTTGCATATGCTGCTCCCTCTGACTAGAACTTTCTTCCTGTCCTTGCTCCCCTCTCCTTTGTCCAGGTACCTCATCTCAGGCACCACTTCCTTAGAGGCAATCCATCTAATTTTAATTATCCCCCGGGCATGTAGTTGAGTAATGCCAGCGTTCCCCATGGAACATTTGTTTGTTGGTTCTATGACAGCTGGGACCGTGTCTGTTGTGTACAGTATCTGATTGTTCAACTGGTTCCCGCTTCTGGCATAATGCCTGATGTAGTGCAGGAATTCCATGGTACTTGTTGAATGAATGAATGAATGAATGAATGGTAAACAGGATATGGCCCATAGCCTTCTAGTCTAGTGCAGATCCAAACCAGGGCACTAGCTCCTGAAGGAGGTAAGAGTGCCCATTTCTCTAAGCTACTGTCTGGGTTCCAGCTGCCCCTAGGCCTGTCTGCATCAACTCCTGGTCTACTGCTTGCAATAGTAGCACTCCTCATAGCCATTTGCTTATTTCAAAAACCCACTGAGGACTTCATCCACATCATTCATTCCTGTGTGACCACTGAGAAAATTGACACTCAAAGAGTGGCTCAGTGAATTAATTGCTCAAAGCCGTACAGTTACTAAAAGCCCATATTTTACTGAAAGCCCATATTTAACCCTGTTTTGTTACCACTTCCTGAACTCTACTTACCCCCAAAGTTAGCACCGGGTCCTCTAACAGCCAGTATTTGCACCTGCGCTGGGGCTTTTGCCCTAGAATGAAGTGCGCTCGCAGCGGCGCGGTCCAGGATTGTTCTGGCGTCTCCGATCTGGACCACGCGCGCCCCCTAGGGGTTACTGTGGACACTGGGCGCCTCGGTCCTCTTTTCCTCCTGGGGGGAAAAAATGGGAAGTGGCGGTGGAACCGTGAATTCTGTTTAGGGGCCGCAGCACGCACCGCCTCCGGCACTTTGGGGTTGCGGGTCTGCGGATTTCCGGGCGCGGGGTTCGGTCGTCTGCCCCAGGACTACCTCCAGTCCCCGTTCCGGGCCTCTGGGCACTCTTGGCGGAGCCAAGATCAGTTTGGGAAGACTGCGGGGCGTCAGAAGCAGTGTGAGGGAAGGAGGGAGGAGGAAGGCGACGAGGGAGTCAGATGAGTTTAGGACCTCCTCACTGAATCTCTGCTTCCCCATCTGTGAAGTGGACATCTACCTCCTGGGATCCAGGACTGCCCGTGCCCGGGCTAGCATCCCGGCAGCCTTAGAAGGCTAGGACAGAGGCTGGGGCTCTCAGGACCCTGCCAGTTCTCTGCATACTGCTCCCCTAAAGCCTTGGGAAACTTGCACCCAAGCCTGCTGGGAGCCTGGCTGGGAACACCCTTTACCTTTAATGTCTTGATTAGTATATAAAACATACTACTTGAGCATAATACCGAAAATAAATTTGAAGCTTGGCTCAGTGATTCTAGCCACTGCTTATTAAAACTGTCTTTAGTGTTTCTCTGCTAAAAATGATTCCAGGATTCAACTTATTTCTATCATCACTTTACCCTTTCTTATGTTTCAGGGGATAATTTGACTCCTAACAAAATCCAGTCTTTATATTAAGGGTTTTTCTTATCTGGTTAGGTTTTAGGTAAATTGGGGAAATATATTTACATTTCACCAACAGCTTAAAGATGATTTAATCTGTTTAATCTCCAGTTTCATTCCAAACTGGAATGGAGGCAGCATCAGTTTCTTGCCCACTAATGTGGACCAGGCAGAGAGCCAGGCAGTGGAGGCAGGAGAGGTGGATCAGTCAGGGGTGGTGAGGGATGTGGCTGAAATTGTGACTGGGACACAGGCAATCTTGGCTGTGGTACATGAGCCCATATATTGTATTTGAGGAGGGCTTCATCCTCTGGTCACCTACGTACACAGCTGGGCTCCACTGTAGTCTGGAGGACGGTATGGTCCATGGAGGCCATGTAGAGGCCCAGCCCCCTCATTTTATCTCAGCTCTCAGTACAGAGATTCACTTCTTACAGTCTCACAAATACTCTGAAGGGTCCTGGGTAAAAAGAGGGGATGAAGGGGGCATCTGGGTGGCTCAGTCGGTTGAGCGTCCAACTCTTGATTTCTGCTCAGGTCATGATCTCACAGTTCACGGGTTGGAGCCCTGCATTGGGCTCAGCACTGACAGCTCCAGTGGGAGCCTGCTTGAGATTCTCTCTCTCTCCTGTCTCTGTGCCCCTCTCCTGTTCTCTCTCTCTTTAAATAAATAAACTTTAAAAAATTAAAAAAATAAAAAATAAAATGTTCTTTAAAAAAAGGGGGGGGGGGAATGAGAGGCAAGGAATCAATGGAGAAGACCAGAATGGGGAGGATGTTGCCAAATGACAATTTACTACCTTTATTTCCTGACCAAATTTGACCCTTTGATGTATGTGGTTCTCCCCTCCCCACCACCCATCCCCTACCCCCAACTGGCGTATGGCCTCCCTAGAAGGTAAATAGGAGGGCCTCTCAATCCTTGGTCCTGAGGGATGTCATTCTAACAAGGTTTGGAATGGACATTTAGGCCTTTTCTTTCTTGTGTCCTCTGTACTCCTTTAGAAAAGTTGGAGCACTCTGCACTCTGCAGCATGTTTTCAGAGGCTGTCAGTTGCCAGGCTGGGCAGTGAGCTGGGAGGTGGTGTGTGTGTGTGTGTGTGTGTGTGTGTGTAGACTGGAAAGGGAGCGAGAGTGTTGCTCTGCCTTCCCTGTTTACTCAATCATATGGTGATGTGAGTAAAGCCCAAGAAGAAACACTTTCCTCTCCCCAGCGCCCTCCTAAAGTCTCTCCCTTGGTCATAAGCTCCAAGTACTGCTGCCTTTCCTAGAGTCCAACCCTGGAACAAAGAAGAAATGCAAAGGGCCACTAAATACTTGGGAACATGGCCTCACTATGAATCAGAAAAGCAGTTAAGCTTGCAGTAGATATTGAGCAGTTTGGCAATTTTAAATGTGTATAATCCAGCAATTCTGATTCTAGGAATGTATCTTAAGAAAATAGGTGAATGGATGTATCGAGTTAAATGTGTGAGGATATTTTTGAATCACTGATTATAAGACAAGTCCCTCAGCAGGTGATTGGTTAATAAATTATGAAGCTTATCTAGGCTGGAATGTCATACACATTAAGGAGCTTAAGGAGCAGGCAGCCTCATGGTTTCCATGGTGTTTCATTGACACCCATGTGGTCCTGGCCTTGTCTCAGCCCCTGGCGCTCCTGATATTCATGGCCAGACCTCTAAGATCCCCTGCTATAGGAGTTGGGAACGACCCAGAGAGAAGTACCAAGAGTGTCAGGGAGGTGGGCAGAGGTCTGGAAGGGAGCAGAGCACTGAACCAACAGTTCCCCCCAGAGAAGCAACATGCTGTGTGAGGTCTATTCAGAGAAGGCTACTTTGTAGGCAACCTTCTGTGGATCCTGGTTCTTCTGGTTGACCAAAGAAGTTGCGGTTCTTGCCCTCACTGGGTCTGGCTGAATTCCTGAATATCCTGGCAGCGAGATAAAAAAGAAAACATTTCTGTCCAGTGGTGCACATGGACAGGAAGTCACAGCACCTGGGGCTTGTGGTGGACGCTGTTGTTTGGTGAACACGGTACCCATCCTCGCTTTCTCTGGCAACAATGCCAGTTTTTCTTTGCACAACCGTTGTTTTTCACTTCCAGCCTCTGGGGTTCAGATGAAGCTAGCTCTGCTCCCTGGTTCCAAAGTGGTCTTGTCAGAGCCAGTGCCCAGGACTTCTGCTAGCTGTACTGAGAAGAGTCTTCCTTCTCCACGGGGGTAGCATGCAAAGCTGGGGCCGCCTCTGTCTCCACAGGGAGTTTAAAATTTTTTTTCAACGTTTATTTATTTTTGGGACAGAGAGAGACAGAGCATGAACAGGGGAGGGGCAGAGAGAGAGGGAGACACAGAATCGGAAACAGGCTCCAGGCTCCGAGCCATCAGCCCAGAGCCTGACGCGGGGCTCGAACTCACGGACCGCGAGATCGTGACCTGGCTGAAGTCGGACGCTTTAACCGACTGCGCCACCCAGGCGCCCCTCCACAGGGAGTTTAAATACAAGGTATGGGCAGGGTGTGTGGAGCCATGAGGGAAACTGCAGGAACCCAGTGTTAGCAGCAACTGAGCTGTCACCACATTTAGGCCAGACAGACGAGGAGAAGAAGGGGATTATGGGCCCTAGAAGGAGAAAGTCAAGTAGAGGAGGATTCCTTGTTGGAAAGACAGAGGTGAGAGTTTGCTGGGACAAGAAGCCCAAGATGCAATTGAGTTAGCAGATCCACACTGCTGGAGCCAGGTGGTGAAGGCAGAGTGGGAAGAGATAATGTAGGGGAAGAGGAGGTCAGTATGGATTTAATGGTAAATGGCCATTGAATAAATGCCACCCTGGAGGATTTTAAATCAGATGTCAGTGATCTGATTTCAGGTAGAGAGATGCATTATATACTGAGACAAAAGTGGAAGCAGGCAATTTAGCCCTTAGGAAGCAATTGTGGAGGAGGAGGTGGGGGCCTAGATGAGGGGTGGGGCAGTGGAGGAGAGTGAAGTGGTGGGATTCAGGTGCACAGACACAAGTGAAAGTGGGAAGGGGCTTGTGGTGAAAAGTCATATGACCTTGGCTTCTCCACTTCTCTGAGCCTCAGCTTCCTCTTCCAAACAGAGACACCACCTGTTTCACAATGTAAGTTTGACAAACGTAGTGACTAAGAGGATTGTTTTTGTCAGATTTGGATTTGAATCTCAGGTGGGTACCAGCTGGGTGTCCTTCTGCCAGTCAATGATAGATTGTAGCATTTATTGAGCCCTTGCTATGTGCTAACCAGTACAATCCTCCCCAAATTAGCATACTTTTGTTATTTCAGTTTGCAGGAACAGTAGCATGGAGAGAGTGAGTCATTTGTTGGAGACCCCAGCCGGGATTTTTCTAACCATCACATTGCCCTAACTTTACTGTGCCCCCCCAAAGTGAGATAACAATAGTGACACTTACCAGTGTGGTTGGAAGGATTCAAGAAGCCTGGCATCTGTGCTGATTGTGTGGAGCCTATTTTTGGATTCTCTGTCTCTCTGTCTCTCAAAAATAAATAAACATTAAAAACAAAAAAGAGGGGCGCCTGGGTGGCGCAGTCGGTTAGGCGTCCGACTTCAGCCAGGTCACGATCTCGCGGTCCGTGAGTTCGAGCCCCGCGTCGGGCTCTGGGCTGATGGCTCAGAGCCTGGAGCCTGTTTCCGATTCTGTGTCTCCCTCTCTCTCTGCCCCTCCCCTGTTCATGCTCTGTCTCTCTCTGTCCCAAAAATAAATAAACGTTGAAAAAAAAAAATTAAAAAAAAAAACAAAAAAGAGGCCTGGCAAATAGGCGCTGGTTAAATTATTACTAGAACCATTATTATTACATTCTTTGTATTTTTCCGAGTTTTTGCTGGGCGCAGGCGTCACTTGGACAAATCCTTTGGATTAAAAAACAGACCTGTCAGGTGAAGGGAAAAAAACTGCAGCTGCGGGCTTCTGGGTGGAGGCTCGGGGGTGTGGCCGTAGGGGGCGTGGACTACAGAGTGGGGTGGGGCCAAAGGGAGGGCTGGGCTAGAGGGGCGGGGCCAGGACGTGAAAGTGGAGGCTGGGGGCGGGGCCCTGAGGGAAGGGGCAGGATTCGGGAGGGCGGCGCATGCTCGTTGATGCGGCCAGCTCCGCCGCCGCCGCCGGCGCCACCGCCCACTTGGGGCTGGCCAGAGGCAGGCAGCCGGGGTGCAGAGTAGGTAGGGCTGGACAAGCGCACGGCCATGGCCCCGTGGCTGCAGCTCTGCTCCGTCTTCTTCACGGTCAACGCTTGCCTTAACGGCTCGCAGCTGGCCGTGGCCGCGGGCGGCTCCAGCAGAGCGCGGGGCGCCGACACCTGCGGCTGGAGGGTAAGGAGAAACTTCTCGCCGTCCCCAAAAGCGCGGCGGGCGCGGTGCGCACAGGTGCTCGCGGGCAGCTGAGCCGGTGCAGACGTGCCTGCCCTTCGCAGAGTCAGCGGCAGGGCTGGGATCCCCGCTGCTCCCGCCCTTCTTTCCCTCCTGGGGTGCACGTCCGCCAGCCCCGGCCCGGATGAAAGGGGCCGCCCGACCCCCGGCTTTGTGTTGCTAATGAGGCGCGGTCACTGGCTGGGGTCCGGCTCCCAGAGGGCGGGTGAGAAGGGCGTCCCGCGGCGGGCGGGAGAAGGGCGCCCCACCCTTTGTTCCCGGACCGGTACCTCCTTCGCCCCGGGTCTGGGATCCTCCGAGCTGTCCGAACTGGGGGCGCTTTGGACCCGGAGTGGGGGTCTTCCCGCGGACCTCCGGTTCACAACTCTGCAAAGGCCCAGGACTGCCAGAGAAGGGACCCAGAGCGCAGGGGAGGGATGCGCCCCCTCTCGTGGCCGCATTGTTCCTTCTAGGCTGTGCAGTCTTACCCCACTTTCACCCCAGCCCCGACTCCTGACTTGCTGGGAAATTTTGCTCGTCGTCCTTCGTCTAGAGAATGGTCTCACGGATGACCTACACCCCCTCTCCCCGTCCCCAGCTTGACCTGCGGATATTTTTCTAGACCAGAGGGAGGCATGAGTTTATCACCTCGGTCAGGAGCCCCAGAGGAGACTGGAGAGGTGCACAGATTTCGCCTTGTGCTTGGAGACTTCCCCCAGTAACCGACCACTTTGATGCTGTCCCGGTGGCGGGCGTGGGGTGGTAGGCTGTGTGCGCGGGGATGCTGAGTTCCCATGTCCCCACCAGGGTTTCTGGGTTTGGGCGGCGCCAGAACAGGGAGAGTGCATCTGTCTGCCCCTCACCTCCCACTGAAGCCAGGGCGGCCCGGCGTCAGGGCACTCAAGGCCTTCAGACATGTGGAGAGGACATAGGCAGCCACGAACATGACCTTGTCTGTGCTTCGGGGCTCCAGTTTCTTCACTTGGAAAATGGGAATAGATGGAGATTTCCTAGTTATCCCAGCACTGTTTCTCTGAGAGATGGGTCATTTACTTAGAACAACGTTGTGCCACCTCTTCTGGGATGTTCTGAATGGCCTCAGAGCAGTCCAGGCCTAGCACCTGGCACCCTTTTAGGATCTTAGGCTATTGCTTTCAGCTCTTTTGCCCCACATTCAGAGAAACGCAGTGCAGAAAACCAAGTATGAGGCAGCAGATGGGATATCTTCAAACCCAATAGCTTCGCTATAGACAGCTATAATACACCCTTCCACCACATCATAGTGAATATAGCCTTCCTTTTTGGGTAAAACATCACCTTTTCGTACTCTGTCCCACTTTAGTAAAATATCACTATTATTATATTTTAAGATACCGAGTTTTTCCCAGTATGTAGATAAAAAAGTTTTTCTTAAGGCTGTCTCATATTGACTTACTGATCCTGATAAACTTAAATTTTTTTTAAAGTTTATTTATTTATTTTGAGAGAGAGTGTGTGAATGGGGTAAGGGCAGAGAGAGAGGGAGAGAGATTTCCCAGCAGGCTCCACAAGGACACAGTGCAGAGCCTGATGCTGGGCTCGAACTCAACTGTGAGATCATGACCTGAGCCAAAATCAAGAGTCGGATGCTTATCCGACTGAGCCCCCAGGTGCCCAAGATCCTGCTAAACTTTTTGGGTCTAAACAGGTATTTTGGCTTTTGAAGAACTGTAGGAGCATCACATGCATTTTATTCTGAGTTTTCATATGACAGCACAGGTGGATCAGTCCTAATTGCTGTGTTTCTGCATTGTCTAGGTGGCTTTATGTGTCAGTGCACAAAGCTTGTGAAGTCTTAATGCCTTGGGTATAATAGTGACCTAAAAGAGCCAGGCTGGCGGTTTTGTTCTCTCTGCCTGTGGGAATGTGTTTGTCTCCTAACTGTGCATTCTCCACAAGTTAATAGTGGCCCCTGGTCCAGCAGGCTTACACTCAGGCTGGCCTCTTTTCTCCCACCACAATTCCTAGTTGGGAGTGACCTTCTCAACAGCTTTTACTTTGGTCCCACTAATCCTCTCCTTGGGTCATTTTCATTCCTTCTTGAATGAGTATGGAAGTCTCTGGACCATCTCTCAGATTCTACACTCTTTCCAACCTGATACATGGCTGCTTCCCTCCTGGACTTGCCTTTTGGTACATCTGATGGAGCCACCAGCTCTCCCCAACCCCCCTTGCCTACCTGTCTTGCAAGCCCACCTTTCCAGCCTGTTCCCTAACTTTTGTGCCAGCGTAAAGCTGCTGAAGCATACTTTCTCTGCTCCTAGGATGCCTTCCCCCTGGCCAAAGACTCCGCTCAGGTGATGCCACCGCAGGGAAGCCCTCCCTAAATGCCACTCCCCTTGGTTTGCTTTCTCATGCAGGTCCTTGCACTTTGGTTCCCACCAGACTACCATTTCAATATTTGTTCACATCTGTGTCTTAGGATGGTTTTCCTTAACTACATACTTCATCTTAGTGGCCTCAAAGCCTGGAGCCCTGTAAGTCTTGGCTGAGCCCAATTAGACTCTGCAGCCTTCCTGTTAAATCCTGTATTAAGTGATATATTTTAGGAAGTGGATTGGAGAGATGAGAGCACTGAGCCCCAGTGTCCTCTCCTTAGCACGCTTTTGCACATGCTGTTCCTGTCTGTGTTCCTTTTCTTTACCCCTCAGCGTCCCTTCTCTGCTCGAGCAGCACTTCCTGCAGGAAGCCTTCCCTGCCCCCACCTCCCTGCATCAGTTCTTCCAGAAGTTGCTTCCAGAGGACTGGCCAGTGAATACTGGTGAACAGTGACTTGGGCATTCGATTCATGTCTGAGTCCCCTACCAGATAGTGGTGTTTAGCCCGTAGATGTTGGTCTCAGTTATGAGGTTGCTTACAGTCTAGTTGGGGCCATGCAGACATACAAGAAGGGTCGATTGTGTGTGAGGCAACCAGGAGACAGTTTCCTGTGGGTCTAGGTCACATGGAACCTGAGAAGGGGACACCAGGGTGGAAAAATGAGCCCTGAAGGAGGGGCAGGATCTGGGTGCTGCCGAGGAACTGAGCAAATGACCCCCTTGATCTCCATGGAGCATTTGTTCCACGAACTCTTGCCCCTGCAGGAATGTGTATTTTCCCAGGACTTGCAAGGTAGACCGCAGCCAGCTAACCCACAGGAGCTCTGCTAACACACCTCTCTGAGGAGCCGGCCTGGTTTAAGTGGTCAGATTTCACAACCTCCCCATTATTAGTGGGACAATTAAGGGGCTGATACCATCTTGAACACAGCTCAGTGTTTTAGAAATGAGTTGTGGGCACACTTCCTCAACTGCTTAAAAAAAAAATCTCTTAGGGCCCTTGCCAGGTAAACTATTGGAGTAATAAATAGTTTTCCCAAAGAAGTAACAATTTCTAAAACTTCCTGAGGGGCTAGCATCCTCATTTACACTGGACCTTAACTCTTGTTTCTTGATAGTGGAATGATTGTGTTTGTGATGGGTAACTTTATGTCAATCAGTTGCTTTGAGGTCCCCCCCCCCCTCCCCTGTCTTGCTGGTTGTTTGAAAAGCATTTATGGAACAAAGAATTAGGCATCAGCTTCCACAGGTTTTTATTTAGTGGCATTTTCTGCAGTGGAGAAGGAGGGAACAAGAATGCCTTCCTGGCTAGGTGAGGTACATCTTCTCTGGTCTTTTATCTCTGAAACAAATGTCTAGCCTGCAAAAAGCCTGCTCCTTCAGGAATTCAGGAAGCCAGAATGCTGGCATCGTCTTTACAATGAAGTGCAAGTTTCCCATTTAAGGCAAATAACTTCATTTCGAAAGGTAGGAAGGAATAGGGTGGTACTTGGAAAAGAAGTTCCAGCTGGTTAAAATTTAGGTCCTGATAAAAGTCCAATCCAAGAACTCTCCTTGGCTGTGGGCCCAGGCATGTTTATTTGATTCTGAATTGGATGCGTTTTCATTCACTTGCAGCTCATGGCTCCCCAGCCTGCATCTGGTCGGCCTGTCTTGCGGCCATGTCTTCCATGTTGTACATGCTCTTGTGTCTCTTACAGAATTCTTTGTTAAAAATGACTCAGCCCTGGTTGACACATTTTTCAGAGAGACGTTTTTATAAGAACTGCAATGCTTCCCTCCGGCTTGTCTTGCCATGTTAATTGGGAATTCTGTGAGCCCAAGTCCACCTTTCTTGAACCGCCCTCCCTTGTCTCCCCTCCCCCATCCATCCCTTCGACCCCCAAGAGCCCCTGCAGTGCCTGGGGCATTGTGCTAGTTATTAACAAGGGGATACAGCTGGGTGGATGAGAACAGCAAGTAAGTACCGGCTGTGGACCCTTTCCTGCTGAACACAATTTCTCAAAGTGAAGTCCGGGAGCTTCCACTGTCAGGATTGCCTTGGGAGCTTGTTAAAAGGCAGATTCAAAGATAATGCCTCCAGAATGGGAGTGAGATGGGGGTTCAGTTCTTCTGATGCACTCTCAATGATGAGAGCCATTTCTTTCAGAAGACCAGGCTTCCCCAGGCCAGATGAGGGAGAGAGAAGCCACATTCTAAACATTTAAAATCAGTTTGACTTTAAAGTACTTCTCTGGACTTAGAGAGGAAGTGGAGACTGTCAGAGCCTCCGACCAGTGAGAAGGGTCAGGCTGGCTAAGGGGATCCTGGGGAGGCAGCTGGGCAGGTCACCCTGGTTTGGGTGGGTGCCTTTAGCCTGGGGTTGAAGGGGAGGTCACGAATGAAGGGGACCCTGACTTCCATGGGTTCCTCCCCAGAACAGCTGGGCTTGTCTGGAAAACAGTCTTAGGAAAGAGTAGGGTAGGATCCAAATCGTATTCTCTGCAGTTCAAACCTTACAGCGTCCCTACAAAGGAAAGAACTGCTAATGCTTTCCTAAGTCTTTATTTTAAGTTGAGTATTTTTCATGCTTCATTTGGCCTAAAATGTGTGTGTGTGTGTGTGTTTAAGCTTTTAGACCCTCTTTTCCCCTTATTGGTCCCTGAGCTTTTCACACACCATGCCCAGCAGATGTCTGCTGCTGCTGGGGCCACCCCATCAGCAATTAATTGTACCTTTTCGTTTCTTACTGCCTTTACCTCTGATGGATGAGTTTTTAGGCTTCAGGAAGCTCGCCCCCACCCCCAACTCCTCAGTTTATAAGAGTATGGGCGGAGAGGCAAGGGCTCAGGTACCCCTAGAAGCTTGACAGGCTGGGGTGGAGGACAGTGCCCTCGCAGGAGACCTCTCTCCTGCACCCTACCCTGGTAGCTGAGACCTTTTCTGTTTCACGTCTCCCCCAGATTTGGAGGTTCCCCTGCCCCTCAGCAAGCTCAGGGGGCCTGTCTGTGCTGGTGCCACGGGCCCCATCTCCCAGCAGCCTGACTTGCTCGTCTTGTGGGAGGCAATGTCCTTCTGGGCAGTGTTTGTCTTGGCTGCTGGGACATTCTGAATGGTCCTGACACACGATTAGGTGACTGATGGCCCCACAACACATTGTCTCCTCCAGGGCCCCGGGGCCTTTGAAGCTCTTCCCTGTGGGAAGTAAAGAGACTATTTGCTCTATTAAAATGCCTTGGTATTTCCTCTGTTTAACCACAGGCCACTTCCTCTCTGCCACTCTAAACCCGGCAGGGCCACCGGCTGATTGAAAAGACACAAACCCAGGAGTGAGCACATCCTATTGAAACAGATAGTCTTACTGCAGATTAAAGCGGGGGCACATCTCTAAGAAGAAACCAAACCTAAGGGGGAAACGCTAGAGAAGCTCCTTATCTTGCTGGAAATGTAGCTTGTTGACACAATTCGCACTTCAAGTTCTGAGTACAGAATTTTGGTTTGTTTGTTTGTTTTTAAGAAGAGAAGCCAAAATTGTAACCAAATCAAAGAGTTTTTATCTAGTGTGGCAGGTTACAGGCATACAGTCAAGTGGATTTCTCATTGTGTGAGTTGGAAACTCTTCATTATCTGGGAAGAGCATGATGTCTTCATAGAAAACCATGCCAGGCTTATTCTCTACTTGCAGATTCTGTCTGCTGGTTTCATGTGCTCAGAAGTCAAAGTAAGAAGTTTGTAGCTGAATAATACCAAAAAAGCCTCTGGAGAGACTGTCCCTCAACCTTTCCCAAGCAGTTTCTTGAGAAAGTTTAATAACACCAGGCGTGAAACTAAAAATTACCTAAGTAACAAAGGCAGAAGATTTAAACCCTGTCTATACCCTGTCTTTGTGAGGGGCCTAACTAAGGAATAACTAGCTAGTTTCTAATGGAGACTATTATTTTAACATTTGCAACTCCATTGTTCAAAGCATCTGTGATAAAAACGGCTTCTCTTTTCTTTGGTTCCTTGTTTGGAAATGTTGGGGGAAGGTGGATGTAGCTAATTAAGGCTACAACATTTAAAGGGGGGACTTAATAGGTACCAGCTGTCCTCAACAAATCACTGGGTGGATGACAAAATAAAGATGTGATGTGAACACACATGTAATTCTCTTCTAAAACGGAAGTTGGTCTATAAATTGTCTGATTTAATAGCATGAATGGAAACTAACTCCATTAAAAAACTACTGTGTGCTTTTAAGAAGCATTTATTTTATAGTAAACCTAACGGTAAAATGTCTTATTTGCATAAGGCTGGTACCTTAAGAGTTGAAAGGGCAGTAGACTGCAAGTATTGGAAATTTTATAAATTGTAATTTTACTGTATGTTCCTTCATTCCAAACCTGAACTAATAGACATTAATCATGAGGCTTTTTTAATTAAAATTACTACATTGTAGGAAAGCTTGCTTGAACTTATCAGAGATGTCCTACAAAACTGAAGCAACAACTTTGAAAGGGAATGGAAATTGATAGCATTAATTAAATGTTTGAGTGGCTATTTACATTTCACACATTAAATGAACACTTCAAATGAATCCTTTTGCAATTGCAAGGGATTAGGCTTTAAATATAACCTTTTTTAGATTTAAAAAGTACTTCATTCCCTTAAAAACTAGGAGTTTTTCCAAGTGTTCTCATTTGTCAGTTTTTTTTTCATTTCTCAGTTTTGTAGATTCCGCCCCCCCCCCCCCCCCCCCCCCCCAGTGAATGGTCACCCTTTAAAAAATGCTGGCTGTGGCCCCAGACTTCTGTTCTGAGATGGGGATAGAGGGAAGGTTTCCTTGGAACGAAGAAGTACATTTTCCTGAGACAGGCCATATGGTTTAAAAACCCTTTCTCTGTGATTTTATTCTGTCCAGGTGATTTCTGGTTTTTCCTCTCCTGAAATGCCCCCCCAATCCCCCCCCCCCCGCCTTTCATCAGAGGAAAATACAATGCAATCCAGACCAATGCAGGAGCGTTCAGCCCTAGCAAGTGTGGTCCCTGCTAAGTGACAGTTTATCTCTGCCTTCCTCTCAAGGTCGCTCTGGCTAGGACACAAGCATTCACATGGTTAGGAGTTATTGTAACTGCTCAATATCTGAAGTTCAAGAAGACTTACATGGAGTGAGGAGGCAAGTCAGGGTTTTTTTGAGCAGCTACTCTGTGTCAAGTCTCAGTGTGGTTCTGTAGTTACTTATGTTTTCCAGGGAAAGGACAAAGATGGTAGGACCAGGTCAGGTCCCCCTGTCTGCAGTGGCTCCCCACCCAGCTGAGGCTGCAAGAAAAAGGGATTGGGGCCTAGAGACGGGGAGGTGCAGGAAGGATTCCAAGGTACAGGGAACTCTCTGCACCTCCCCACTCCTCCCAGAGAAACATGAACCACAGTTTCTGCTGCTTCTCATCCTAGAACATTCCAGCTTATGCAGTTGCCAGTGTGAGAAGCTGGGTAATGATGTGCCAGTGCCTGAGGCACTGCTTGGCACCCACCTTTGGAAATCTGGCTTTTTAGCCCATGTAACTCTGATCTCTTGCTCTGCCTCAGTTTCCCCTGCTTTGGAAGAGGCTCACCTTTCTGAGGCTTCTCCACACTGTGTTTTCCTCCTTCAGCCTCTCCATGTGAACATCACCTGTGCCAGAAAGCATGCATTTAGTAAAGTCAGACCCACCCCATCATGCCTCCAGATTTAGTAAGAATGCATCCAGCCTTTTGCAGTGATGCATTGAAGAAAAAGTGGAAACTTTATTTGTTTATGAAGAAGAAGCTTCATTTGGATGGTTCATAGGAGGCTTAGAAGAAGGGATTGGATGGCCAAAGGAGGCAGGCCCTGTCTGTGAGTGCATCCAGGAGGTGGGGGGATCCTTTGAAAGAAAAGTGTGGCTGAAAGAAAGAAGTGGCAAAGCTGGGGGATGGGGTGGGGACAGGATTATGTGGTGCCTTGAATTTTGCCTGTGTGCACCTGTCAAGAATGATGAGGCTTGGCAGGTTTCTCCAGCAGATGAGTGGTTTGATAAGAGTGACCCTCAGTGACCATTTCTTTATTCAGTGAGTATTTGGTGTTTTCTATGAACTGCAACTGGTTTCTGGAACATAGAGACAAGTAGAACAACAATACCAACCTGACCACCCTGTTTAAAATAGCAACCTGCCCTCTTTCCCTTACTTTGCTTTTCTCCACAGAACTTTTCACAATGAGACACACATGGTGTTTTCTGTCTGTCTCCCCCACCTCGGGGTCGGCTGCGTGAGGGCTGGGCCCGTATCTGTTTTGTTCCGTGCTGCAGCAGGAGATCAGTGGCCGGCACATCGTAGGTTTCTCCTGCTTGTTCCTTGAATGACCAAGTGCTCTTCAGGAAATTAAAATCAGCCAGGAGAGGGATGGTGGCACAAGCGGATGATCTCAGGCAGTCTCTCTGACCAGGTGGCACAGAAGGCGAGTGATTGTCATACAGATTTCCTCGGAAGTTCTGTAGTTTCTTTTCCTCAACATTAGTGCATCATGTGGCATTAGGTGCTGAGAGTTAGCATAAAATATGCTCCACTTATTCACATAATGGATTATTGGCACCATGTGCCCATCCTGGCCAATTGCTGGGCTGCCGGATGACTGAGGTGGCGATTGGGCCGGTATTGGATGGGGATCCCACTTTGTAAAGTGTTGGTTGCCTCCAGAGAGGATGTTTGGACCGCACAATTTACACTGCACTGTGGATTAAAAAAAAAAAAAAATGTAAAAAGTTACCACTCAGTGCTAACGACGCATCCTGGTTTTGGACTTTATGAAATGACGTGGGAGTGTTTCTCACTCCCAGGCAGCAGCCCCCAGCTGGTATGAAAACCCTGTCTTTTTAACAGAGGTACACGTCTCTTTCTGTTTCATCCCCTCTGGTTGTGAACACGTTTCATTTTCTGAAGTCACCAGACGGTCCATCCAGAATCAAAGATGCTCTTTGCCTTCTTTCCAGGGCTGTGGGTTTGCCGGCCAGCTGTGGTAATGAGTTTTTGCTCTGCTTTGATTTTCATGGCTTGCCTCCCTGTGGGAGGAACTAGATATTTCTGATCTTACCTCTGCTCATATTCAGATCCAGCCAAGCAGTCAGTGACTTCCCGGGCTTTTTTGTGGGAGACTGTGGGAAAGGTCCTGGTTGGCTGGCTATGAATTAATGAAATCCTTAGAAGGCTTCACTAAAGATAGCTCCTGTGGCTTAAAAAAATAGCATTGCCTTTTTAATTTGAGAAAGAGGTCATGGAGTTTTACTGAAATTAAGCAGAGAAAATGTAACATCTGGTTGTGCTGCCCCAAGGCTGCTTCGGGGCGGCGGGAGGGAGCCGTGCTTTGGTTCCCAGTGTCTGACTCGCCCAAGGTGACAGTCACCCAGGTCCCTCATAAGGCTGCCTCTCTCATTGTTCTGCCTGGGTTTTGAAGTCCTTAGCAGACAGAAATTCTACCCCCACATCTTTTCACTTGAGCACATTTCCCATTTACTGAGCTTTCTTCCTTTTTACTCAAAGGGTCACACTTTTTTTTTTTTTTTAAGTGCATAGTTTTGGAGTTGGTCAAGACGAGTGTAATTATTGCTTTTATCTCATTAAAGAAAGATGAGGGTGGATAATGGGAGAGACTTTGGACGGAAAGTGGGGGGTTTTAAAGAGCTGTTCTAAGAAGTTTTTAAATTAGTAGGCTTTCTGACATGAGCAGAAAGAGAATGATAAATTGCAGGAGAGTTTTAGGGAAAGGCATAAAACAGATTTTAAAGGACCTATGACTTTTTTAAAAGTAGAAACATGAACGTCTTGAATGTCTTAAATGTCTGCTGTGTGCACATCTCCACCCCCCTTGCCCAGTGAAGTAACTAATAAGTCATGTTATGTTTTTAAATTTTTATCTTTATTCTGGATCTATGCTGTGTGATGACTTTATGTAATTTTCCTATAAAAAACATTAGTAATATTTTGGGCATATATTTTCTGAAACTAAACAGGAAGATTAAATTGTTGCTGTGTAGGTGGGCCAGTCACTGGTGCCTGGGCTTCTCTTTACTTTCCCTCCTGTATTTTGAATTCTGAAAATTTTCAAGCCTATAGAAAGTTTGAAAGCATGGTAAAATGAACACCTATTTCCCCTTTGTCTAGACTCACTAGTTCCTTGCCACACGTCCCTCAGTTGTCTTACATAGAGTCCTTCATGATTTCTTTCTGAATCACATTCCAGATTCAGACAAGGATCATTCATTGCTTTTACATAGACACAGACATCCTGTCTCCTTTAATTGAGGACAGTCCTTTCACCTATTTCTTTGGTCCTTTGTAACACACACATTCTGAAGGGTCAGGGTTACTTGTGGTGTAGACAGTCCCAGTTAGATTTCTGATTGTTTCCTCACGATTAGGGTCAAGTTAAATATTTTGGCAAGATCCCTGTAAAGGTGATATGGGGACGTTGATATGTTACATATCAATAGGTTACAAATATGGGTGGAGTTGCAGCGATGAGCAAACTTTGGTTTTTCTACTTGAAATTGTTGCCCACAGAGACCTTTCCAATGGTTTAACGCAGTTCAGTCTTGTATTGTCTTTTTTAAAAAAGCGATGCCGGGGCACCTGGGTGGCTCAGTCGGTGAAGCGGCTGGCTTCAACTCAGGTCATGATCTCCCGGTTCCTGAGTTCGAGCCCCGCATTGGGCTCTATGCTGACAGCTCAGAGCCTGGAGCCTGCTTCAAATTCTGTGTGTGTGTGTGTGTGTGTGTGTGTGTGTGTGTGTGTCTGCCCCTCCCCACTGGCTCGTTCTCTGTTTCTCAAAAAAGATGAATAAACTTAAAAAAAATTTAAAAAAACAATAAAAAGCTGGTGCTTTACATTAAGGCTTCCCTTTTACTTTGCTGAGAGTCCAAAATGCAGGGTGTCATGTAATCTCTTTGCTTAAAGACTATTTGAAATCAACTGTGCTCTCAGGAGTGTGGTGTCTGGAGAATGTTTAAGGCTTTTGCTATTCACACAGGCTTGTTGCAAACAGTTGTAGATATCGCCCTCAGCGACTGGGAACTGAGTTCCTATTAAAACCTCTATTTGGCTCAGGCAGGTTTACGGTTGAATGCATCCTCACACCAAAATTCAGCCATTACTTTCCTTTGTGCTAAGAAAACATTGAACTTTATTTCCAGTAAAGGTCACTTCACTCAAAACATGTCCTCAAAGTCAGTTTCCAGCCCTTTGGTTCTGTGATTGCCTAGTGTCTAAATTATTTTATTAGAGTCCCTCACAGACCGTTACATTAGTTTAACATGAATTACTATCTTCTCCCTAATTACATGGCTTTTCTTTCTTTTCTTTGTCCTTACCCCAGATGTCAGGGCGTGTAAAGTAAAAGAGGTGTAAAGTTAATATTGATTATTTTTCAAAGTAAGTTAAAACGTCAGAAGGTGACCAGTTGTTATTCTTACAGGGTACCAGGAAAGCGGCAGAGACAAACCCTCCATCTTTTATTCATAAGTCCGGGGAGACGGGGAGGGCGCAGGCGGGCCTGTGTGCCCGGCGTTTGTTCAGCTTTCAGGACCGGGCCTCCTCCCCTGCTGGCCGTGAAATGTCATGCCGAGTTGTAATAGTGGGACATTCAGCATGCAGAGAATGGGCCGCAGAGGTTCAACTTTGCTTTTCATTTTCTTTTCTGGCACCAGGTCCCTAGTCCCCTCCTTGGCCTGACAGTAAAAGGCCAGAAAGCAGCAGTCTGGAGGCTGGCAGGGATGCGGTGCAGCCCAGCCCAGGGCCGGCTCCTGTGCTGGAATGCGCTGGACACAAAGGCCCGGCCAGGGTGTGCCTCAGGAGGGGGTGGCGGTTTGCCTTTGCTGAGGCTAGTGGGCTGTGGTCACAGGGGAGAGCGTTCTTGTTTCCATGGCTGTGCTGCCTCTGGTTTCGGTGGGAGAGGGGGTGCAGAGTGCTTCTGATTTTCAGAAATCACTCGGGGCTCACCATTTCTGTGCAGAGGGAGGCACTGGGGTAGAGAGCTGAGGCCGCGAGACTCCGAGGGCTCAGACCCGTACTTTGGATAAAGAGAAATCAGACAGCATTTGCTAATAAGCAGGCCTAGAATTTGATTTAGAGCAATAGTTCTCAATTGGGGGTGATTTGGAGAATCCCTGGAGACATTTTGGTTGTCACAATGGGGAAGAGGTTTGCTACTGGCTTTTTGTGGGTAGGGGCCAGGGATGCTGGCCAAACACCCTGAAATGCACAGGCCGGCCCTCCCCAGTAAAAACTTACCCAGCCCAAGGTGTCAGTAGTGCTGAGGTTGACAGACCCTGATTTAGGGGTCCCATTTTAGCATTTGAATTTCTCAGCTCACTTAGCCTTATAACACTTTTCAACTTCCTTTCTATTTCACAGAAGCTGCTGGTTCTATAAATCTGCATTCAGGATGAATTTCTATTAAACTCTCCAAGACATATGATTTAACTATTGTGGTGCTCCTGGAAAGATATGCCCTGAATGCAACTACTATTAAATGCAAAAGACGATTTTTTTTTTTTTGCCATAATTTGATCAAAGTAGCATAACCTGTGCCTCTGTTTTTGTTACTCACTGATGGTCTGTGGATAACATTACATTTTTTCAGCATGAAACCCAACACTTCAAATCCCTAAAGCAGTCTCAAATTTATGGTTAATAAAAGCATTTATTGTACTGGATGTCATCTGTTATATCACTCTGGGGCTAGAAACTGGCAAGCAGTGGACAGGAAATATTTTCATTTCAAATCGCTTCAATCTTATGGTCTAGGGGCAAAAGTGTCTGATTTCAGGAAAGCCACGGTGAATAGTATAGTAATGAATGCATTTTTAGTTGATTAAGCAGGCATTCTCTCCCTTTCAAACAGTCTTCTCTCTTTGGCTTGGTGGGGCTAAATAAACATGCGATGTTAAATGATAGCATTTCTTGTGTTGGCCATGCTTTTCCTTTGATCATCTTAAACTTTTCAAAGTGTTTTCCAGGAATCCTCAGCAGAGCTGAGGCAAGCTGGACAGAGTGGCTACACTCAAGTGTTGACCCTCTTTGTAATAATTGTTTACTTTCTGAGCAGAGGACGTTTTCTGGGATGATGTTGACTCTTCCGAATTCCCCTTTAAAAATGGAATTTGGCACCTAGCCCTTGGGATCATGAATTTAGGAGGAGAAAGCAGTTTGACTTTTTTTTTTTTTTAATTTTCTATGGCTGCAATTTTATTGTAATTTGCGTCCTGATCCCCCACATCCATCAGATAAATAGTCAAAGTAAGGAGAGTTCCATCCAAAGGTAGCCCTGTGTGGTGATGATGTATCCAGGACAGGGTACCTTTTGTCATGGCTGCTCAGTGCCTTTGAACATATTATCTGAATCATCGCTTCCCAGAGAACCTTGGAGGTAGGCAATTATTTCTGATGTGGTTCCTTTTTTTTTCCAGATGAGGATTCCATGGCACAAAGAGCCAGGAAGGGATTAGGATGGCAGGCCACGTGACTCGGAAAGGCCTCTCTCTGCCAGAAACCAGAGTCACAGGGTTCTTACCCTGCCCGTGCCCCCAGCAGCCTAGCTCACCCTGCCTTCCGATCACCCAGCCTGCGATGGATGTCTGCCATGTGCAGCAGAGCAGCTAATGGGGGTGGGAAGAGAGCAAGTCTAGATACCAGAGAGCTCTCTGCAGATAATTAAATTAAACTAGGATTCGGAGTTTACCCCAGAAGTTCCCGAACCTGGCTGAATATCAGAATCACCTAAGGAACATTTTGGGAGGGGGGGAGGGGGGGAAATCCCGACCTGCTTAAGTGAGAGTTTCAGGAGAAGGCCAAGAATCTGAGGTGTTTTTTTAGGAAGCTGCCAGATCAGTGGTTGCCAGGGTTTTTGGGGTGGATGCAGGATTTGACTACAAAGGGGCTGTCCAAGGGAATTTTGGGGGGTATGATGGAACTGTTTGGTATGCTGAGTGTGGTGGTGGATACACAAATGTAAACATTGATAAATGTGTAAACTCATGGAAATGTTCATCTTACTAGGTCTAAAAACACAACAACAACAACAACAAAAAACTCAGGGGTGCCTGGGTGGCTCAGTTGGTTAAGCCTGCTATACTCTTGAGTTCTGCTCAGGTCATGATCTCGTGGTTTGTGGCATTGAGCCCTGCATCTGGCTCTGTGCTAACGGCATGGAACCTGCTTGGAATTCATTCTCTCTCTCTCTCTCTCTCTCTCTCTCTCTGCCCCTCCCCTGCCCACACGTGCATTCTCTCTCTCTCTCTCTCTCTCTCTCTCACTCTCTCAAAATAAATAAATATGCTTTAAAAAATGGGGGTGCCTGGGTAGCTCAGTCAGTTGTCTGACTCTTGATCTCAGCTCAGGTCATGATCTCACGGTTGGTGAGATTGGGCATCGGGCTCTGCACTGACAGCATGGAAACTGCTCTTGCTCTCTTTCTCTCTCTGTCTCTAAATAAATGCTAAAAAAAAAAAATCCAAAAACCTGCCCAGGTGAAACTGAGCTGTCACCTTGGTGTCAGATGAGGTGACAGATGGTGCCTGGTGACAGCTAGGAAAAGTTGTCCACCTGTGAGAGAATGACACCTGGAACTGCAGAGGCAGGTGGGTGAGTGCTGAAACCTCTTAGCTCAGTGCTGTCTAGTAGAACTTTCTGTGGTGATGGACATGTTTTTTTCTCTGCACTATGCAGTTCAGTAACTATTAATCACTTGTGGCTATTGAGCACTTGAAATGTGGCTAGTGTAACTGAGGAACTGAATTTTAAATTTTACTCAAATTACATTTAAATAGCTACACATGGCTAGAGGCTACCATGTTGGACAGCTTGCCCTTGGAGGCAGATGTTGCCATACTGGGGGCGGGGGGGGGGGGGGGGAAGCTTTGGCTTGGGGCCAGGTGCACACGGAGCCCAGTGATTCGTTATGTTTGAGGGACAATAGTAAGTCATTCTAAGTAGAGAGCAAAACAGGAACATGGACAGGATGTGTAGGTTGATAAGGACAGGGAAAAAGGAACCTTGGAATGAAGACTGATGCGGGATCTGCCCAGGCAGAGGACATGCTTGCTGAGCAGAGGAAAATGATTTTCTTTCCCTAGTGCAGATCAGATAGCACGGACTTTGGCCCACTTTCTTGTCCATCTTAAAAGATGCAGCAGTTAGTTTGGATGCTCTTTAATTGTGCTGCTGTTCGCCTGAGGTGATCAGTTATTCAGGAAGCCATTGGAGGGTCCAAAGGAGTGATGTGCAGACAGTGTCAGGGAATGTCTGTGGCCTGGCTGGGGATGTGCTGGGCCCACCTGGCAAACTAGAGAGAGTGTAATGAAGAACCATGTGGGCCTATCCTGCTCCTCTTCGGGGAATGAGATCCTATAAAAATTGCATTTGGGGCATAAACCTCCATATTGGCTTATGTTCAGACACTTTTTTTTTTTTAATGTTTATTTATTTTTGAGAGAGAGCATGAGAAGGGGAGGGGCACAGAGGGGGACAGAAGATCTGAAGCAGGCTCTGCACTGACGGCAGAGAACCTGATGTGGGGCTTGAACTCACAAATTGTGAGATCATGACCTTTCTCAAAGCCGGATACTCAAGTGGCTAAGCCACCCAGGTGTCCCCATTCAGACACTCTTAAACTTCTCTCTTCCAGCCCCCATGGAGTTATGTTATCTTAAATAGTGTTAAATTTTCAAATGTGTTATAAAAGAGTGAGATTCTGAGAGTGTGGCCTCTGATGAGTGCAAACCAAATGGTAACAAATAATGTTCCATTTGCAAACGTATTTGGTCTTAAATAAATTTACTAAATGGCTAACAAAAATTTCATGAGGTCTGGGCTTAGGAGGTTTGGTTAATCTGATTTAAAAATAAGAATGCCTAGCATGTCAACTATACTTCAATAAGAAAGTAAAAATAGGGGCACCTCGGTGGCTCGGTCAGTTAAGTATCTGACTCTTGATTTTGGCCCAGGTCATGATCTCATGATTGTGGGATCGAGCCCGATGTTGGGCTCAACACTAGGCATAGAGCCTGATTAAGATTCTCTCCCTCTGTTCCTTTCCCCTGCTTGTACTTTCTCTCTCTCTCTCTCTCTTTCTAAAATAAAAAAAGAAAATAAATGCCTAAACGAGGGAGAGGTTTAAAATTAGTGGAGCTATTCCTTTATTTTTATATAAAAACTTTACTTCTTTGGATCCAGAAGAGAAGGACATTCTGAATCATAGGATCTTGAGGCAGGGTTTCCTTGTGTTACCTTTACAAATCAGTAACTTCAATCTAGTGGGGGGAAAAAAACAGGGCTTAATGAACATTAAATGTGGTTCTTCCACTCTTGAACACACAAATGCATCTTGCTGCAGGGTTATGAGAACTGAATTTATTTTTTATGGTTATTTTTTACTTAACTTTACTTATAATTTACTTAAATTTTTTTTTTAACTTTGTTTTTGTTTTTAGTTTCAGGTGTAAAATTTAGTGATTCAACACTTCACACAACACCCAGTGCTCATCACAAGTGCCCTCCTTAATCCCTATCACCTATTTCACCCATCCCCCACCCATCTCCCCTCTGGTAACCATCAGTTCTCTATAGTTAAGAGTCTGTTTCTTGGTTTGCTTTCTCTCTCCCTTTTTTCCCAATGATCATTTGTTTTGTTTCTTAAATTCCACAGGTGAGTGAAATCATATGGTATTTGTCTTTCTCAGATGACTTATTTTGCTTAGCATAATACCCTCCACTAACTCCATCTACTTTGCTGTAAATGGCAAGGTTTCATTCCTTTTTATGGCTGAGTAGTATGCCATTATATATATACACACATATACATTCATCTTCTTTATCCTTTCATCAGTTGATGGACACTTGGGCTGTTTCCATAATTTGGCTATTGTTGATAATGCTGCCATAAACATCAGGGTGCATGTATCCCTTCAAGTTAGGTAAATTTGTTTTCTGAAGACATTTCCATGTATTGATATAGTTCACAGACATGTCACTGCCACTGGCCATATAATACTTTCATGTTGTGTGCTGGCCCTTTGCTGGCCCTTTAGCCCCATTGATGAAGCATTTGTGCCATTTCCAAAATTTTGCCATTATCAAGCTGCTTGAACGTGGTCATGCAGTCTGGTTTCCTGCCTGCCCCCTTTGCCATTTTGGTTAGTTCGCTTGGCATATGTCCCCCATGAGGAAAGTTTTGTAGGTCTTACTGCATGCTTGTTTGCCAGCTTGTCCTGTATAATGACAAAGAATTGTGTTTGGGAAGAGGGAAGATTTGGTTTTCAAATCCCATCTCTGCCATTTGCTGTCATTTATGACCTTGGGCAATTTTCTTCATTTGTAGAATGGGTTAACAGTTTATCCCCCACATTGTTTTGAGACTTAATAAGATACTGTCTTTAAAACATTTCACTTTGCACCGAGCCCCATAGCAAGTGCTTAGTCATTGGTTGGCAGTCTGTTATCAGAGGAATAAGTGTGCTCATTTTTCACATCCTGGAAAATATGGACATTTATAATCCTCATTTACTCATTGTTATTTTGGGTGTACCTTATACTTGTTTTATTATGCATTTATTAGAGAAGGCCTAAATCTTTCCACCTGATGATTTACCTTCTGAGTAAGTTTTGTTGCTTTTAAGTCTGGTAGT
Source organism: Lynx canadensis (assembly GCF_007474595.2). Classification (NCBI taxonomy): domain Eukaryota; kingdom Metazoa; phylum Chordata; class Mammalia; order Carnivora; family Felidae; genus Lynx; species Lynx canadensis. The sequence continues at coordinate 25,120,352 of NC_044304.2, read as the reverse complement.
TTTAAGATTTCTAAAAAAATGTGTATTTTAGAGAGAGAGATAGTGTGAGTGGGGGAGGGGCAGAGAGGGGGATAGAGAATTTGAAGCAGGTTCTGGGCTGACAGCAGAGACCCCGATGTAGGGTTTGAACACATAAACCATGAGATCATGATCTGAGCTGAAACCAGATGCTTAGTTGACTGAGCCACCAAGGTGCCCCTAAGTCTGGTAGTTTTAAAGTGAGGTGTGGGTGAGATGTTGCTTAGTAGAGAATATTAAGGGAAGATGTTTAAGTGAACATGAGGGTTTTTTTTTTTAAGTTTATTTATTTTGAGAGAGAGAAGGAGACAGCAAGTGGGGGAGGAGCAGAGAGAGATGGGGACAGGGGATCCGAAGCTGGCTCTATGCTGACAGAAGAGAGCCCGATGTGGGGCTCAAACTCACAAACTGTGATATCATGACCTGAGCTGAAGTTGACACTTAACCGACTGAGCGTCAGGCACCCCTACCTGTGTGTGTATCTGTGTGTGTGTGTGTGTGTGTGTGTGTGTGTGTGTGTGTATTTAAAGTTTATTTATCTTGAGTGAGAGAGAGTCTGCACAAGTGGGGGAGGGGCAGAGAGAGAGACAGAGAGAGAATCACAAGCAGGCTCCACACAGTCAGTACAGAGCCTGTGTGGGGCTAGATCCCATACGCTGAGATCATGACCTGAGCTGAAATCAAGAATTGGACACTTAACCGACTGAGCCACCCAGGCGCCCCAACTAACTGGAATTTAAACAGAAAAGAAATAGAGACCAAAAAAAAAAAATTCTTACACAGAAGACTTTATTTTTTACAGTGTGTGCCCCGTCAGCTGCAGTGGGCATTGTTGTTGTGCCTGTGTTGTTTACCGGGAGGTGCCCAGGGTATCCCTCTGCTTCATCTTTAGCATTTCCTGTGCACTTTCCAGTTTGTTCACATGGCCAGAGGCCCCTTTGCATCACTCGTTTTTTAACATTGCACTACTGTTAATGATTGATTTCAGCCCATTTAGTCTTCTGGGCCAGGAGCTTTTAGGGCCTAATCAATCACTGAATCCATAAACAAGGGCACTGCCTCAGATTCCCCATGAGCTCCGAATTACATTGGGGTGTTGACAGAACCAGAGGCCTGGACCACTCTGTCAGCAACTGTCAGGGGAGGAGAGGATCCAGGGTATGTGCTGGGTGGTAGCGGGGGCAGGGCAAAGGCAGCCACAGATAAAATCGATCAGAGAAAAGAAATTGTTTGGCAGATAATCTGCATGTGAGTAATTGCAGAGCTGAGAGATTACTTCATTTTTTGTTTCTCTTGCACTCCCATTTGTACCAGGCTGTCTTACTAAGAACACTAAAGAGGTTAGGAATTTAAAAAAATTTTTGTTTAACTTTTATTCATTTTTGAGAGACAGAGCATGAATGGGGGAGAGGCAGAGAGAGAGAGAGGGAGACACAGAATCCTGTCAGGACAGAGCCCGACTCGGGGCTCGAACTCATGAGCTGTGAGATCATGACCTGAGCCAAAGTCAGATACTTAACCGACTGAGCCACTCAGGCACCCCAAAGAGGTTAGGAATTGTGACACACAGACACCCTAGCTCCTCACCCAGGGATTGCTGTCCCCCGGGATTCCTTTGGGGCCCGGGAGCTGTCATCCTGAGTGATCACCACCTACCCAGGTTGAAGTGGTGTTGCTTTAGTGGGTCCCAGGTGATGGTCCTTGGATACACTAAGAGCATTTCTGGAAGAGCTAATGTAAAAGCAACCCCTTCCTTTCCACAAAGGCGAGTCTGGGCCACCCTCAACAGACCAAGCAGGGGACCCGGACTTACAATTCATGGGTGGGTAGAGAGAGAGAAGATAAAAGCAGAGATGTGCTTGAAGAAAATAGGTAGTAGGGACTACAGGGCGGTTTTAAACCAGAGGCTCCACGTGCAGCAGGTTGCAGAGCAAATAGTGTCTTAATCCCCTGTGGGAAGGCCTGAGATCGCACAGTCCCTGCAGCTTGTACCTCCAGGTGTTCTCACCCAAAGGCAGCTTGGTTGTGAACACCTCCCCTGAACCTTTGCCAACACCCCCTGAATGGTGGTCCCTTTCCTGAGGCCTTTGGTGCTCCACCAGAAGAACGGTGGGCACAGTGGCTATTCCCTTATGCTTGCGAGATCATTTGAGGGTCTCCCCGGTGTCACCAGCTGGTCATTCACTGAGTGTATTTGTGTGCTCCTGTGGCTGGGGCCAGACTGCTGAGGTGAGGCTGATGGGGCGAGGGAGGAGGTGGCCTCCTTGGGGTTCGCTCTTTGTGGGGCTCTTCCCCTTGTGCTGCCTTGGGCTGGTCGAAGCTGCAACCTTTGCAGAGAGCTTGTGGCTGGGTGAAAGCATCTTGAAATGGACTTCATGTCCCGATTGAAAAGGAGATAAATGACATAGACTGTTTCTCCTGTTCTGGTGTACCTCCCGCCTCTGTACGTACAGAAATATTTAACTCCAAATAAGTGTCTGGGAATGTAACCCTGTTCTAATTTGGAAAGGTGATGCTGGCTACTTCTGAAAGGCGCCCCTTCACCTTCATACAGGTGATGTATGAATAAGGGCTAGATTATGCTACTGAGTGCAGATATTCAGCTTACACACGTTAAGGCTTTTGGCTAAAGGGGTTTATGTGGGGGCGGCATTTTGGGGAATGCATGAGGCCTGGAGGGTCGTCATGACCTGCCAGGTCCCCACGTAAGCGCAGCCTTGAGTCCCCAGCCTCCTTCATGTAGGGTTCCCGGCAGCCTCAGGGATGAAGACTGTTCACCCGGAACGTGTTCTTCTGACTCCTGGGGGGGACAGTAGGAGGGCACCCCCAGGGTTGCCTCTCTGATGGGGTCACCACTGTCACCCTGAGGGGACTGATGAGGGTGACTTGGCCTTTGTCAGGAGTGCCGAGGAACAGCGGAGATCAGGTGCTTGGTACTGAGACAGTTCCATGCCTTTGCAAACAGAACACTTCAAAAAGGATGCCGCCTCCGCCCCTGGCCCAGTGAAAGGTGGCGGAAGGAAGCGGTGGCTGACAGCTGAGTTAAACAAACTTGAAGGTAGGTCACATTTCTGACATACCATTTTCCTCAGCCCGTACCAGCAGCTGCCCTCTACTTTGAAAGGGGGCTTAGCTGCTCATATAAACTTTGGTTCGTGATAATGTAAACTATTATTAGGATTATCTTTTTATTCACAATATGTGCCTGACTCTCTGTCTCCCTTATTTATGCTCTTTTTGAAACACTCCTTTACCTTCAGGACCCAGAGCCAGCATCAACGGCTGTGAGAACGAAGCAGCACTTAACAACAGACTTAGATCTCTCTGTGGTTACAAAGGACTCTGGGAATGAGTCACTGGGCTGAGGAAGTTTCAAATCTCAGCAGAGCTTCCAGGTTAAAACTGGGATGTGATGTTGACAAAACATTTCAGTTAAGAAAGTTTTTGTTGTTGTTGTTGGCTTTTTTTTTGTTTTGTTTTGTTTTGGTGAAACTTTGTCCCAAGGGTTATTGTTTTATGTTTTAATACAAAAGTACTTGATTCTCATTTGAGGATCCTTGGCTTTCAGAGTCTCTGTCCCATTTCATCACCTGGTGGAACCATTTGCCACTCAGGGCATTCTGGAGGTTTGCACAGGTCCAGAGGCTCATGCTGCCACCAGCCAGTCCCTGCCTGCCTGCAACTTTGCGGGAGACCACAGTGGTCCTTAGGTGCTCCCGTGTGGTTTGTCCATGGGCAGGGGCGGGGGCAGGGGCAGGTTAGGGTACGAGCCAAGAAAAACTAATAGCCCCTTCAATTTTTAATAAAATGTCTCTCCCACCCTTTGTTTCTCCCTTCACTCTTCCCTGAAAGAACAGACTAACTTTTTAGGCACATCTGGACACTTTTTGTAAAGCTCTTACCCTGAATTCCCAGAAGGAATGTATTGGCTCCCATTTTTCTAAGCAAAAACTGAAATGACTCCTTTGTTTATAAGTACTGTGCTTGCATATTTTAATAAAACTGTAAAGAAAGAAATTGCACTGGTTTGAGGGTCCTTAGCTAGGCCAACACAATCTCCTTTATGCTTCTCTTGAAGTCTTTGAGAGGTGATAAAAGTTTATGGTTTGGGGGGAGTTTATTTTTGGTGGGAGTGGGGAAGGGAGGTGTAGGGGATCCATATGTCCCTTTTGATAATACTTTTTCTCCTTCCTGTAGCCTTTTTGGGGCCAGGAGGCAGAGGTGTTCATAGCCTTGGTCCTTCTGTTCTGCCCTCTCTACCCATGCGTTGCCCTTATGATGAACACCATATAGATACAATCGGCTTATAATGTTCCAGATCTAAGAGCCCAGAGGTCTTGCAATGGATTCTATCTTCCCTTTATCAGATAGTATTTGTTTTCTTCTAAAAGAAGGAAATCTTCTAGAAGCTTATTGCTGCTGAGAAAATAAGGCTAATCTTTCATTAATATTAGTCTATTAGTTGTTGGCATGGGGTTTTTCTAGTGTCAGGAGAATTTCAAAAGAGCTTAAATGTATGTCAGACTTAAACACAAGATATAAGAGGCGTTTGCCATGTTGAGGAACGTGTAAGATGATGTCACTCTTTTCAAACGGGTGATTGCAGGAGTTCTTTTTTATGCCTTTAAAAATCATGTTTATGAAATGAAGTTGTACCTTCAGAAGCCTAGGAGTGTAGTATGATTAAGTTGTGAGGATTAGGGCTTTGTTACTGCCCAAAAAATGTTCATTAGTGATAAGCATTAACCAGTGTGGTAGCTACTGCTTCTTAGAATATGATTTTCTCTTGGCCTGTCCTGAGTGTCTGGAAACAGTATAATCCTCTTCTCAGAGATGAATTAAATTTCAGTGAAGACCACACTTTGGCTTTATTTCTTTACTTTTGGGGAAGAAGGTTGTTAGCCTCAGGAGCCAAAATTGATCTATGAAACCTGTCGTTGCTGTTGGATGTGCACATGTCAAATGGCCACAAGTGTTGAGTAATGTCCAAACAGAATAGTCTGAAAATTAATATTTGTATTGGTGCCTTTGTGCAGAAATTTATCATTTTCATCAACTCAACTGAAATTGGTAATTTTGAGTCATACTGATAATGTTCTAACTTATCTTTCCATCTTTTTTTTTCCTTTGGGTTCTAGGAAATTGTCAGTCAGAATGCTAGCTATTAAACCAGTTGGGAGTATTTGGTTAAGGAAAATGATCTGATTTAGAATGAGTGGTAAATTCAGTATTGGTTGCCTCTAAATTTTTCGGATAGCATTGTTTCAAAACCTGCAAAAATGTTTTATACATTTAACAGTGGTTCAGACTATAAAGCACTGAGCAGATCTTGGGAGGCATGGTGACTTGGTGTCCTGTGTTCTTCTCCCTAACATGAGAGTTTGGAGGCTTGTCCTGGCAGGATCTTGAGTCTGAAGGTAGCTTTGCCTGCATAGTAACTTTTACCTGCACACAAAAGCCTGACAGTGACGGTCTTTCAGTACCTTTTCCCACTGCTGTCATCACTTGTTTTCTTCTAAGTTTTCAAACATATAAAAAGATTTTATTTAGATGGTCTTTTAAAATATGCTTTCTTTTATAGGAAACCAGGGGATGAGTCTGAATAGCAGCCAAAGACCTGGGAATTGATATGGAGGAGTGATTCTAAATGATCCATCAATATGATGATTTTCTCAGGGATTTGTGTCATCAGCAAGGTGGTTTTCATGTTGAAAATATCCATCTTGACTTTCTTTTACATGTAACCTATTTGATATTCTTTGATTCTGTTTCATTTTTCACTGCCTGATAGCTTTTCCTGGCTCTTCTACTTGGCCAACTTCACTTTTTCTATCTTCTTTTCCTCTTCATGTGCCCTAACTGGGTAGACCCACAAAGCCCAATTCCTGATCCTTTGCTTTTCTTTATTCCTCCTATTAATTAGCCCACATGTCCTTAAGTTTCTGTGACATGACTACATGCATGACTTCCTGTCTCTGAATCCCACATTTCCAAAAAACAAAATATGGTATTAGAAGATACTCTCTAGTCACCTCCGTTAAGTTCTTCTCTACATCCTCCTTAAAAAAAGAAAAGTTCTCGGGGCGCCTGGGTGGCGCAGTCGGTTAAGCGTCCGACTTCAGCCAGGTCACGATCTCGCGGTCCGTGAGTTCGAGCCCCGCGTCGGGCTCTGGGCTGATGGCTCAGAGCCTGGAGCCTGTTTCCGATTCTGTGTCTCCCTCTCTGCCCCTCCCCCGTTCATGCTCTGTCTCTCTCTGTCCCAAAAATAAATAAACGTTGGAAAAAAAAAAAAAAAGAAAAGTTCTCTTTTGCAGTATTCTCTTTCTTGCTGCAAAAACCACTACTCTCCCAAGTTCCCAAAATAAGTACCTCAAGGTACCTTGGAATATTTCATCATCACCTCTGTATCCCATTTGTCCCAAAGTCCCACCATTTTTTCTTAAAAATGCCCCTCAAGCGTGTCCTCTGTCATCTTCCCACCATTGCTGGCTGTACCCACCTCACGTCTGGACGTCTACAGCGGCTGCCTCGCAAGCCTACCCACCTCAGCTCCAACTGACCACTCTCCTAGTTTTTCCTGCAGATGTGCTACAGCATTATTGTATTTGTGTTACTTTCCTGCTCAGAATCCTGCTAAAAAATGTGGCGAAATAGACACAACATAAAATGTACCATTTTAACCATTTTTAAGTATTAATTCAGTGGCGTTAAGTACATATACATAGTTAGGCAACCATCACCACCATCCATCTCCAGAATTTGATTTTCCTAAACTGCAACTCTGTGCCCATTAAAGAGTTACTCCGCCCTGAACCTCTCACCCCTCTGCAGCCTCCTGATTCTATTTTATGTCTCTGTGAATGTGACCACTCTAGGAACCTCAGATCAGAGGGAATCATACAGTATCTGTCCTTTTGTGCCAATACCAGATTATTTTGTTTATTTTTATTAAATTTTTTTGTAGGGGCACCTGGGTGGCTCAGTCAGTTGAGCATCCGACTTCAGCTCAGGTCATGATCTCATGGTTCATGAGTTCAAGCCCCGCATCAGGCTCTGTGCTGACAGCTCAGAGCCTGGAGCCTGTTTCAGATTCTGTGTCTCCCTCTTTTTCTGCCCCTCCCCCACTCATGCTCGCTCGCTCTCTCTCTCTCTCTCTCTCTCTCTCAAAGATAAACATTAAAAAAATTTTTTTAAAGTTTTTTTTGTAATGTTTATCTTTGAGAGAGAGAGAAACAGAGCATGAGTGGGAGAGGGGCAGAGAGAGACAGGGAGACACAGAATCCAAAGCGGGCTCCAGGCGGTGAGCTGTCAGCACAGAGCCCGACGCGGAGCTCGAACTCCCGAACCATGAGATCATGACCCAAGCTGAAGTTGGATGCTTAACCAACTGAGCCAGCCAGGCGCCCCATTTATTTATTTATTTATTTATTTATTTATTTATCTATCTATCTATCTATCTATCTATCTATTTAGAGTGGGGGAGGGGCAGAGAGCGAGGGGGAGAGAGAATCTTAAGCAGGCTCCACACTGTCAATGCAGAGCCTGACATGGGGCTCAATCCCACAAACCGTGAGATCATAACCTGAGCTGAAATTAAGAGTTGGATACTTAACTGACTGAGCCACCCAGGTACCTTCCAATATCCTACTTATTGTATTTAGTGATTCTGGTCTTTACAAATTTTGTTGAAGAGTTGGTAAAAGCTAACAAAGGGCCTTTATTTCAGGGTCTTCTTCCTCTCTCTCTCTCTCTCTCTCTCTCTCCCTCTCCCTCTCCCTCTCCCTCCCTCCCTCCCTGCCTCCCTCTCCCCCCTCCCCCCCCTCCCTCCTTCCCTTCCTCAATGAACTCTACCTGGGAGCATGGCATTGGTTTACTCCAGCTGTAGACGGGAGTCAGGATGTGTGGGAGGGACTGGGGAAGATGGGAGGGATCCTGATACTTCCACTCGCCAGCACCAAAAGTTAGTAATTTTTTAAAAAATTTTTAAATGTTTATTTTTGAGAGAGAGACAGAGACAGAGAGACAGAGTGTGAGCAGGGGAGGGGCAAAGAGAAAGGGAGACACAGAATCTGAAACAGGCTCCAGGCTCTGAGCTGTCAGCAGAGCCTAACGCGGGGCTCAACCTCAGAAACCATGAGATCATGACCTGAGCTGGAGTCAGAAGCTTAACAGACTGAGCCACCCAGATGCCCCAGTGATGTTTGTGGTCATGGAGGGAAGTGGATGGTGACCAGGACTCCACTTCTTCCTTCCTGAATGCCTTTCATCTGTATCATGGGCAGAGAATCAGGCCCATTCTGGAAATAAGGGGATGTGTGTAACGAGACTCCAGCTTTAGTCTTCTCTGTTTTGTCACTGGCACCTCTTGTCTGCAGGCCCTGGGGTTTGACTCATTCCATTGATTCAACTTTCTGGTCCTTTTGGTTTATCCTTTGAAGCTGCTGTTTTATTGCCTCTTTCTTCCATCTTCACTACCTGGATCCTAGCCCATTGCCACCTTGGCTTGGATCAGGGACTCTTCCCCGAACTCCTGCCTGCCAAATCAGGCTTGTGCTCACCTCTGTAAGGACCACGGTGTTCAGGTCTCGCCTGATTGCAAGATGTGCCACATGCCAAAATGAGCTCCTTTGTGCCTCCCAGCCCCTCTGGTGCCCATTCTTTCAGGCTGTTTGGGGTGTTTCAGACAGAAGCATTACTGTGTTTGTCGCTTACTCCAGGGCTTCTAGAGCAATTTGTTCTGGCTGATGAGGAAGGTTGCACGTTTACCTTGAGGTGTAATGGCCATTTACTGAATGCTTACCATGGGGGTGGTGTAGTTGGTTACATGTGCCTTTTGTATACACATTTGCTTGAAATGGTCTCTTCACTACCTACCTCAAAGCTCCCAGTGCCCTAGGATCCAGTTAGGGACCTGTCTACCTTGTGAAGACACTTCTCTGGGGGAGCCTTCTTCTGTTCAACCCCCCCTTCTCTGAAATTCCCTTACACTTGGAGCTCAATTGCATAATAACTAAGTGCATTCATTCTATAAGGTATAACATTATTATCTCTAATTTCATGCCTTTTAGCTTTGTTTTCAAAAATGAACTATAAACTTTTGGAGGAAAGTTATTCTCAAGCACGCAAAATGGCCTTGCCAGTGTAAAGTACATTTCTAACCTTTAAAATATCAGTTAATAAATTCTGGGACATTATCTGAGGTTATTCGTGAATAAATGAGAAGAGAGAACCTTGGGGTACAGTTAAATACTGCTTTTAGATCAGGCAAAGTTTTCTAGGCAGAGATCATTCTTCTTCGATAACCAGGCTAACGCATGTGTTGTGATTTTAATCACAAATGGCACTTACAGTTTTTTTTTTTTTTAAGTTTATGTGTTTATTTTGAGAGAGAGAGCGAGACAGCATGACTGGGGGAGGGGCACAGAGTGGGATAGAATCCCAAGTAGCCTCCACTCTGTCAGTGCAGAGCCCAATGTGGGGCTTGAACTCACGAACGGTGACGTGACATGAGCCGAAATCAAGAGTCGATCGCTTAACCGAGAATTTAGTTTTAACAAGCAAATTACTTCCTCTCCACCACTCGGTCTGTAGAATCTCCCCACCCTGGTGCTCTTCCAGCTGCCTTACTCTGAGGAGTGGTGCTCCTAGATTTTTATTTACTGTGTGGGCTAGAGGATGTTGTCAGCCCTCTTGTTGGGTTTGTCAGAGTTTCCCTTTTCATTTTACCCAATTCTGTTGTTTACATGAGACTAGCCAACGAATCATAAAATCCCCTAATGTTGTGTAATTTTTGAAAACTTTCAGGATGAGTTATAGTAATTGGGTTACCCAACAGAACAACATTCAGGATACCCACATCAGCAGGTCGCCTACATGTGTTGGGCACTTCACCGGGAAACCTTCTTGATATGTGTGTCCTGTTGCCTTTTCCATGTACACAACCAGCTGTGGAACAGGTGAAAGGGCCTGTCTTACTGCTTTTGAATAGTGGTGTTTTCTCATTGTGAAAAATGGATGGATAATGAAAGCTGGCAGGACCTTAAGAAACCATTTGGCCCAGTGGTCCTAATTCTTACCTCATTAGGATCTTTTGTTGTTTTTCTCATTCGTCCCACATGATTCTCCCAAAAGGAACTGTATTCATTATTTGCTAATGGAGATTTATCAGAACAAGTGTTCTGTATGTTAGGATCTAACTTAGGTCAAGCCATAGTCCATGTGATGCATGAAATAGAGACAGTCCGGAAGAGTCTTCAAAATGCTGGGGCAGGGAGGATGTTTGGGAGGGTTTTCTTTTTGTTTTTAATGTAGGTATAATTGAGATATGATAGTGTGTAATTTTGAGGTATATGATAAGTTGATTTGGTTACCTTACATGTATCAATAGGATTACCACTGAAGCCTTAGCCAACACCTCTACCAAGTCACATAATTATCATTTCTTTTTTGTGGTGAGAATGTTTAAGATCTGGTCCCTTAGCAATCTGGAACTATAAAGTACAGTTTTGTTGAGGTTGACTAGGGAGGATTTTCATATTCTCAGTACTTAAATTCCTTTTGCTTTGAATTTGTTATATTTACAAAAAATAAGAAACCTTCATCAAAAGAAAAGCCTACACTTTTCCTAGAAACTTGAAAACCCAGTCCTCAGGTGCTCTATTTGAGAACCAGGGAATATCGCACCCCTCACGGGCAGATGGGGAAGTGGCAGGTGCAACATGGTACCCATCCCACCTTCCTGCCCACCTCGTCCTGGACAGCTGTGCCTGTCTGGGGCTTTTCCTTCTCAGCCCTGCTGTGAATTCACTGGCTCTGTGTCCACAAAACAGTGCTACTTACCTGAAGGATGGCCTTGTATTGACTCAGCTCCTCATTCTTGGATTGCAATCATTTTAGCCAGGAACTTTGACCTCCCTTTTTAATTTTAGTTTTTAAATACTTAGTCACTGCTTTAATTTTTTTTCTGGGAAGTCTCTGTTTCACCTCATGACAAAATATAACAAGCTTCTAATTTACTTCCCCCATATTGCTTTGATTTTGTAAACATCTCTCACGGGAAACCTAATGAAGGGGACAAGGTGCATTGATTTCTTCCTATTGCCTGGCCAAGAAAGTGGTGTGTGCCATTTTGCTGGTCTCAGCCCCATCAGAGAGGAGCTGGAGCCCAGTACCAGGGCCACTTTCTCAGGGAGGAAGTGTGTGGTTCCACTGCCTCATCTGTCTCACGTGAATCTGCTTTCTGATTTCCCCCTCTCTATCAATCCATGCCAGGAGTCCTTGGAGAGGTAGTTTGGGGAGGCCTTCATTCCTGGGAAGTCTGTACTGCCTCCTCCACCCATGGGAAGGTTTATCTAAGTCTGAAATCAACCAAGACAGTGATTCTCCATTTTTACATCATTCTTTGCCCTCCTTCTCAGAATGACATTTTAACTGTTCAAGGAATTTAAAACAAAGCTGAATATTTCTTGGCGAACACAATTATTTCCTGGCCTAAATCACACAGTGATTTAACTGGTATGTCACTGTGTACGTGTGTGCTTTAATGGGAATTGCATGTGGTATCATTGGGAAATTAGGAGAGTCTTGTAGATTTATTGCTTATAGTTTAAGGGCAGACTGCTGGCTTCCATCCAAAAAGTGGGGAGACGTAAGGTTGCAAAGACCATTAATGTCTGAGTATATTCTTCCGATTGCCTACTATTTTGAAATTAGCTTGGCAGAAGGTAAAAATCAGAACCAATGATGAAATACTTTACCCTTTGAAACCTGTAAAGTTCATCAAAATAAACTTGTGGGGGACTTGGTATCATAGATGGGCTGGTGTCCTTTCTCTGCTGTCTACCAACATCTTTTTGAAGCTTTGAAGGTGTTTTGGTATGTCTGGAGTAGAAGTCAAAACCATAGATTATTCTTCATTAAAAAAAAGGGGGGGGGGAGTTTTAGATTATCCTCCAGGGTGGCTCTTGGGCGAATATTTTA